>NC_035442.2:2804616-3119488 GCF_002127325.2 Helianthus annuus | reverse complement strand
ACTGTAATAAAAGAAATACAACAAAACCATACGTCTAATATTTCAATATTACCGACAAGAATCGAGTTCGTCATCAATACTCAAATAACAAGTCAGTCAACATAGAAGACAAGATTTTCAGTTTAAGTATTTGTTTGCTTTCTTCTTGCACAAAACTAGAACTCATAATATTATTTAAAAGATGTTTTTCACTTCATTGGTAAGCGATCCAAGAAGAGTTATGTTGACTTATTCAACATCTCTTTTATTATTAAAGTAAACATTTATAATTTATAATATTAATATGATATAAGGTATACCAGATTACATAGATGAACAATTCTTTAGAGATCCATCAATAGTCATAGTGGCGGAACTAACCCACATAATTAGAGGTATTCTAATTTTTTTGTTTTAGTATCAGGGGTATCGCTTATATAACGGAAACAGAGTTGAGAGGTATTTATACACTACGGAAATAGAGTTAAGGGGTATTTTTACACTACGGAGACGGGGTTGAGGGGTAGCCCGTACTACCCCTACTAACCTTCTAAGTCCGCCCCTAAATAGTCATATGAATAAATTGCTGCATGAAATTATATCCCAAAATATAGGTGTTTTTAATTCAACGGTCAAAATGAAAACATACATAAACTTGTATTTTCTCCCAAAAAGAAAAAAAACGAGTTAATTACTGTTTTTTCCACGTGATTTGTCAAAAATCACTATTTCTTAAAAATCGCGATTTCAGTGCTTGTGTTTTCACTTTCGTAAAGTTATTCGTTGAAAATTTTAATAAGTCCAAATCGTAGTAATTTAATAACCCATATAAGTGAAGACTAAAATTAAACGTTACTAACAGTTTGACCTAAAAAACATTAAAACCAGACCACAATCACCTCTACAAATGAAACCAAGTATACATACACCCATCTTGTTTTGTTTTTTTTGTTTTTTTTTTTTTGAGCGGTGACTTTCTTTTTTAGTAACCCAATGTGACACCGCCTAAACGGCTTTTCCCCGGAAACCATATTGCCTCCACACGAGATGACTCGCTGAAGTAACAGTCAAATGAAAACCGGGGTGCGGCTCAGGATCGAACCCCCCTCGGTGGGTTTGTCACCATCATTGCCCAATGTCCACTCTGTCAAAAAGTATGATTGTTCCACACAACACAATAAAACAACACAAAAAGACGATACAAAACACCAGAGAAGCGACAAAACGTGACATAAAACTTTTATTGCTTAACCAACCCAGAAAACACCCAAACCACCCAAGATCTTACTAAACTGTAAGATCAGAAATTGATCAATACAAAGTACATAATCAACTGATAACAATCAGTTGATTAATCAAAACAATACAACAGAAATGAAACGATACAACCTGATACACAGCGATTCACAAGATCAGTAATATAATCGAGACAAAAGATGAACAGATCTTCGTCAAATCACCAGCAGACTGAAAACTTCAATCGGAACAAGAAAGACTGAAAGTGTGTAACCAGAATGAGAGCAACCGATCAGTGATGCAGAGACTAGATCCAAGAAATAGAGGTGCAGCGGATAAAAGAAGAGTTAAGCGAATGATCCAGAACCTTTTCTCACTATTAAAATACCCGGATATTATAAAGTTTCATTTTACACCCTGGAACATTACAGTCAGCACCCTGAACTTCTATAAATGAGCACCGCCTTAACGAATGTTACACATTCATCCCTCAAATATTGCATTCAGACCCTCTAAGTATGTCACTTGTTTAAACAATAAACAAACTGGTAAAACTTGAACAAATATGAATGACACAAAATAATCACCTTTTTAACATCCCCTCTTCATTCATATGTGAAAACCAGTTGACCAAATCCAACTTATTACAAACATTACATGTAACAAACCCAAAGACAATATGAGCCCAAATGTGTATAAACGTAACATAGCAGATAAGGTCCCATGAATAAACATAACCAACAAAAATATAGTATATGAATTAATCATATATTTCCAACATGTGCCCCCATCATTCATATACTATACATGTTAATCATTTCCAACTAATTGCACATAACAACATACACCTCACAACTTAAATCGTTAGCAATTTTAGAAACAATCTTAACAGAACCAATTAACAACACAGACAATTTCTTTCTCAAAAAAAATTGATCTATTTTACATGTTAAGACTCCTCAATAAAGACAAGATTCAATAACCCAAATATGGCACTTATACTAGATTTTAACAAGAAAATCAATGCTATAAAACATAGCATATACACCAAGTATATACATAAAACATACAATGCTATAAACAGCCCTAGCCATTTGCAACAGAGTCATATACACAACAGCATAGTGAAACAAATCAAAAATAGGATTTCTATAACTAAAATCCTAACTCTGACAAATTACAAGACAAGATATGAGATTCCTTGAAGTAACACAAACACCAACAACTAATCAAAGAACTCTCTATAACAAACAGTCAACACAACAGATAAACTGTTATAACAAAAAATCACCAGACAACGATGATAGCCAACACTGTTCTGACAAAATACACAACCAGAAACACCTCTTACACAAGAGGAAAATAAAAGGCTAACAACACATATATTCCAAGAACCAAGACTATAAGACACAGCCAAAAAACTCCTGGTTAAACACAGAATTACACAATTTGTAACCAGAATAATATATCTCACACGAGACAACATAACTCGGAACAAAGACTGAAAACAACAAATCATACGATTCTAAGAATTCAGAACCAAGTCCAAAAAACAATACGTGTGAAGAACTCAAAGATAATTTGAATAAAGCAAAAAACTTTTTACAACTCCACAACAAATACAAAATCACAAGAGCCATACCAAATGCATAACACTATCCGATACACATCTGACAAACATAAAGTCACACGACTTTCACAACTAAGACAGGACATACAAACATGAGCATCAAACATGGAATTACAAAATCCCAAACAACGATCAGATGCAATACTAACAGTACAAAAATGAAGAACCACAGGTTCTATCATAATTCAAGAAACATATCTGATAAAAAAACAAAGAGTTATAAACCTCTATACTCCTCAGAACGATGTCTGAAAACTTAAATCACAAGTTTCAAGACCATAAAAAGTCACACGACTTTTAAAAAACCAGAACCAAGTCTGAAACTTTTGAATCACACGATCCAAAAAACAGTTATGACAAAACTTAGAATCACACAATTCTACGTCACATAACAAATTTACAGCAAAAAAACCCCTAGGTGAATAAAAATAGAGAACTTTTTCAACTAGAAAAAGAAACATCTCACCTACCAAAGAGATAAACAAGGTTGTAAAACATATCCAAGAACAATCTTGAGACAACACAACTGGTTAGAAACACTCGAACCACATGGTTCACCTAACCATACAACAAGAGACAATAACTCTTAGACAAGATAGAACATAATTCAAGAAACAATCCTGAACCAATACACAGAACCACATGATTCAACAATCAGAAGACAACCTTTCAAACAAAACAACGTATGAGATAGTAAACAATTTTTACTTAGACAACATCCTCTATCATGATAATCAAGCAACCAGGCAGACATGCAAAATAAAGTAGACATGGTTCTTATGACACACAATTTTGAGATCCTGGATAACCCTTGAAATTTAAAACCAAAACTCTGTTATAAACCTTTTATGATATTTAAAAAGCAAAGTTCCATTCAACAATTTTAATAGTCATATAATGACATATTTTAACCCACCTCTATACAAGAAACCACATAGACACAGATGAAAATCACACACAACTCATGTACCAAACATACATATTTTTCCGAAAACTTTTGAGCAAACAACCAACTCAAGAATCTTTCCTTTACACATATCATCATGTAAACAAACAACAAACTGTAAAACTAAGTCAACAACCAATGACAAACAAACAATAGATACACACACAACATCTAACACATAGACAAACAGAATCAACCAAGAACCAGCCAAGGAACAAACAACACAAATAGACAAAAACTAGATGTAAAATCCTAAGGCGAAGCTGTATCAGTTTCCAGATTCCAGGTTCATCACTTATAGTGCCTGGACAGGTCTTAATACAGGAGCCACAATCTAAGACACAAAATAGTCACGTAATCAACAATAACAAATAAACAACAATGATCTTACAGAGGGTGTGTATAATATCAACAGAGATCACAACTGGAGTTTTTAAGAACTACTAAAAACTAGCCAGGTCACAGCAAAATATCCCTGGTTGGTTTGCCCTAAAACCTTCAAGGGTTTTAGAGACCAACACAGGTCTTCAATAAGCAATCGACAAAAGAACTCCTTCTTCAGCACCAAACTGATGTTACAAGACTTTGCAGATCTTGCAGTATCCAAACACCAAATAGATTGCGTCACACAAAATCCAAACAGATCTTACAAGATCTATACCTGCAATCACTAAACAAAACATAACAGACGAGAAAAAGAAAACAAACAACTGAACTGAACACAAGACAACAGCAGAAATTCAACACAATATACTATACCAGTTCCAAATACATAAAGAATTAATAAGGATCAACAACCTTGTACAACTGAAATTCAAGAACAGATACATTTCACCAATTAACACCAACCCTAACACTTAGAAACGCAACTGAAACTGAACGATATACATGACTAAATCTGACCAAAACAAACTGGAAGTCTCAACAAAAAAAACTTATAGCTCACACAACTAGATCTAACAGGTAAACAAAACCAAATATGCTCAATCCCTCATGAATAATCACTTAGAATCATCATAGATATCAACCATTCAATTTAATGATAACAGCCAATTCAAAAAAAAAAACTGGATCTAGAACAATGAAAACGGCTTGAGAGAATCACAAGAGAGAACATAAAATATATTTCCCATTGTCTAGTAAAAAATACCTCATCTTGGTAGATTTTATACATGTTCTATCAATAAAGCTAATTTTCTTTTAACTTGCAAGTCAAATTCGTAGCATTGACCCATACAATATAGTTTTCAAATCCCTTTAGTTTAACTCTTAACCACAGTAAAACACATAGTCTTTAGCATGAAGATATAACAGAACACAAACATCCTTTTAACAACAAGTGTTTCAGACTTTTAGTTATCACATCAGATCCACCTTCAGTCATTTGTTATCAACAAAATCCTCCAGCTATAGTATGAAGGTACAAAAACATACACAATAAATCAACCAGAACTAGATGCAGGTAGTCACACAACTCAGCGTGGCATATCAAGGATTAATTAAAGTTGATGCAAACACACACTCAATAAAAAACTTATCACACAAGTGATGAACATATAATAAGTGTTTAATGTGATCAACTGTAACTATAACAATCACAAAGAAATGCAACATGTATATGCAAACACATAAGAACAGGTGTAACACCTCGGAAATTTATGTCCAATAATGCAATGACACGTGTCATGGGCTTTGAATGTGTGAAAACATACTGTAGAGGGACTAAAGTTGACAAATAGTAAAACTATGGAATTATAAGGGTCCAAAGTGTCAACAATGGAAAGATAGGCTCTAAAATAACCCTACATAATGTTTATACTCTCAAACGGTTAAATCATGGATCATACAAAGCGGAAAATGTAAGAAAGTGAGGAATTACAAACTACAGGGGCTAAACGTGTCAACATGTTTAATTTATACCTCTGAGTGATCCTTTGGCAAACCCGAAGCTTTGTAATGATAAAATATACTCACTAGAATATGTGGTAAAAATTTCATGAGGTTTCGTTATCGTATGAGAAAGTTATGATCAAAACCGTACGCGAAGGGTTAAATGCGTCAACGTTGAATTTCGTGACTTTTCGGGTGAGCGCAAAGTTAACCAAGGACTTTACCATGTTTGTAAATGTCCCAAGGTCCTTAAAAATCATATTTGAAGGTCTAATGTGCAAGATAAATAGCCAAAACCTCGTAACCAAGGACCAAGGACCAAAACGCAAAGTTTAAAAGGATTTTTGGTGGATCAGAAGGCCCAGGCGGCCCGCCTGGAGCCCCTTACGCGGGGCGCGTGGTCTGCCCAGCGACAGAAAATACGGACAACTGCTAGTTTGGTCTAGTTCCGAGTTGTTTACAACTTTTCTCCACTCCAAGGCCTCACCAATGAACATACATGCATTTAGGGACACTTGGACACTTCTTACAACATCCCTAGACCTCTGTATCACCATAAATCAGATCAAAATCTTCATAAAAGGGGGACTTGAAGTTGTAACCAAGAACACTTGCATATTCAAAATTCACAAGATCAACTCCTGGAGCTTTCTGGACGACAAGGCACCTTCCTAGTGATCTCTAAGCTTTATTAGGACTCTTGTAAGTGTTCATACCCTTCTCTAATTCGTTCTAGCTTAGTTTATTAACCGAAAGTCAATCCATCGTAAATTTAGTTTGACTTTACGATTAAACGAAAATGGCTCAGTCATTTCTCGAATTGAAAGTACCTACAAGTTGGTATTTATGTAGGTAACAAACCCTCAAAAGGGTATTTACAGATTCTCACTCTAAGCATGATGATTGTCGAGTCAAAGCTTTTCTTAAAAAGTCAACAGAATGTGTTTTTGCAAAATCTAGCATAAATAGCAATGTAGGTCACATGCAACCTGTTTGATCATCAAAATAACTTTATAATTAATGTAAGAACATGTTTCATCATGATCAACTCGACAATTTTCAGTTAAACCCGGATCGGAACCGAAAGTCTCGTAAAATGACTTTTTCTTTGACTCTCGATTAGGATCCGTGCATGCATGTTTGAGATCTGTCTTAAAGCTTATTTTGGACCATTTTTATATATGTACAACTCTCTGAGATTTTACAAACTTGGTTCAACACTTATCCGATTCATATGCATGTTTCCGGTTTATGCTTAAATATGACTATTTTGCCCTTTTTGCTATAAAACGCGATTTTTGAAAAAGTGAAAGAGTAGAAACGTTTGTTACTGATTTAAAAACTTGCACCAAAAATTTGATATCAGTTTGAGGTCCAGATTTAGAGTTATGTACAATATCGTAATTTGAAAGCTTTATGTTAAGTAAACGGCGTAATTAACGGATAGCCTAGTTAAACCCACTTTTTAATATCAAACTTTTTACACACTGATGTCATATAATATTTTGGGATTTTTGGAGATTTTTATTTAATTTTTGGCTGATCGTATCATAGGTCCCTAAGTTTAATTCGGTTAATACCGAATTTACGCTTTTAAGCCATAAAACGAGTTTTATAAATCTTTTTGACCCCAAACCTTTTTCCACTGATTTCATTTGTTAAATAAATTATTTTGAACATTCTGGAAATATAAAAATATCAGCTTTCTTTTGAAAATCCGGAAACGGCTCTAAATCGCCTATTTAAGCGTTTTTAACGCCTAGTATGCACTATAACCATATTAAACATATAAGATTGATACCTACTGATATTCTTAGTATATTTTTATAAAATAACAGTAAGTATAAGTTTATGAACTCAGGTTTCCAGTTTTGGCACTTTTAGCCCTTGTGAAATTACCAAAATACCCCTAAGGTGCATAGTTTGGTTTTAAATGATAAGTTTAGTATATGGGTCATACCCTACTGTTATAATATGTTAAATTAAGTATTTTTACTGTATGAATCAGACCTACAACTCAGATTACAATTTTAACTCTTTTATAATCTTTTAAATGACCAAAATGCCCTTATAAGGCATAAGTTGAGTTTAAATTCATTCGGGGCATAATAGAACATAACTTACTGATATTATGACATATTTAGAGCATATTATCTCAGGGAACTTGCATATGACTCTTATGGTTACCCGTAACGCTCTTTTAGCGTTCGGTTTATGTAACTAGTTTGCATAAATTGACCGAAACGGGTCAAACATTATCATTTTTGCCTCAAAATCCAGAATGTATTTAGCATACCCATATTATACAAGTATCCAAACTTGTCGGGTCTAAATCACGTTCTATCCGGTCTTCGCTTAATCGTGCGTTTGAACCGTATCGTCCTTAAAACTAACCGGTCTAAGCTTAGGCTTAAATAAAGATCCGTTAGGAATCTAATAGGTTATTATAAACCTTTGTTCCAGAATAGAAGAACCAGTAAAAGCTACCTTCACTTGCTAGTTGTGATTTATACTTACCAAGGTAAATACTTTTAACTTATTTTCCCTATACGGGCTTGGGATACGGTATATAAAATACCGCTTGGTCCGGCATCGAATTCTTTAATCGAATAGAGGTTAAATTTATTGAGATGCCTTGTTTTGAATGTGTTTTATTGCTTAAAGCCTTTGGGGGGTTAATGACCATGTCCCGGATATCCTTGGCATCATCTTACGAGATGGCCACGACCTGACCACGGGGTGTAGGCGTACACCCGTCAGTGTATAACTCTATATTGTGGTGTGTCTATTAATCTTTAACCCGGTCTACGGATCGGGCTACTGAACGCATAAGTAACATGTAAATCCCTTACAAGATTATATTGCATAATTGTTCCAAGTTATAAAAATATTTTTATGCCATGTGCATTTAAATCAATTTTCAACCTTTTCAAAATGAGTCAGTTAAATTGTATTTACCAGTGTAAACTGACGTATTTTCCCAAAAAGGTTAAGTGCAGGTACTACACGAAATAGGCTGGCTGTCTTCTAGAGCGTCCACAATAAGTCTCGCAAGCTTGGATGACAATAAATCTGTTGAACAATATCTTATTTTATTTTGATCCGCCTGTGGATCCGTTTCAACTATTAGTGATATTTGATATTACACTTTATTAAAGTTGAAATGAATCTATCTTTGCTTCCGTTGTGCATTTATATATTGTGTTGTTTGTCTATGATGATGCCAACTACGTCACTATACTCCCCACCGGGCCCACCGGTGACACGTGGAAAATTAGGGGTGTGACAACAGGATATGACAGACCCTGTTATCAAATCCAATTGTAGGTCCACCTAACCCAGCCAAGATATGCCTAACAACACAAAAGTGTGTGACAAAAAATAGAAAAGGAACAAGGAAGATCTCACAGTGCTTTATTCCAACAGAGGTAAATACACCTTTACTAAGGGTTATGAGATTCTTAAGCAACCTTAACACCAAAATGATGAGAAATAACTTGATCTTGTAACACCACACATGCCTTCTGTAACAAGTTTCTCGTGATTCTCTGTGAATAGTTCTTTTGGTGGATTGTGGATCTCCGAAGAACACCTTCAGATCTGGTAAACAACAAGTCTAATCTCGAATTTTAATATCAAGAACCATAAGCACGGACTTAGATCTTAACGAGCAGTTGCACTCTTTTCACCCAAAACAACCGTCAGATCTGAACAATATAGAACGGATCAGCAAGATTTTACCAAGTCTTAAGTGAACAACAAACCTTCTCGATGATCCAGATAACATTCCACGAACCCTAGATCTAGATCAAACCTAAGCAGCAGCGGAAAACACAAATAATCGGAGCCCTAGGGCTCTGATACCATGTCAAAAGGTATGATTGTTCCACACAACACAATAAAACAACACAAAAAGACGATACAAAACACCAGAGAAGCGACAAAACGTGACATAAAACTTTTATTGCTTAACCAACCCAGAAAACACCCAAACCACCCAAGATCTTACTAAACTGTAAGATCAGAAATTGATCAATACAAAGTACATAATCAACTGATAACAATCAGTTGATTAATCAAAACAATACAACAGAAATGAAACGATACAACCTGATACACAGCGATTCACAAGATCAGTAATATAATCGAGACAAAAGATGAACAGATCTTCTACAGATCTTTGTCAAATCACCAGCAGACTGAAAACTTCAATCGGAACAAGAAAGACTGAAAGTGTGTAACCAGAATGAGAGCAACCGATCAGTGATGCAGAGACTAGATCCAAGAAATAGAGGTGCAGCGGATAAAAGAAGAGTTAAGCGAATGATCCAGAACCTTTTCTCACTATTAAAATACCGAGATATTATAAAGTTTCATTTTACACCCTGGAACATTACAGTCAACACCCTGAACTTCTATAAATGAGCACCGCCTTAACGAATGTTACACATTCTCATCCCTCAAATATTGCATTCAGACCCTCTAAGTATGTCACTTGTTTAAACAATAAACAAACTGGTAAAACTTGAACAAATATGAATGACACAAAATAATCACCTTTTTAACACACTCTAATCTGACACAAATAAGAATTAAACTTAAGTCTCCATTAAGAAAACCAAGTCTCCTACCACTAGACCACAAGTCTCCTGCATACACCCATCTTGTTAAACTTGAACTACGAAGTATAAGTTTGTATAGAATAGTTTACTTTCTTTCTAAGTTAGAATCACATGCATTTGTGGGCATTATCCCTTGAACTACGAGCAAAACATCAATCAACATATAATAAATTGTTTGAATGTATATTCTTTAGGTTTTTAAAATCAAAATTAACAAATAGAAATCAATACACCCTTTGAACACATGCTTCCTCATGCATGCCTACACGTTCACAAACAAAAGCTTTTAAACTTTTTTAGGCAGATTTTGACTTCTTTACACACATTAATGTAGGTAGATCTTTGAAGACTGCCCCCCAGCAACCTTGCAACCACATCTTCCATTAAAATAGAATTAAAGTAAATGTGTGGATCAATAATTAAAGGCATCTTAGTGGTTGTAAAGAGCATCAAAACCAAGAACTTGCATTAAAGATACTTAAATGTGACTAATCTTGTTTTTTTTTATTCCTATAATTGGGGTGAATTACATCAAGAAAGTGCAAACAACTCATTCACCAATGATATTGGCTTTCTAATTTAGATAATAATATAGTAGCACAATTTCCTAATCATGGAGATATTAAAAAATAGCCTCAAGAACTCCACAATGTTGGTTTTGAAGATTCAAGAAAATCATCCTACTTGGCTCCCAACTGGTTCATAATAATTAGTAAAGAGTAAATTATAAAAATCGTTCTTTATTGCAAACTGTGTCCTTTATCTTCAATAATTAGCGAAAACGTACTCGATGTTTGCAATCCCTTGCAAGTTATGTCCTTTAACCCTAACTCAGTTAACTTTTTATGGTTAAATCTGACCAAATGGACCTCTCATGAGGGTATTTTGGTCATTTTACTCTCATGTGTAGTACATTTGGTCAGATTTAACCACAAAATACCCTCATGTGGGTTCATTTGGTCAGATTTAATCATAAAAAATTAACTGAGTTAGGGCTAAAGGACATAACTTGCAAGGGTTTGCAAACATCGAGTACGTTTTCTGTAATTATTGAAGACAAATGACACAGCTTGCAATAAATGACATACATAAAGGACAATTTTTGTAATTATTAACCTATAAATAAGCAAATTATATGTAAATAAAAGGTTGTACCTTTAGCTTTGGGAGTCTTTCAAAAAATTAGAAATTTTCCTTTTTAACCCTAAAGTTTTAATGTTTGACAATTTAAGTTTAAACTTCTAATCTTTGTTTCCTTTTTAACCCTAAAGTTTTAATCTTTGACAATTTACCCTAAAATTTTAATCTTTGACAATTTAAGGTTAAAATTTTTAATCTTTCTTTCCTTTTTAACCCTAAAGTTTTAATCTTTGACAATTTAAGGTTAAAGTTTTAATCTTTGGTAATTTAACTCCTTTGATTAATTTGATTTTTTGCTTTAATTCAAAAGTTTTCATCTTTTGCAATTTAGCCACTTTGATTTTTTTTACTTTTGTGTTGTAATCTTGGCTTTGGTGTTTTTTCAAAGAAAAATGGCTATGCATATAGTTGTTGAAACATTGGCTTTGGGGGTTTTTTAAAAAATTGATTTTTTTACTTTTCACCCAAAAGTATTTCATAAATTACTTTTAACCCAAAACTGTTTGTGATTTTTTACTTTTAACACAAAACTTTTTATCTTTTGTAATCTATCCTCACAACTTTTTTTACTTTCAACTTTGGTCCTTTTTAGTTTTCATTTTCCGCAAATTTTTCGCTTTATGCTTCGTTCTAAATTTTGTGACTTAAAACATCGCAACGTGCGTCTTTGGTTTAGCGTTTTCACGTTTCGTTCTAAATTTTGCGAGTTAACACGACGCAACGTGCGTGTGTGGGTGAACGTTTTTACATCGTCTATTTTTTTCCCGTTTGACAGGTTCAACATAACGTGCGCGTCTTAAATCGATTTAGTTATTACTAAAGAATTCCCGCCGCATTGCGGCGGGTGATAATTCCAGTTTACTCTAATTAGTATATATTAAAATCTTGGTTAAATTTAGCTTAGGTTAATTTGCTTGGATAAATATTCGATCAATTCAAGTTCGAGTTGAAGGTAAATCGCTCACCGACTTACCGGAACAAATTACCTTCATTGATTTTTTTATACAGTGATGGTTTGATATAATGTTAAATGAGACTTGTATAAATTCATATTCTCAAAACTTATTGTATTTATATAAACACACATAACATCGTCAAAAGATTTTAAAAAATGAACTAACTCACCACTCTAGTTGAATACGAGATCAATTTTTTTTAGTTTAGATCTGAGAATACAAGTCGAGCCAACTTGTCTTGTATTCTTGTGAGCTCGAGTCTTAGTTAATACTGGTTTAATGCACATAAAAGCAATTTAACAACAAGAAAACGTTAATACTGATTTGAAATTTTTAAGTCTAAGTACTCTTATAGGCAAGAAGTTATAATAAGACTACTCAAACTTAAAGTTTTAAATCAATATTAACGTTTTGTTGTTATATTTTTACCTTTTCATATTAACGTTTTCTTGTTATGTTTTTACCTTTTTTTTCATGAGGGTAAGTGGGCTTAAAGTTATGTTCCTATAAACACCTTTTTTAGTATTTTAAAAAAAGTAAACTATCAAAATGGTCTCTGATATTTGGTCACTTTTATTACTTTAGTCCAAAACTCAAAACTTTTGAATCTGTGTCTCTGTGGTTTCAATTTTGTTCTCAGTTTCATTCAAAAACAAAATTTGGTCAGATTTTTCAGTTAACATCCACTTTTTTTTTGTCTTTTTCCTCTCTTTTAATGATGGGCAAATTTGTCAGATTTTTTTAATTTGTTATAATAAAACGTTAAAAGACCATTTTGCCCTCATTAAAAGTGGAGGAAAAAGACAAAAAAACTAGATATTAACTGAAAATCTGACCTAATTTTGATTTCGGATGAAAATGATAACAAAATTGAAACTACAGGGACCCAGATTCAAAAGGTTTGAGTTTTAGACTTGTTGATGCAACAAATAATAGACCAAGGGTAGTAGCTGCGCTGGTTAGGCAAAAGGGTTGAAGGGTTCAACTTTGCCTAACGCAGGTCGTGGGGTCCTCCCACGTTTGCAAGACGTAGAAGGAGGTTCACTAGTTTTATTCTTGTTATTTACTATAGGTCCTCCTCTGAAATGTGTTCAGATTCGGATGAAGGAGCAAACAGAATGTGTGTGTTGGATGTGAGAAGAAGTATCTTGCAAGATGCAAGTACTTGAAGTGAATAACCAGGGATATCAAGAATAAGGGCTGGTCAGGAATGTCTTTCTCAGTAAATGAAGTGTCAAATATATAGGAGAAGACACCTTCCCAAAGAGGGATGCATTTGACTAGCGACCTTGCTTGCAATGAGGGGCTTACCCTTTCGGGGGTTAAAGCCTTTTGACCCCTGGATACTAGAGTGTGCTCTGTGGACCTGCATTGCTTTTGCGGCTGGCGAGTTGGTGGAGATGTGACCATTTACTATTCTCACATTGCTTTACTTCACCTCCTCAGCTTTTCAACCTTTGAACCGTTTAACCCTTTGGGCACTCATGTATTTTAGTCATTTTATTTTGTCTTGGGCTACCCCCGTCATCAGCCCCCCCAAGTCAGAGGTTTTTAGGAGATTAGCTCAAAGACTTCTGACTTTTATACACGTGTTTTATTGACTAAAGGCTTTAAGGGTTCAAAGCTTGAAGGCTTAAAGGGTTGGAGACAGTTAATTTTTGAAATTTAAATATCTGACAACTGATTTGATTGATGTGTGGCAGTTCATAGGGCGGCGGTTTTGCAGAAAGTAACCGTTTGCAATTATCACTACTATTTGAGTTTTATATTTGGAGATATCATTTAATTTCCACATTATCTTTTCAAGTTTTCTCTGCAATTTCCCTTCTTCTCTTCAAGGTTAGTTCCAACTTCATCTTTATTTCCTTACTTTCTTCATATTTTCTTGTAAAATGGGTGCTCGTAAGGATTTGGCAAAATTCTTTTCTCGATTAACCCAAGAAGAGGTAGAATTATTTTGTAAGGAATATGGTATTGGGAAAATGTTTAAACCGACTGCTCCTGCTTGTGATGTTTCGACTGACAAATGCCCGGCTGGTTTTATTGCTCTTTACTGCCGTCATTTTGAGTTTTTGAATCTCCGTCATCCGTTTTCCCTCTTTGTTCTGAATTTATTGGAGTATTACCAAGTCTCTTTTGGTCAGATCCACCCAAAGGGTATGGCTAGGGTTTTACATTTCGAAGTTTTATGCCATGCCCTTGGGTATGATCCTTCACTTTTGCTTTTTCGTCGTATTTTCCGATTGGCTAAAAACGGTGATTGGTTCACCTTTGAGACTTCCAAGGTTGATGCTTGTCTTATTTCGTCTACGGTTACAACACTCGGAACTTGGAAGGATCGCTTTTTCTGGGTTTCTGACTGTATTCTCCGATTTAAAATGGTGTGGAGGCACCCGGATGCCGTTCTCAATGAACTGGAGCCCTCTGAGTCTGAGTTGAATGACGCTTTTCTCAAAGCCATCCGGGTATCCCTTCGAGGGTTCGTCCTTTCCCTGAACATTTGCTAGTTATGTTAGGGGTTAGTGATTTGTGGGAAAAGGCCGATCGTGATCCGGTTCTAATGAGAAGTGGCACCGGTATGCATTTTCCTTGTTTGCCATCTTTGCATTCTTCTTTATTTATGTCTTATGAATTTTGTTTTTGTTACTTGTAGTTATGTCTGCCCTGGATTTTAGCAAGAGTGACGACACTTCTGATGTTGTGTATGAGGATGTCCCATCTGTTCCTGATGAAAACGTTGTAGTTAGGACTGCTGAACAAAGGTTCGATGGTTCGGGTTATGTTAGTATTTCCAATGTGAAGGGTTTTTCCAAACCTATTGTTCCCAAGGCTTCAACCCGGCGATCTACCCGTCGTTTGAAGGGTGTTCCTCAATCCACCTCTACTGAACCGGTAGAGTTGAGCGATGATATCGAAGCTTCTGGGGATCAAGGTGTTGAGGTGGGTTCTGAAAAAGAGAAGAAACTATTTGTTCATGGCAAAAAGGCTTCAGCCAAAAAGGTTATTGCTACCCCTGTTCAGGGTTCTTCGAGCAGGGATGTTGAAGGGTTAGATCCGGATGCAGTTTATGTGCAAGGTTGGTCGGTGAAAATTGATAACAATTTCAAGGATGCTGTTGTTTGTGAAGATGCTCTGAGTCACATTGATTCTCCTTCAGTTCATAATACTATTTCTGAGATGGATGATGACATGATGTTATCTCGCATGATTCTGAGTACCTGCAACCTTGCTGCCATGCTTCCTCAGGGCATTGCCCGTTTTCGTCAGAGGATGCAGGAATATGAAGAATTTTCTAAGAAGAAAGATAAGATGAAATCTTCAATGGCCGCGATGAAGAAGGAGATAAGTGGGTTTGCTGAGAAAGAAGAGGCTTGGTCAAAAAAGGTTGATGATTTGTCTAAGCAGCATGAGATTGAAATGAGTGATTTTAAGAAAAGCTTTGAGGTCGATCAGTTGAAGCTAAAGGCGGGTAAGGAGGCTTTGTTTGTTGCTCAAAAAGCCTTTGATGAGGAGAAGGAAAGCTTGAAGGCTTTGGTTTCCCGGGCCACCAGTGATAACCAATGGTTGATTAAGCAGGATTTTCAACAAGTTGTTACTTATCTGCTTCACTCTGCTGAATTTAACTCTGCTCTTGGTGAAGTTTATACTAAGTTGCTCAACTTGGGAAAACATCAAGGTCTCATCGCTGGTTATAAGTTACATGAAGCTGGGCATTCTCTGGAAAAGTCTCCTTTGTTTCGTCCTGAAGCTTCTGATGTTTTTAAGGGCTCCGTTCAACAGATGGAGAGGCTGACCTACCCTTATATTCATCAGGTTTCTTCTTATTTTGGTAAGCCTCTTGCTGTGTTACATGACTTGAAACCGGAGGGTCTTAATGAAAAAGTCTGTGCTGAAGTCTTGGGTTCTCTTTCGAAGAAAAGATCCTACTTAGGAGATAGTGATGACACTCTTTCAAGTGTGCCTGATGCTTCGAAGGATGCAAGCTTGGAGGCTTCAGCAGTAGGTGGTGATGGTGGTTCAAAAGCTAAGAAGTCCAAGAAAGCAAAGAAGGCCAAGGCTGAAGGTTCCGGGGTTTCCAAGCCTTCTGCCAATGTTTAACGGATATTCGTAGCTTTCTTAGCACTAAAAAACAATTTGTGGTTTGTAATGCTAACTTTGAACAATATTAGGCTTTGCAGGAACCCCTAAGGTTCCTGTTATGTGGTTGTGCTTTTAGGCCTGTATGGCCGCTTGAACAATATCCGAACTTGTAAGTCAGTAGGAATTGTTTTAACTTGTGCTTTGTTGAAAGTCTTTCAGGGCTTTCTTTGTTATGATATTATGTTCAACTATTTTCTGTGTTGTGTTTTTATACTTGTGCCTATTTTGTTAAGGCAACTTGGTTGGTTTTAAGCTTTTAAGCTTTTTGGCTATCTATAGATAGATTGAAACCTTTGAGGTTTCAAGCTGTTATCTCGGGGGCTTGAAGCCTTGAAGGCTTCCTAGTGTTTGGTTTGACTTTGTTTGTGTCTTTAAAATTTTTCGTTCAAGTTACATTATTTTTGTCTTCTTATAACTTTGTCTTTGTCGAGTTTGTGTTGTACTTATGTTTTTTATACCTTAAAGGGTTCAGTGCTGCAGTCACTTAGTCTTGATATTTTTAACAAGAAGGCATAGCACCTATCCTATTTGTTTTCTTGTTTTTGTTTAATTTCGTAAGCCTGTTTGTTGATTATTTTACTAAGGCTTAAGGAACATTTGGTGTAGGCTGTTCAAACATGTCTATGAGACCTCTTTGCTATTGATAATAAGTCTCATGGAGTTGTATTGATCTATGAACTCACCCCTTATATAGGTCCATTCAACCCTTGAACCTATTGAGCGATGTGGCCTGGGAGCTCAATCCCTTACATGGCCCTTGCCATGGAGTTTCTTGCTAGGTTCTCAACCTGTTTTTAGGATAGAAAGACAAATTTGATAAAACAACTTCATTCATTCAAGAGACATTTGTACAAAAGGTTTTCATAGTTCAACTCTTGAAATGCAACATTGCAAAATACAAACCAATCTTTCCCGTTTAGACATGAAACCTTTTCAAGGTTTTTCCATTCCAGTGCCTTGGAAGCCTTTTACCTTTTGGGTCTGCTAGCTTGTAGGATCCACCCTTATGTGCTTCAAGGATTGTGTATGGACCCTCCCATTTTGGGCCAAGCTTTCCCTGATTCTCTTTCTTGCTAGCTTCATTGTTTCTAAGGACCAGGTCTCCTGGCTTGAAACATTCGTTCTTGGCTCTCTTGAATTGCGGCTTGGTCTCGTGCTTCTTCTAGGAGTTGTAAGTTCAACATGGTCTCTTTCTGGTTTGTTTCGGGATCCATGTTGACAATTCGTTGTGTTACAACTCCTACCTCGGCTGGGATCACAGCCTCGGATCCAAATACCAAGCTATAGGGTGTTCTCTTATGGCTTGTTTTTTCGGTTGTTCTTATGGCCCATAGAACACTAGGCAATTCATCAAGCCAGTTGCTTTCGTACCTTCCCAGTCTTGCTTTGATACCTTCCACTATGCTTCGATTTGTCCTTTCGACCTGACCATTTGATTGCGGGTAAGCCACTGAGCTGAAGACCTGATTGATCCTGTACTCTTTACACCAAATGCTGAAAGGCATCTCAGCAAATTGCTTCCCATTATCAATGACAAGTACTCCCGGCAATCCATAACGGCAAATAATGTTCTCCCAAACAAAGTCGATAACCTATTTGCCTGTGATCTTTGCAAGTGGTTTAACCTCGGGCCACTTTGTGAAATAATCTATTTCCACCAGCAAGAATTTTACGCCTCCTTTGCTTGGGGGAAATGGACCAACAATGTCCATTCCCCATTTATGGAATGACCATGCCGAGGTTATTGGGACAAGGTCATGCTTAGGACTTTTTGGGATTGGTGCATGGATCTGGCAAGCATCACATTTTCTTAATTGCTCAGCAGCATCACGATGCATTGAGGGCCAGAAATACCCAAGGTTCATGAGCTTTGCAACCACCGACCTAGCTCCAAAATGAGCTCCGCATATGCCTTCGTGAATCTCTTTGATCAAATATTGACTTTGCTCAGGACCAACACATCTTAGCAAGGGGGCAAGGTAACCCTTTTTGTAAAGGGTTTCTCCTTGTAATACATATTGCCTTGCCTTGATTTTAACCCTTTCAGCTTCTACTTGATCATTGGGTAGTTCACCATTTTTTAGGAACTTTTTGATGGGAGTCATCCAATTTGGATCTTCCTCGGTGACTACGTCTTGAACTTCCAATTCATCGATTGATGGAGCCTTCAACACTTCTACTAGTACCTTCTTGGTGAGGTGAGCAAAAGTGAGAGATGCCAGCTTACTTAAGGCATCAGCCTTTTTGATTTGGGACCTGGGAATTTGCTTGATGTGGCATGTTTGGAAGGTATTCATTAGCTCCTTTCATTTTTCTTTGTATCTTCTCATGTTGGGCTCTTTCGCAACATAGCTATCGTTTACTTGGCTTGAGACCAGTAATGAATCTGTGAACACTTCAAGCTTCTGGACCTTCATCTCTTTGGCCAGCCTTAAACCGGCGATCAGTGCCTCGTATTCAGCCTCGTTATTGGTGGTCTGAAAGTCAAAACGGAGAGCATATGTGATTCCAACCCTTCTGGGTTGATTAAAATGAGTCCAGCCCCTGATCCTTCAACGCTTGAAGCCCCATCGGTGAAAAGCTTCCAGGCTTCAAGGTTAGAGTGTTCAGAGGTTGTAATGTTTACTTCAGTGACGGTTTGCTTAGGGACTTCTATAATGAAATCAGCCAAGACTTGGGCCTTGATAGCTTTTCTTGAGACATAGGTGATGTTATGCTCACCTAGTTCTATGGCCCATTTGGCTAATCGTCCCGAGTTTTCTGTTTTTTCAAGCACTCTCCTGATAGGTTGGTCCGTGACCACTTGTATAGGGTGTGCTTGGAAATACCTTCGAAGCCTTCTAGCTGTTTGGACTAGGGCTAGGGCAAGTTTTTCTAGAGGATGATATTTGGTTTCAGCCAATTTTAGAGTTTTGCTGAAGAAATAAACGGGTACCTGGATTTTTTTCGTTCAATGGTGAGGACCGCGCTTATTGCTTCTTCGGCAACTGAGAGGTAGACTGAGATCAATTCGCCCGTTTCTGGGGCTGCCATGTCAGGTAGGGAAGCTAGGTGCTGCTTCATTTGGTTAAAGGCTTCATTGACCTCTTCAGTCCATTTAAAGTCCTTCTTATCAGTGTAACCTTTGAGCGTTTTGAAAAAGAGGAGAGACCTTTCCGCTAACTTTGAGGTAAAACGCTTCAAGGCTGCAAGCTTCCCATTTAAGCTTTTAACCTCCTTCTTGGTTTTTGGTGGTTTGGCTTCAAGAACAGCTTTCACCTTGTTTGGGTTGGCCTTGATGCTTTGTTTCCCAACAATATGGCCCAAGAACTTGCCTTCATCAAACCCAAATGAACATTTTTCAGGGTTGAGCTTCATGTTAACCTTTCTTAGATTCTTGAAAGTTTCTTGAATGTCATCGAGCATTTGATATTCCGTCTTGCTTTTGATCACCAAGTCATCGACATATGCTTCCATGTTTTTACCAATTTGCCTTGCAAAGGCTTTGTCCACTAGATGTTGGTAGGTTGCCCTGGCGTTTTTTAGGCCAAAAGGCATCTTTTGGTAACAAAATATTCCCTTGTCGGTGTGGAATGCTGTCTTTTCCTCCTCTTCTTCTTTCATGAGTATTTGATGATACCCTTTGTAAGCATCTAGAAAGCATTTGAAAGGGTAGCCGGTGAGGGAGTCAACCTTGAGATCAATTTCCGACAATGGATAGCAATCCTTGGGACACGCCTTGTTAAGATCCTTGAAATCTATGCACATCCTCCAAGAGTTGTCTGGCTTCTTGACCATAACTGGGTTTGCAACCCATGATTGGTACTTGACTTCTCGGAGAATGCCAGCTGACACAAGCTTCTCAACTTCTTGGCATGCAGCCAAACTTCTCTCTGGTGCCAAACTTCTTTTCTTTTGAACCATGGGCTTGACATCCGGTGGTATTCTTAACTCGTGCTTAGCAATGTTCCGAGGTATCCCTGTCATATCTTCTGGACACCAAGAGAAGACATCACTGTAGTGTGTTAGCAACTTTTCGAGATATGAGAGGGTTTTTTGCAGGAGGCTTGTATTGACCCTTATTCTTTGTTCAGGGTACTTAGGATTTATGATTAGCCTTTGCTTGTCTTCTTCGCTTTTGGAACTTTCCCCTTCAACCATGTAGGCTTCCTGGGAAGGTTGAAGAGTTGGTATTCCCCTCTCGGTGGGAAATTTGATAGTGCCATGGCCGACGGACACAGCCATGTAAAATGCACACTGTCCTGGCCTCCCAATGATCACGTCATAGTTTGAGGGAATATTGATAACCACAAAGGTGAGTGGTTGAGTTCTTTCTTTATGACCTTCGCTGAAATGAACATTAAGTGTCAGTTGCCCTAAAGGTTTAAGGGGTATATCGGCAATACCTTTTATGGAGGTTCCAGAGGGTTGAAGCCTTGAACGTTCTTCATTGCTCAAGCGGTTGAAGAACTTATCGAACATGATTTCAGTAGCTGCCCCAGTGTCTATGTATGCTCTACTTATTTGTAATGTTCCCACAGTTACTTCTACCACAAGAGGATTTGAAAGAGGATCTTTCGCTGTTGGGGGGAAGCACACACACTGAAGCTCCCAAGCTTCCAACCGTTGTCTCTTTTGTGGAACCCTTCCATCAAAATCCACCATATTGACTTACTTGCCTTTTCCTTCAGCCATTTTGTCCCTTACTCCTTTCACCAAGTGAGCAAGTTCTCCGGACATAACAGCTTCTTCAATCCTTTTCTTAAGTTGGAAGCAATCATTGGTGTGGTGACCCTTTTCTTCATGGAATTCACAATATTGTGTGGAGTTCTCGTTCTTTCTGCTTTTGGGGAGAGGCCTAGAAGGCCGAAAGTTTTGCTTGACTTTTTCTGTTGCTAGGATTTCTTGAGGAGTCTTGGTGAGAGGTGTGAAACTCATGCCTTTTTCTTTGCTGGAAGGGTTGCGACCTTCAGACCTTCGATGGTCTGAACCCTTTTGGCGTCTGTCATAGGAGTTAAAGTTTCCTCTCTTTCTGGTTGGGCTGCTACCTCGCCAACTGTTTCCTCTTTTCCTTTGTTCTTTGATATCTACTGCCTCCTCCCCTCGAATGTGGGCCTCAACCCTTTCAATAGCTTCTTCCAAAGTCTTGGGGAGGGATTTTTTAAAATCCCTAGTGAGGTATTTAGATGTAATGGCGTTCATAAAACCGGCCACCCTCATTTTTTCGTCTGCCCCACATAGGTTAGACCTTCCTTCTTGTACCTCTCTATGAATTCTCGAAGGCTTTCATCATCTCTTTGCTTGATCTTAAAGATCACTGTAGCATCTTTAACATACCGCCTTTGTTGGGAGAAATTGGCTAGGAACCCCTTGCTAAGGTCATCGAAGCTTCGAATGCTTCGAGCAGGTAAGTCATTGAGCCAGATTCTTGCTGATCCGACAAGGGTTTGCATGAACATCAAGAAACATTCAGCATTTGACCATTTCTCGATTCTTGCGGCACCGGTAAAGATTTGAAGATGGTTTTCAGGATCTTCAGTCCCATCATATGTTCTGATGTGGGCCGGCATTTTGATCTTTGTCTGGAAGTCATAATCGGCTATCTGCTATGAAAAGCATGAAAGGTTACTTGGTTTATAAGGTTTGGCCAAATCTCCTTCAACCCTAGCACCCACATTGTTGCTACCATTGTTGTTCCCTTGAGTGGCTAGCACTTGATTAATGAAGTGTTGCCACGGGAAGTTGGCCATCATCTGGGTCATCATCTGGGGCATGAGGTTGAAGCCTTGAAGGCTTCCGGGTGCAACAGAACAGTTGACTCCCAAGGGAGTGCTCATAACGGCACTTCGTGCTAAAGGGAGTACCGACAATGCCTGTTCCCATGAAGTTGTTGTAGAGGGTGGGAGACTTGTTACTGGGGATTGCAGGAGCTGGTCGAGGGTCAGCTCATGGCCCAGTGGAGCACCTGGAGTGGAAGTGTTAGGAACTCAGGAGTACCTCCTGGTGTTGAGAAGGAAGCAGGTGTAGTCGCATGGGCTTGACTAGCACCTGGAGTGGAAGTGTTAGGAACCTGATTCACTTCTCCAGGAGATCCACTTTCGGACATGGCAATTTCAAGAGAACTGAGCTACACTACTAGGTCTTTTGGAGAAAAATAGTGGCGTAGCCCCACGGTGGGCGCCAACTTGTTGATGCAACAAATAATAGACCAAGGGTAGTAGTTGGGCTGGTTAGGCAAAAGGGTTGAAGGGTTCAACTTTGCCTAACGCAAGTCGTGGGGTCCCCCCACGTTTGCAAGGCATGGAAGGAGGTTCACTAGTTTTATTCTTGTTATTTGCTATAGGTCCTCCTTTGAAATGTGTTCAGATTCGGAAGAAGGAGCAAACAGAATGTGTGTGTTGGATGTGAGAAGAAGTATCTTGCAAGATGCAAGTACTTGAAGTGAATGACCAGGGATATCGAGAATCAGGGCTGGTCAGGAATGTCTTTCTCAGTAAATGAAGTGTCAAATATATAGGAGAAGACACCTTCCCAAAGAGGGATGCATTTGACTAGCGACCTTGCTTGCAGTGAGGGGCTTACCCTTTCGGGGGTTAAAGCCTTTTGACCCCTGGATAATAGAGTGTGCTCTGTGGACCTGCATTGCTTTTGCGGCTGGCGAGTTGGTGGAGATGTGACCATTTACTGTTCTCACATTGCTTTACTTCACCTCCTCAGCTTTTTCAACCTTTGAACCGTTTAACCTTTTGGGCACTCATGTATTTTAGTCATTTTATTTTGTCTCGGGCTACCCCTGTCATCAAGACTAAAGTAGCAGAAGTGACCAAACCTCAAAAACAATTTTGACAATTTTTTGAGAACTACTTACTAACAAGTGAACAAAGCACAAATAATTTGGTTGATTCAAATTGCACAAAACAAAATTGGATACAATGCCTATCTTGTCTACTTCTATTGCCGGTGGACTAGATTGATATACCGATTAAACAGATGAAGCGTAGAAGGCACAATAGTGTCTAATCAGTTTTTACAACTTGCTTAAAATATAAAAGTTGGAATAAGTTTCAATTCCTCAAATACATCTAAGTGAGCTAAAGATAACTCAATAATGTTTCAAACTAGCTAGGGTTTCTTTATCTTCTTTATCTTTTTAACTTTTTATTCTTCTATTTATGGAGCATATAGAATGGGAAAACTTTTCCTTCATGGTCACATTTTGATGTGAAAGTATGGGTAGGATAAGATAAAAGATAAGCATTTTTGGATGCTAGTATTCTAAAACCCTAAAAAAACAAAATGCAAATACACGTAGAGAATAAACCATTGTCAATCTATGGTTTTTCACTTCTTCGTTGGCATGCTAACAACCATGAACTCTAGTATGCCATCATAGTATACATACTTGTCTCACATTTAATTAACATCTTCGATCCTTTATTATTAATTTACAATTATAATTATGTTTGAACATTATTATATATGATTAGCAATTACAAAAAGTTTGTATTATTTTATATGATTAGCAATTTTCAAGTATATAAATATATAATTATTAACAAATGATAATGTTTTTGCAAAAAAAAAAATATATTTTACTATATATAATATATAATAACATTTTGCAAAAATCAACCTTTATGATTTAAATGACCATAGTACCCTAGGACTGTAAACGAGCCGGGTCGAGCCGAGCTAGACCCAGCTCGAGCTCGGCTCGAACTCGATTCGAGCTGGCTCGGCTCGAACTCGATTCGAGCTGGCTCGGCTCGAACTCGAATTTCAAATCAAGCTGAGAGTTGAGGCTCGAGCTCGACTCGATTAGAATTTGAGCTAGCTCGGCTCGGCTCGAACTAACAAAAAACCGCAAAATTTACTACTTAAAAAACCCTTAAAAATGAATTTCTTCATATACTAAGGACCAAAATTGCCATTTAATTTAACTATATGGCTAAATATGCAAGTATAAATAGTTAATTCACTTTGTACATTGTCTTTACCTTCTTTTATAGTGGAAATATTCCCTTAGTTTTTGTTTTCTAAGCGATGTGGGACAAAAAAATGAATGATGTAAACCTTATCGAGCCAGCTCACGAGCTCATGAGTCGAGCCAGACCAAGCTCGAGCTCGGCTCGTTTACAAATCGAGCGGAGCCGAGCTGGCTCGTTAACAACCGAGCCAATTTCGAGCCGAGCTTTCTTCGAGCTTTTTTCGAGCGAGCTGCGAGCCACGAGTTTTTTGAACACCCCTATAATACCCTCACATGCAAAGCATGTGGGGTAACTTAACTGAGTTTTTGGACGACATTAATTGTAAGGTTATAGAACGTTACAAAACATGAACATAAAGGTTGGGTTTTGCCGATTTCATAGTGAAAGGTATGAAGTGCAGTTTAGATATAACATAAAGGTTGATTTATGCAATTTTGTCTTAATTCTAAACCAATTACTCCCTTATACACATAGAGTTAGCAATTTGTGACACGACGCGAGCTGACACGAAGTTAACCGAGCTAGTATTTGCAGTAAATTGGTCCAAAACATAAACATGTTAACACATTAATGACATGATTTAAAATGTGTCTAAAAAGGTTAAATCCGTGTAACACATGAACATTATCGTGTGAAATGGCCTCACACACCATGTTTTTGAATTGTTTATGAAAACATCGTCGTTCTATAGTTTTAAAAAGATAATTTAAATATAAACTATAATGTTTGGCAACTTTTATTTTATCGTGTATTTTTCTTAAATAAGTCATGTAATTAGTGTTATTGAGTTGTTTATATTCAATCGTGCTAAGTGTCATGTTATTGAGTTATTGAATTGGTTATATGTAACCCTATTAAACATGTCGTGTCGTGTAATCTGCTTATCATACATGTTTGCGTTAGTGGTTAAGAAAATGACATGTCTGGTCAAAGGTGTGGTCTTCGTGTTTAATGGCCGTGCTAAACGTGTCATGTTGAACATGATCCTTTAACACAACACGACATGTTTTGCTAAGCTTTATTAACAGATCATTACATGTTTGAGCGTGTTCGTGTATATGGTTTATGTGTGTTCGCTCTTATATGTTTTCATGTGTTCACATATTCATATGTATGTATCATGCATTTGTTTGTTCTTATGGACATGTTTTTATTTGTAGATATATTTTATAACGTGTAGCATCCCTTAGGCTGGACGGTATGGTCCCCCGTCTTCACCCGGCGACGCCCGTCCCCCCATCCCGCCCGCACCGTCTTCATCCTGTCCCCTCTCCCTCCCTGTATTCAACGTCAATATATGGACGGCAAGGACGATCCAAGATGGTGGTCCCCATTTGTTTTTTTGTTTGTTTGTTTGTGTAAGTGACTTGTACATTAGGCTTCAATTCTTGTACATATGGCATAGAAATTAAAAAAAATAAAAAAAGTGGTGGGTAGGATCATCCTCCCATACCCTCTAGTGACCATCCTTGGGAGGACTATAACGTGGCGCCTACGTGGCGGATGGTCCTCCAAGGATGGAATGTCACCATACCCTCTAGCCTTATTTTTCCAAATCAAACATACTTGAAAATTAATCTTCTAAAAAACCGTTCTTTAGTCAAAATAACAAACATGATCAATTGAGGGGTTCCATTACAAACGTGAAGTATGTATATCAAATTCATGGTCATTTCAAAATAGTTATTTTAAAACTAAAAAAAACACAATTATAAAATTATACATCTTTTGGAGACTTCTCTTTGTAATTCTCTTAAAAAATTATCATTGATTATCCAAGACACCAAACATATTATCTTTAACCACTATACCTTTTAAGTTTAAAGTAAAAAATCGAAGTTTTTGATAAACATTATAAACAATAATATAACCGTTTAGAAAAGGTAAATTAAAATGTGGGTTCCGCTCATTTTAAGTCGAGTTTTAGGCTTATAGAACTCGAGTTTTAGGCTTACAAAACTTGTCGAGTATAGAATCTAGTCTTATTCAAATAACTCTTGAAAATTGTAATGATATAATACATAAGATTTTATAATGCAATGGCAAAATTTTATTTTGTATACGGGTGAAGGGCCAAACAATTATTTTATACATTAGTTGATACATGATATTATTGGGCTAGATACCATCAAATTATATGTGGGATGTGAGTTGGTGTCAATAAAACAAGAAACCAAAAAAATGAGAAGCTTTTTAGGCGTGTAAAGGAGGCTTTCCACGCCCATCATTGGTGCATCAAAAACTCATAATTAACTCCTTTCAAACTCGCCAATTATTGCTAAAAACCCACCATCTTTCGGTCTTTTCAACTTGGGATGTGGATATCCATCTTTATTAATAGGATGCTCATTATATATATTTAAAGTCATATATACAATATAACGTTCATTATATATAATCTATTTTAACTTATATATAACTAGGGGGGGGGGGGGGGTGTTCCGGTGTCCGCGATGCAGTGGTGAACACATAAATGGTAATTACCTAACTTGTTAGATTCAACGGGAAACACAGGTAATTACGTAACATATTAGATGCGGCAGGGAATACATACGTTGGTAATCACGTAACATATTATTTTTTAAAACTAAAAAACCCTATACTAGAGCATACTAAATGAAAGAAACTAAATGCTTGTTTTTATGTATACTAGAGCATACTAAATGAAAGACAATAAATGTTTGTTTTTATGATATAATTTAAAAAATATATATATTAATGTATGAAAAATTATGTCATTTTAATATCATCTTCTTATAATACTACGTACAATATATTTGCGGTCAAGAAAATAGAGAGAGAATGCATGATTAGTTTAGAACAAAATAAAAAGTTTTCCTGTTGATTTTAAGTGTGTAAGTGATAGTTAACTAACATGATCAACTATATATCTAATTTGGTAATTTTAGTAATCGATAATCATGGTACCAATTTTAGCAATAACCATCCTTATATAGTATACATGCTTAAGGGGTTTCAAGTTTTAGCAAATTACTATATAAGGATGGTTATTGCTAATTGGTACCAGCAGTGGCGGAACTTGACCAAAAGTTTCGAGAGGGCGTAAAGTAATGGGACCCAAAAAACTTTTTTCCTACCGTTATGTTTCGGTTCGTGTTGGGTTGGCTATTCGATTCAAATCGGGTCAAATAATAACAGTTCCAAATAAAACAAAGTATATATTTACCAAACTACCCATCATTTATATACAAAGTTTATAAATATTTAGAATATACAATTTAGGAAAAATAATCTGAGGGCGATCCTATATAATTTTAAAATTTTTGGACGAAAAATCGGAACTTGTACACTTCTAACCGAAATATTGGGGTGGGCGGGTGCACCCCCGAGCACCCACTATCCTCCGCCTCTGGGTACCAAGAAGTGGTGTGAAAGATGGTTTACGTGGGGTTATAGGGTAGTTAGTGAAGGTTGCCGGTGGAGTGAGGCTGGTGGACCACCCGTTGGTTAATCAAATAGACGTTTCGAATTATTTTTTGTGGTAGATATGGTTTTGATAGTTTGTTGATTAGACGCTTGGAATGATGTTCTTGATGTCTAAAGTGAAGAGTTTGGTCCATCCAACAATTGTGATTACTTGGTTGTATATGTATAATTTTCTATGTGATCACTCTTTTTATACTTTTATATCAATTTAGAATCTCATAATAAATTCCACATGCATGATGAAAAAAGTTGGTTATATTTGAATTTTGTAAAGAAAAATATGATACATCGTGAAAATAAGTATAGAATTAAAAGATGATTCATAAATTCCATGGCTATATATAGGTAAAATTGTCTGGCATAACTACCACCATTTAAATTTGCATAACAAATGGACATGTTTTTATTCTTCTTATTTTTTAAGAATTAATAAAAAGACTATTCTGCCAATGATCTCTAGATCAAGTAGTGGAATACTTGCATTTCTTTTATGATATGCATGTTCAACTTTCACTTATGGAGAGTGAGGCACTGATGGACAATGAAAGGAGACCCAGAGGGTTCAATCCTTGAGCCAAACGGGTTTTAGCGGTAATTTCACTGTCATGCCTACGGGTGGGTGGGTTACTGGGTTTTCCCCGAAATTGGTGGTGGACTCGGGTTACTCTCGAAGTACCCCGTTTGATCTAGTAGGTGTCTTGAGAGTGTTCGGGATTGATTCTGTTGCCTATTAAAAAAGCTATTATGAGTAGATATGATGATTTAAACTTTTTTTAACCGTCCAAAAACTCATGAATGTAGTTGAAATGACATTGTTTCACACTCATGTGACGATAAATAGTGACCATAACTTATCTTTTTATTAATACACTAGCATTTTATTAGGAAGGGACTTTTAATTATATATAGAACACATGTAGGATGTCAATGTTTCTTTAATGGCCAACAAAATAAATGTCCGTCCATCCGAGGTGTAAGCCAATGGCAAAAGACAACCTTATACGCTTGTGATCGCAGACAGTGTTGCGGTAAAACCTATCGCCCAAGCTCACCATCAACAATTCCGGAGAAAACCCGCCGCCCACAGGCTTACTGCGATAAAACCCGGTTAGATATCGGATTTGAACTTGAGATCTCTGACTTTAAACACATATCTTCACTTCTCCTACAAAACCAATTGGGCTATAGCTCATTGGCATGATAGGGACAATGTATTGCAATCCAAGAAATGCTCACGTGGCTAACGATTTGTGTAAGAACATTTCTCAAGTTAACACATCTAATAAAAACACAAAGACTAAATATTCAAGGCTAACACGAGGAAACAAGTGAAAAGGAAACAATACATTATACACGTAACCTAATAAATTTATATCGAAGGTGGATCTTCTAATGAAAATGAATCAAAATTACTCGATAGTCTCTCCAAACACATACACGTTGTTATTCTTTTAAAATCTAGTAACACCTGTCACTTACACAAAACACCTAAAGATTCCACTTATTATCGACATGCAGAATCTAAATTTTCAATAGAATGTATACAACGTCATGTGACTGAACTGGTTACCTACACATGGCAAGATCCCTGAAAGACGCGTCACAAACAAGTAAAGGTACAAGCGAAAACAACGAAGGATGTAATTGTAAGTTGTACATTGATGTGGGGATTTGAGAGGGGAGACACAAGTATTATTGATGAATGAGATATTGTCCAAGCAAGTGGGTAGTTAGGTTAGGTTAGGTTACCTAGAAATTCTCGAGAAGTGGTTCCTGTGGCATGGGAGTATTCAAAACACGTGATTTTGTGCAAAACAACCCATCAAAACATATACACAAAATTAGTAACGTGTAAAGTGGTGTATAGTGTAACCAACTATGTGTCAACAAGGCACAATAACCTTTACTCATCAAAAGTTATGAATTTGACTCTTAAAAGCGGGCACATGCAACTTATACTAATTAATTTATGGAATGTTGATAATTTTTTTTAATTATTTTTGATGGAATGTTGAAATTATTTATCATTTCTAAAGTTCTATATTTTTTTTTATATTTCAACTGTATTTTGGTTTAACTTTAACTTATTTTAAAATATAATAATTGATTTCTTAGTAAACTACAAAATAAAATCAACTGAGCGGGTGAATAGTAATAATAAACGGTGATTCAGTTGGCTGTTGAAAAAAAAAAAGTAATAATAAACGGTCTATACATGAATTATTAGAAGTTCGTGTGCACGGATGTATACACGCATGCACAAGCTAATTAAATGAATTAAGTGATATTGGCTTGGGTCCGGATGCGGCCTTGATTTAGAGACTACGGATGGTCTCGTGATGGTCTGATCAGAAGGGGAATCCCGATGGTTGATGGTGGCTGCCCCCGATGCGGCCTTGATTTAGAGACTACGGATCATATTTTCATCAAATGTCTTTGGGCAAGATGCATATGGTGGAATGTTTTGGGTTGGGTCCGGATTAGCTTTCCAGGGAATACCGTTTCGTTCCGTGAGTTCTTCGACTATGTTATGCAAAGTCCGGGTGGAAGGAATTGGAAAAGGATCATCTACACTATTGTGATTGCATCGGTGTGGAGAATTTGGAGTGCGAGGAATGTAAAAGTTTTTGAAGGTTGCTTTATTCCGATTAAGAAGACGGTGGATCTTATTAAAGAGGATTCTTTCTTATGGATAAGTAATCGGGCAAGAGGCAAAAGGCCGGACTAGGATAACTGGGTGAAGTTCCATGTTTTGGATTTATTGTAATTGTGGTTTTTCTGTTTGTTGTTTTTGTTTTGTTTTATCTGTTTCCCAGTTTCTGGCTGGCTCTTTATATTTATATATAAAGTGATTTTACTGTTAAAAAAAGTGATATTGGCTTTGTAAGTTTACTTGAAAACTACTTAAATTCTTTCGTCTTATAAATATTGAAGTCTATTGTCTAAGGGTTTTTTTTTTTTTTTTTGAAAAGTAAACTTCATTAAAGCAAGCAACTGACATAAACGGGCAAGAAGCCAAACAGACAAAGACGCCTCCGACCCAAACGGGCAAAAGACAAATAAATACAATATATACAACGGATATTTACATCAATCCTCCCATTGTAAAGTTCTAAAGGATGACCTATTCTTTAACCACACAAAACCTCTAGATTTGACTTCCCATAAAATCTCCTGTAACCTGTAATTAATGTGGTGAAAAACCGTCACGTTGCTTTCTTTCCATATGCACCAGCATGTGATAATAATAAGGCCCTGGATGATCTTTATAGTTTTCTTCCCCAACTTTAAAAAATTGTGAACTACCATAATATCTTTGAACCTGAATGCGAAGATCGGCGGAATGTTGCACCACACACTAAAACCCATCCATACCCTGATTGCCATCATACAAGCCATAAAAATGTGATCAACCGACTCCTCGTAATCGCAGAACGGGCACACATCTGAAGGAATATTCACATTTCTTCTTCTGAGATTCTTCCTCGTCGCTAATCTATCCAGGTTCGTTCTCCACTCCATAATGTTACATCTGAGGGGAACCCATTTGCACCAAAAAAAACTTTGGCAATTGAGACACCTCCCTAATATCACACTTGAGATTTTTTACTGATTTGACTGAAATATTGCCTGAATTCTCCCAACCATTTCAACGTGTCATTTTCACTGGACATAACCAACAGCACCACCATGTCTTGGCAATCTCGCCATTCCTGTAACTCAGCTACTGACTCTGGTGCTTTGACCCAGTACCAATTGTATGCACAACTCATCTGATTCTGAACAATCCTATCCGCCACCCTAAAAGACTTATTCATCTCCAGGTCGAAAAGGTGTGGCCATCTATCCATCAACGGTTGATTACCCACCCATATGTCAACCCAAAACTGAATATCCACCCCGTTCCCACCTTGCCTTATATATATATATATATATATATATATATATATATATATATATATATATATATATATATATATACCCTTCCCATTTATTATAAAATTCGATTCAAGAACGGCGATATTTTTCCAACAACCTGGAATGGATTCGTTTAACGGAAGAAAACCCCAACTATTATTTTTAAAATGACATGATTCTACAACTGTTGCTACAACAAATATAGGACCGAGGATAGTGGTTAGACTGGCTAGGTAAAAGGGTTCAAGAGTCTCGATTAGCCTAACGCAGGTCGCGGGGTCCTCCTACGTATGCAATACGCAGGGTCGGATCACTTACTATTGATTGCTTTGGATTCTGGATTGAAGGGGATTCAACCTAGAATGTTTGCATGCAATGTGATAGTGTTGAAGTGACTGAAGAATAGAACAAGTAGAGTACAAGTTCTAAAGGAAGAGAGTAAGATTTCTGGAATGTTTGACTGAATGAACATGTGTTATTATTTATAGAGAAGGAATCAGACATGAAAGGAAACCTTTGACTAGTGATCTGAGATTGCAGGGAGAGGGTTGCCCTTTTTGGCAGGTTGAAGGTTTCGGACGTGCGGGTAAAAGAGTGTTACTTCCCACATGATCTTTTGCGGCTGAGTGGGAGAGATCACACGTAAAGTGTGATGTGACTTGACACTGTTACATGCTTTTTGCTGTTCACTACAGTTGGTCGTCTTCCGAACCCTTTTACCTTTCAACCTTTTAAGTTATATTGCTCTTTCAGCCAGTTTATTACGTTTGAGCTACCCACGTCATCAACAACCTTCCTCCATAAAGACTGGTTCTCCACCTTGAACCGCCACACCCATTTAGCTAGGGGGGCTTCATTTACCTCTCTAAGACTATTAACCCCCAAACCTCCCTTCCTTTTATGTTGTGTTGCCAAATACCAAGCCACCCAATGGATTTTATTCCCCTCAGTCGACCCCGCCTAAAGAAACTTTCTCATTTTTGCATCTAAAACATTCAAAACCTCAACCGGAACTTTGTACAAAGAGAAGAAGTATATAGGAAGGCTCTCTAATACCGCTTTAATCAAAGTGAGTCTTCCCTCAATCGACAAAGTTTTAGCTTTCCACGTGGATAACCATTTATCGAAGACCTCTATAACCGGTTTGCAATTTATAAGTCTATTCATATTAGCTCCAACCGTTATTCCCAAATAAGTAAGCGGAATATCATCTTTGTTACACCCCAAGATATCCGCAATGGATGTGACCTCCAAAGGATCCGCCCCAATCCCATAAATATTTGACTTGTGTAAATTAATTTTTAGGCGAGAACACATGTAAAAAACCCTTAGAATTCTCGAAACATTTTGAACATTATTTCTCTCCCATTCACCGAAGACCAACGCGTCATCCGCATATAACAGGTGTGAGACAACCGACCCATTATTAGGCGTGTGAATGCCTTTGAAGAGGCTGGCATCTCCTGCTCTATTAAAAATGCAAGACAAAGCTTTCATAACAATGAGGAATAGAAACGACGATAACGGATCTCCTCGCTTAATACCTTTAGAGCATTTGAATTCGAAAGTCAAGTACCTGTTCATCAACACCGACGATCTCGCCGAGACTATCATCCCTTTAATCCATTTACACCATACTAGTTTTTTTTCTTTTATGTACTTTAATCCATTCCCATTTACACCATACTTAGACAGTACCTTTAAGATCTAATTAGAAAATGGATTTAACAAACACAATTTATTTGTTTTTTTTAAATGACATTAACACATATTAATTTCAAACAGTACCTTTATATGTGATGGATCTATACTTAACACTGTGTATATAACACATAACAAAATAAACCATTCATTTTCTCAATCTTAAAAGAGATGTTAATGTTGATTGCTTATCACCCATTCTCTTGAAATTAAAAAAAAAAAATGAAGAAATTAGTTTAATTGTTCGTTTATGTGCCTATACATGTATAGGCCAGGTGTAGGTATATTATACACTTGTGGTAAACAAGACAAATATATATAAATAGTTTTATAATTTCACTATATACATATAGTCTACACATATATGTGTAAAAAGTATAAAATTTTAAAAATATTAATCATTGATGAAAAACTAAACGATTTAGATTATACTAGTTCACGCAATCATTATTTTTCTGTATTAGACTCACTCTACATTAATAATTCCTTTTACTATTGACGGATAGAAAGAAAATCTATATTTTCACTAAAACATATACATTTTCATGAGACACTTCAATGACGATCCCAAATCAACTGTCCTAGTTCTGAGGGTGAGGTTCCTGTAAAATTGACATTTTTTCGTGAGAAGTGTGAGAAAATATAAGAATTTAAGGTGAGGTTCCTGTAAAATTGACATTTTTTCGTGAGAAGTGTGAGAAAATATAAGAACTGACATACAAACATCATGCTTTGGGTTGTTATGGCAAGAAAAACACCAAACATAACAATTTAAAATACAATGCAATGAATTCTAGGCATGAAATTTAAAAAAAAAAACTAAAATTCACTGGTCTGCTTAACACTTAAAACACATTACTTAACATTCTTGGCATGGTGTTTTAAGTTGTAAGTTTAGAATTCATTATATTGTTTCTTAAATTGTTATGTTTGGTGTTTTCTTGCCAAAACAACCCAAAATATCATGCCTAATTCTAAAACATGATACCTACATGCAATGTTGTAGAAGGCGCTAGGCGCTAGTCGGGCGGTGAGGTACAGCCTAGGGATTAATCGGGATTAATCGCGATTAATCGGAATGGGATTTTTATATGTATTTTTTCAAAATTATATATATATACCCAATAATATAAAAATAATACTTCAAAATTCACATAAATACTTAAAGTTTCAGATAGTATGGTTCGATTTTGACCGATTTTGACCGCCTAGGACCTCCTAGAACCGACTAGGACCGATTTTTATCGATTTTGACCGACTAATATTGTCCGATTAATCCGATTTTTGACCGCCTAGGACCGATTTTGACCGATTTTTGACCATGACCGATTAATTGACCGCCTAGCTCAAAATTAGGCAGTAGATGACCGCCTAGCGCCTAGGCGCCGATTAGTCGGCCGCCTAGGCCGATTTCTGCAACCATGCCTACATGTGAATTTCTATGTCTTCTCACACTTCTCACGAAAAATATCATATTTTTTTAGAGGAATCTAAACCAAACCAAAGTCCAAAGTAATTTTTTAATTGCTGGAAATTTGGTCCAAACTTCTCATATGGGCCACTAAAATGGACTACAAAATAAGAAACGGCACATCCAGTCAGATGCTTTTGTATATTGTATGTATTAAGGTGTTTTTGGTATTTGATAACAAATAGTGGGATCCCATGCTCTGTGTGACGGGATTTCAGTTAGTATTGGTTTGATTCATTATGGTACTGATATGATACCGACACTTGCTTTAGCAACTGAAAGAGATATATATATATGCCTGATAGAATATTGACAAGGGTTTTACATTTTTCGAAAACTATAAAAACAAATAACAATACCGACACCAATGTTGTTTGGCCGATATCGGTTTGAGACAACCATAAAAACGAATACGGTATCGCTGCTGTTTGGACAATATCAATTCGGTTTTCACGGTAAAGGATTTAAAATCAACTATTTTTTGAATCGTAGATAAAAATACACAACGTCTAGAAAACCATATAAAAAAAGTAATACGATACCGGTTCTGATGTTCTTCGAACGGTTTTCTCATGGAATAAAACAAAAGAATCAACTGATGACATGTATGTCTATGCTTTGATCATTTATACATTACCATTCATAACTCGGTTTTGCGTAAAATTTATGTGTAGACGTAGATAAAAATAAAGATATCACAATGGTATACTCATTTTATGAAACATTGTATCTTAAAAACTATAAGTGAATTACAAAAGTAGTTATAATCTAAATTCTAATAAAAGACTCCAAATAATGTCACATGGCATTCTCTCTTTCAACCTCATAAATTTTATTTATAATTATTTAATAAATTTCTTTTAATATTAATATTAATAACTAATATATAGATATCATTTATTTTTATCCTTATATTTATCTAAGATTAATAAATAACTTCAATTTTGCAATTTAGACTCTTTATTTTTCTAGTTTTAACCCAAAGTTTTTCATCTTTTGCAATTTAATCCTAACTCTTTTTTATTTTCAGTTTTGTCCACCATACTTGTCATCTTTCCCAAGTTTTTCGTTTCGTTCTAAATTTTATGAGTTAATGCACCGCAACGTGCGTGTGGGTTCAACATTTTTTTCGTATATTTTTTCCAGTTTGACTGGCCCGTCGCAGCGCATCTATTTTTCTCAGTTTAACAAGTTCGACCAACGCGCGGGTCCTGGATTGACTTAGTTATTTTTTTCTATGGTTTACGTTTCGGTTTAATTTCTCTGCAACGAGCGTTCGTGATTCAAAGATTTTACGTCTGCTTTTTGCTCGGTGTTATTTTTTCGTTTTTATTTAATTTGTTTTTACGAGCTTTTCCGGTGTTGGTGGTCGCTGACAGTGGTATAGCATTGATACTACTTGACACAGTTTTACAACAACCGCTACAACGCATGGGCTTAATACTGGTAATAAAATAAATACCACCGTCATACCATTTTAATGGTTTGTGAACCAAAGGTTTTATTTATTTGGGTCTTGCAAGTTGCAAAGCTGTGACCAAAAAGCCCAACTCAACTTACTATAAATAGGCCTGCCTATACACAGCCCAACCCAATTACTCAACCAAACAAAACATATTTTTGGTTGGACTACAAACATTTGACTATGATGATCGACTGCTTCAACTTCATCAATGCGTGATAAAAATGAGTAATCGTGGAGTCGTTTAGGCGAGCTTATACGTTTTGTTAACCATTAGTTCCATCAGAAATGTTAGATGTGTTCTGTTTGCCGACGAGGCAAAGGGAAGACCTTGTATATATCACTAAATTTCACTTGAAACTTGGGTTTTATCCATCTCTCATGATATTAATTAGTAGCAAAAAAAACTTTTTATCCATCTCTCATGATATTATGCATGGATCAAATATATATCATGGAGTCTCTAATCGCTAGGGATGACAATGGGTCAGGTTTGAGTCGGGTATTGGTAATCTCATATCCATACCCGGTTGTAAAATCGTGTCTCATACCTGACCCAATACCCGTCGGGTATTTGTCTGGTAATTACCAGTTGTGTATCGGATATACCAATTAGTTTGTTAAAAGATATACGTTAGGATTTCCAAATACATATCTTTACTCTTATAATTAAGATGTAATTTTATTTATACAATAACTATTATAAACAAAAAATGTACATTACATATAAGTTTTATCATAAATTAATAATAACTTTAATAGACTTATACACTTATATGTATATACTTCACTACATACAAAATATATATACTATTATCAAATATTTGTACTAAAAAAATATACAGGTTGAAGAAAAATATAAAATATAAATTAAAAAATTTGGGTATATGATCGGGTATATAGTTCGGGTAAACGGGTATGTAGTTTTGGGTAATCGGGTCAGGTATCACCTAATCCCATACCCGACCCATACCCGCAAAATTTTTTAAAGGCTAATCCCATCCCGGCGTAATATTCGTCGGATATCGGGTATACCTGTCCCATTTGTGTTGGGTTTCGGGTATACCCGTTGAGCTCGGGTATTTTTGTCATCCCTACTAATCGCATGCAAAATATAATTTATAGTTACAACAATATATCATAATAAGTCTCAAAATATAATTTAAATATTACATATTTAAAGATACTTTAGAATAAAGGAAAATGATAGAAAGAAAAAAAAATAGGAAAGTGTAACGCTTGATGATGAATATTTGTTGGTTTGAATATTGTTCGAGGATGTAAACCACTAATCTTAGGACCAAAATGATTGATGTTTAAACAATAGTTTTCACCACCACAAATCCCTCACTTTGTTCTCACCCTCACAATTTCCAAATGTTAAACCGATCTTATCCTCCTCCCTCATCGGAAAACACCATTTCCATCCACCACCACCACCGCCACCACCAGCGTCTCAACCCGCCTTCTTGCAACCTTCTTATTCCGCTCCTCGGTCCAACATGGAGGGGCGGGAACATACCTCGACGGGCAATGTCCATCCCAACCACCACATCAAACCAAACTCCGACGATGACGAGGAGTACGAGGATCTCCTAGACACCAATCCCGACGAAACATATGTGATCCAAGTCCCAAAAGACCAAATCTATCGGGTCCCACCCCCCGAAAATGCCATATTTGCTGAACAAAAACGTGTTGCGGTCCCCGCAACAAAGTCAATGTTTTCAGCAAAATGCATGTTGTTGTCAATTGTAATCTTGCTCCTAGTTATAGGTCTTATAACAGGATTATGTTTATCCATGACCGATAAAAAGGACCCCACTTTTCGCGTTCATCGCGTCCACGTCACCACAAAAGGTAAGGGCAAAGACAAGCAACACGAGTTCGACTTCACGTTAAAATCCAAAAACACCAACGGTCACGCGGTTATATTGTTTGGAAAAGGTGGAAAGGCTTCATTATCTTATAGAGACACGAGGTCCCTAGCCAAAGGTCCATTTCCGACGTTTAAACAAGACACAAATAGTTTAAAATACGAGCGGTTGAAGCTCATAAGTGGTTCGGGGAAGACATTGCCTAAGGTGATACAGAAGAGCATGAATGGTACCTCTCACAAAGCTATTAAACTGTTATTAGGGTTTAACGTTCCGTTGAGTTTTAAGGTTGGGGTGTTTTCAGTTAAGAGCAAAATGTTGTCGATAGCATGCAATGTTAAGGTCAAAAGGTTGACCAAACGGGCAAGAATTTTGACTCAAGATTGTGATTATTCGACTAGCTAGTTTAAATTAGGTATGCTAGTGAACGTATGATATTATTATTATTGTGGTGGAAAGGGTTGGTTTTGACTTGTTATAATGTGTTAGGATTAGGGGCAAAAGAATAGTAATGTCAGTTTTTTACTATCATTAATGTTTTTTATGGATAAACGCATTCTATGCATTTTGCAATTTATTTATTTGTTGATATTATTTTGAATCTATTATTTTTATGCACTTGTGGGATCCATGTGTGACATGTGGACGGATGAACCCATGAAAATCCTTTTTGGTGGTTGCTTGAGGTATGCACATATAATGTATATATGTGTGAGTGTTTGGGGAGCAAAAGTGAAAGTGTACTAATTTTAACGTTATTTTACTAATTTCGTAAAAATAACGTTAAAAGAGGGGGATGGTTAATCATGCAACATGTGGTGGCGTTGATAGCCAAAAGACAAGGGTGCACATGCACTAATCGGCCTTTGTCTTAATTACTTAGTGTTATGTGCCTTATGTCCAAGGCTTGATGCAAACTACTATCAAGCCGGGGTCTCATTGGAAGCAGCCTCTCTATTCCTACGGGGTAGAGGGAAAGCTGTCTACATCTTATCTTCCTCAAACCCTACCTTAGTTGTGCTATCGGTGGATTTACTGAGTATGATGATGATGATGATGTATTAGGTACAAAATAGAGGACTTTTACTTACGAGTTTATCTGCAAAAGTTTTGTTTGAATGGGTTATCTGTCACTATTTCATCGGTGATACAACATTAGAAACATGGTGTGGGTAAAGAATTTACCAACGCGTTACAGATGGATTTTACCGAGGGATTGGTGATTCGGATTATTGCCGACAGAGTAACTTGGAAGTTGGTGGCAATTCATATGTCAATACCGTCGAAAAATATTAGCTGAAATCTTATCTTTAGTATTAATGAGGGAATATCAATGGACTGTTTGTCAGAAACTTGTTCCACTGACAACGCCGAAATTTGGACTTAGCCACAATAGTGATCCCTCAGTGATCTATTGGCGAAAGTCTTTTTCTTCTGAATTAGGCTATCACTTGGTATTACTAAGGCAATATGATCCACTTTGATTAAATACAACATACGGTGATAAGGAGTGAAAATGACGAAAGAATTTAAACCCTACAAGAAAACTTGAAATAGGAAATATTTGGAACGAGTATTGGAAAAAGCCGGTTTGGAATGAGTATGGTATTAAGGAATATTGTCCTATTACCTAAACCCGTTTACCGGTATTAAATAGAATATATTAATAAACTGTAGTCGACTATTCAATATTTTTTAGGTGTTTTTAAGACTAGGTTTAAGCTATTGGGCATCTCACCGGTTAATAAGTACACTTGATGCATGTGGCTACACCGATGAATCCGACCAGTAACGACTAATGGGTATTTGAGGTATATGGATTACTGTTTTATAACCGGGTATAGGAATTGAAATTAACAATACACGATTTGTTGTCATCCTTAAACTTTAGGTATATAATATAAATGACCAACTTTAGTTTTAGGGTGGAGATACAATGGGAAGTTTATTTGGCTAGGAAGGATAGGAAGTGATCTTGACCATCCATTAAGTTAATCAAGGGCTAAGATTAAATCAGGGAAATTGAAAGGAAGAAAAGAGGCGCGTGAGTTTGTTCAAGGGCATTCTAGTCAATCCAAGCCAATAGTTTCTCTCTCCTCCAATTCCCCCCCATTTTTTAAACGTTAATAACTCTTTCATACGGCATTATTTTTTTATAAAAATTGCACCAAAAAAACGAGCGTTTTTTTATCTTTAAAACGAGTATACTATTGCTATATTTAAAAAAAAAATTAAAACCCAGTTGCGTAAAACGCAATAGAAAAACCACCAGTTACGTAAAACGCAATGAAAAAAAAACCTAAAAAATGACATTTTTCTAAAACGCAATGCACCAAAAACACAAAGAAATGACTTATTTGTAAAACGCAATGGCCAGAAAACACACAGAAATGTCTTATTTGTAAAACGCAATGGCCAGAAAACACATAAAAATGTGTTTTACCTAAAACGCAATGCACCAAAAACACAAAGAAATGACTTATTTGTAAAACGCAATGGCCAGAATACACACAGAAATGTCTTATTTGTAAAACGCAATGGCCAGAATACACACAGAAATGTCTTATTTGTAAAACGCAATGGCCAGAAAACACATAAAAAAGTGTTTTACCTAAAACGCAATGCACCAAAAACACAAAGAAATGTCTTATATGTAAAACGCAATGGCCATAATACACACAGAAATGTCTTATTTGTAAAACGCAATGGCCAGAAAACACATAAAAAAGTGTTTTACCTAAAACGCAATGCACCAAAAACACAAAGAAATGTCTTATATGTAAAACGCAATGGCCGGAAAACACTTAAAAATGACTCATTCTAAAACGCAATGGACTGAAAATACCTAAAAAATGTGTTTTACCTAAATGAGCTCAACCCCAGCCAGGGGCTCTGCCCCTTGGACCCCCGCAAAGATCGTAAAACGCAATGAATAAATCAAAAACCCAGATCATGAAAATGAAATTAAATAATTTCTTACATGGATCGAAGCTGATTTCTTCATCAATTGACAAAATTTAAATGATAGAAACACTTATCAACGCTCGAATCGAGTGATTATCTCCAAAATCATCGGAAAAAACGATATTTTTTTATGAAATTAAACTGTGTTTTCATCAAAAAAAGCTGAAGAACACGTTGATCGGGTTCTGAATCATTGATTGGTGATGAAAATCGCACTATAATGTAGTGATTATTGAGATTGAAAGTGAAGAAATAGTTGAAGATGGTGGGTTTTGAAAATGGTGGGTTTTTGAATTTACTGGGTTTTAAAAAAGGAAGAAAAAGGAGTTGGATTGACTAAAATACCCTTTCTCTTTATTTTAAAATTTGCCACATGTCATAATCCTATGGCTTCCTATCCTTCCTAGCGAAAATTAACTTCCTATTTGATCCTTTCCCTTAGTTTTATACTATAAACGAACGGAAAATGATCTTATGATCTATGCAATAAATTAAATATATTTTTTTCATTAATATAACACATTTGAGGTGACAAAATACGAAAGTTTGGATAGAATGTCTAACATGTCAAAACAAATGCTAATAAATACAAGTATATTCTTTTAACGTGGGACAAAATGGATCAAGTAGACAAGTGAACATTTTTAATAGTATTTTTTTCTTTATCACAAACGTATAAACAATATTTCTACTAAATTAATAATCCACTTATTTTTTTAATCAAGACATGTGTGATACTTGAATATGAAGTATATCCGGTAAAACATTTATTTCATCCTTTTGCTAAATATTAATCGAAAAAACCAGTCATGTTATGATCTCGGTTCAATTACTATCGGGTTCAACAATCAAATCATAATCCGTCGTTTCAACCCCAAGCGAAACAACGAATGCATACTAAAGCGATAAAATGGTCAACTTCTGGTTCAACCGGTCCGATTTGTATTCCAACCCAAGTATAAATATATCAAGTATATGCTTCAAAATTTAATAATTTATCATTAAAATAAATGTATAAATATATCAAGTATATGCTTCAAAATTTAATTATTTATCATTAAAATAAATTAAAATATGTAAAAAATAAGTATTTAGAATTATTTATTCAAAGCTAATAGTACGGAATAATTCCCGATAAATATTGAATGCCGGCACTACCAATTAGAATAACTCCCTCTCTCTCCAACTAAAAAAAAGTCAACGGTCAAACCCATGACTTCCTCAATATCCACCGTTGATCCACCCACCGGACCACCACCGGAATATTCTTCCGACGGCTTTGACCGGCTGCCGGATGTTATCATCCTCACAATCCTGAACAACATATCCGATATCAAAACACTAACCCGGTGCCGAACCGTGTCACGCCGGTTCAACTCACTCGTCCCTCAATCCGAGTCACTCGTCCTCCGAGTTGACCGAGTCATCTCAGTCGACTCGGAGGACGACAATGACCACGTATCCGTGATCATTGGTTTTTTCAAATCCGTTGTGAAATCTTTTCATGACTTCATATCCCCGCCTCAAAGCAGTAGTAGCAGTAGCAGTAGTAGCAGCAGTATTTTCTATCATGAGTCACAATATTCGCCAGTCATGATTCTTCGAGGATTCGAGAGAATTCGAGAGCTGGATATCGAGTTACCTACCGGGGATTTATGGTTAGAGAAGCGAGCCGGGGTTAAATGGACCGCGGAATTCGGTAAGACGTTGAAGAGTTGTGTGATCCTGGGGTACCGGTGTGGTGGTGTTAGTGAGTCGGATTTAGGCGGTGGGGGTGGATTGAAGACGCGAGTTGTGTGGACGATAAGCGCGTTGATCGCAGCGTCCGCGAGGCATTATATGGTGAAAGAAATTGTTAAAGAGAATATGCATTTGAAGAAATTGATAGTGAGTGATAGGGAAAATGAAGGAAGTGTGGTTATGAATGAGTTAGGTATAAAAGAGTATAGAGAGGACAAAGGCGAAAATGAAGAGGAACAACAAGTGCAAAACGATGATATTGATCGCGTGTGGTGGAGGAATAGTCGAACTAGAGTGCCCGCGGTTAGGATGAGAATGCGACACGAGGCGAAGTTAGAGTTGTCAAATGGTGTAGTTATGGAAGGTGCGACTTTGGTGGTGGTTAGACCTACCGCGAATGCGGGTGGTGTGGAAGGGGACGAGGAGGAACGATGGGACGAAGGATTGGTGGCCGCGGGTGGAGGGTTCGACGGGGTGTATGGCGAGGCATTTGTGAAACTGATCAAACGAAGGAGTTATCTTCTTGAAATGAATTCGTTCTAGCTAATTTGTTGGTATTGTTTGTTCTATAAAGTGAATGGTTTTTGGTTTTCTTATGTTGTAAATCAATAATTTGAATTGAATGATATTGAAAGTGATGAACCTAAACACAACCTATATAATTACTCATGTAAAATGCATCGAGCTAACTCGGATATAGTTAAAATAATGTAAACTGGATACAATCCGTGTGGCACATTTGTCTAAACAAGCTAAGCTTAGGTGAGCCTGGGCTCAGCGCATGTAACTTAAGAGATCTCGAGCTCGGGTCGGTTAAAAGTTAGAATTTTGTTTTTAAAGTTCCTGGCAGGTGAATAGTTTTTAAGTCTGAGTTTGGTTTGTTTAATATATTATTATTACTAGGTTATAACCCCATGTATTACACGGGTTAAAAAAATGTAATTTTACATGCTAAATAATAAAACGATATATCTTTAAAAATCGCATTTATTAGACGGGTTGAATAAATTTAATTTTATATGTTAAATAATAAAAAAATATGATATTTTTAAGAACCTCGTGTATTGTAATTGATATACCAAATAATAAAAAAGTTAAATCTTTAAAAACTCTATGTATTACACGAGTTGAATAAATGTAATTTTAGATTAATAGTATTTAAATAAATATAATTTGGATTAATAGTGTATTAAATAAATATAATTTTGGATAAAGTCTTATATATAAATTTTAAGTAATCAATATATTTGATAAATAATAAAAATACTAATAATAGTAAAAAATCTAATTTATATACTATATAATAAATATAAAAGAAAGGCGGAAAAGCCCAAAAATAGGTGCCTACAATGAATGACACGTGTCACATATTGGTTCTTTTATTATATGTATATAGATATAGATGTTCACATCATCGGTTGTTTCAATCGATAACATAATTTGTTTTCATATCATGGCTCGATAACCAACGCTACAAATGTGACAAACAACACTACAAAAAGGAAGGTAGATATGAAATACCGAGTATAAAGTTAACCAAATAGACTATGAAGAAATTGAACTAAAGTAGAGTATATGGTGTAAATATGAAGTAAAGTGAAATAACAAAGTAAAGTGTGCATGGTCTAAATATGTAATAGTGAAATAAGTCGTTTTATACTTAAGATTTATGAATAGGGTCAATGATGGTCAATTAGGGTCATTAGTGGTTAATATAGTCAATAATGATCAACGACATTGATGATTGTTTAAGGTCATTGATGATTGTTTAAGGTCATTGACAGTTATTTAAGGTTACTATAATGGTTAAGTTGGGCAAATTATGGTCATGGTTAACTGGCGAGGGTTGTTAATGGTTAATTAGGGCACTCATTGTTAATTTGGGGTTAATATGGTCAAGTACGACTTATATAGGCCCATTATGGATTGCCATGAATTAAAATGACTCAAATTTGACCCATATGGTTAACTAATACATAATAAAGCTAATAGGCAAAATGGATTTTAATAATCCAAACTTTCACCCATTGGCCGGCAACGGACCCAACTTCAAAAATAACCGGTGGTGGTCCCAACTTTTGGTATATTGTAAACCAATGGACTTTTACTAATAAAACCTTAATTTCTTTTTGTCTCCTTATCCTTTTCGGAAACTTTTTCGTATAATGTAAACCAATGGACCTTTACTAAACCGAAAAGGATAAGGAGACAAAAAGAAATTAAGGGTTTTTTTAGTAAAAGTCCATTGGTTTACAATATACGAAAAGTTGGGACCACCACCAGTTATTTTTGAAGTTGGGTCCGTTACCGGCCAATGGGTGAAAGTTTGAATTATTAAAATCCATTATTCCAAGCTAATATGACTCATTTAGACATTTAGAACCTAATAGATATCATTAAGATTATCATGGTCAACAATTGTCATCGTGGCTTAGTTAGTAAATTAGGGCCATTGATTGTAATTTGGGTTAAATGATATTGAATATTAATGGTGAATCATATTAATAATATTTATTCATAAGATATTAAACTAATAATATTTAGGGTTATCTATAATTAATAAGAAAAGATTAAATTAAAATAATAATTATCTATAAGAGATGGCTTAATATAATGACAAGTGTCCCTAAAGTGATTTCTTTTATTATATAGTATAGATAGATATTCATATACGCTTATAATTATTTATGTATACTTGTTATTATCAATTTATATATAAGATGATATAGTTTAATTCTTTTTTAAAAATAAATGTATATAAAATGATAGTTGTTATGTAAATATATGATTAATATATTAAATAATAATTATATAAATAATAAGCTTATTTAAACTCACGACCCTAGTCAAACTCGATATATGAAACCTAGTTAAACTCGATATGTGAAGCTTAAGCTCAAACTCGAGTAATAAGAGAGTTTCAATATAACCTTAGATTCGTTTAAACTTGGCTCGATTCAAACTTTTAGCTAGCCATTCTTGAGTGATTTATAAGCGGCTCATCTTTTTATGTTCCTAGTTGTGAACGAATTGAATAAACTTGTAAACGGGTTGGCTGATTGAATTTATAATTATATCATATTTTTATTATTTTTATTCTGATTAATCATTTAATTTTAATATTCTCGTTGATCAAAGGACACATTTACCACGTTAGGAAATACAATCAGAAAAACAAAAAAGTACAAATGTACAATGAACTAATAAACAGTTTTAATAATGAATCAAATAATGAATCTAAAACACATTTATGGCCTATGGGATATGGTTTGGTAGACGGGTGGAGACTATAAGGCTAGACGGTATGGGGACCGTCCCAGTCCGTCGAGGCCCGTCGCCTCCCACAACACCATTCCCCCTTCCCCCGGTGTCGTCCAAATCGTCTAGCTTAAGACGTTGGGGACGTGCGAATAAGACAAAAAAAGGAACGTTGGGGCATGGGCAGTCGGAAAAAAATAAATTCCTTTTTTCAAACATCAACGGGCAGAATTTTCAAAAACCCGAAAAATCATTAACTTTTCTTATAAATACAACCCAAACACCCTATTTTTTACCCACTTCAACCCCATCTCTCTCTCTCAACTTTTTATAAAACTCTTCTACTTTTTTATAAACATTCTTCTACTTTTACCATGGATTCATACAACCCGAACAACCCAAACCTGAACGTTTTTGCGGTGCTCGGCTACTATCCTTCAGTGGAACCGAGTTAGTCATCCTCTCAATTTTCTCTCAACGCTTTTGCGGGTTTTCAACAATCTCCGAACGCCGGTTCCAAATGAGGTTGAGATGGCTAAATGACAAAAAACCTCGGAGACTGATAGTTTTAGTGCCGGGGGCTCAGACGCACGATGTCAAATTAATATAAACGACAAGCCCGAATTTGACGAAGAAGAGTACACGGTACGAGAGGAGGAACGTCCCCGGGCAGGGACAAATAAAAAAAGAGGCGGCTGCAAAGAAACAAGCCGCAACGGGGAGCGGTTCCAAAATGAACACGTTCATGGCCCAGTTCAAAGCGTACACGGAGGTCATGGCCTAAAAGGCAAAGACGAAGGATCGCGAGGTGGAAGAACGGGTTCGGTTGAAGCAAGAAAAAAACGAACTAAAAGAATAGGAGATAATGACAACCGATATAGACAATTATCCCGAAGAAAAGCAAGCGATTTTAAAAAAAAAATGTAAGAAAAAATCATAAAAAGGTGGGGTAGTTTTTATGATTTTTATTTTTTTAGGTTATGTTATGTAATGTTTGGTTTTTAATATTATGTAATGTTTGGATTTTTAATATTAATGATTTTATTTTTATATCTTATTTAATAAATGTTAAAAAAGTAGATGAAATTAAAAAAAAAAAAAAGTTGGTGGGGTAGGCCCATTCTCCATTTCCTTTGTTTCATCCTTAGAGGGGCATCCTCCAAAGACTTTGACGTGACGCTTACGTGACGGGTTATCATCCAATAATGAGCCTCTACCATACCGTCTAGCCTAATCTGTTTAAGTCTTTAAAATCTAACTTCAAGAAAGAGACTAAACATTCTAACATTGTCACATGTTCGTGTCACATAGGATAAGATAGAACGTTTAGTTGATGAAGTAATCGTCAACAATGAGTTGCCCGAATAATACATCTTCATGTCGTTGTCACTAAGTGGACAGGCGAAGTTTTGTGCATATTGTAGATATAAAGTATGTAACAATCACTATCAATGTCAATGCAAGCTAGCTAGCAATTGAGCTTATTGTGAATGGACTTTACCTATAAAGTTAGAGATTCTTGATGGGTGGGGGTGGTATGGGGTAGGGTGGGGTGGGGTGTTGGGGTTTAAGATTTTGTTGAAGAATCCAAAGGAAATGCAAGTTTTGCTACTAGGGACTTGATATAATTAGGTGTGTTGTTGTAGCCCACCATGGTATTAGTTGTGTAGTGGATGAAGAGTATATATCCTTAGCTTTTGTATTTATATGCATCTTTGGTGTTTATGTTGTGTTGCTTACCATTCATTTCACTTGTTTTCTTTTTCACATAATAAAAAAAAACTTTATTTATTAAAGTAACTGATTTTATTTTGTACGATTAAGTTATTATACAAATGAGTTTTAACAAACAAAATACCATTAACATAAGAAGTGAAGAAGATTTTTTTTTTATATTCTGAATTTTTTTCCCATTTTACAAATCACGTTTTTTAGTCCCATAATTAAAAAAAATCGTGATTTTACACTAGTAGAGTGATGTTATAATTACTCTACAATAACTACTCTACAATAACTACTATACTAGTATAAAATTATATTTTGCAAATTTTTTTTACAATTTGCAATTAAACGCCATTCTAAAGTATTAGGGGAAAAAAATTCAAATTTAAAAAAGAAAATTTCCTCCTTCACTTCTTATGTTAAGGGTATTTTGTATGTTAACACCCATTTGTATTTAATCTTTATACTTATTCGGCCCTTATTTCACTCATAAATAATCAGAAAACGGTTTGAATATGCAATTTCAAACCTCTTTAGCCCTTTATAACAAGGGTTTTTATCGTTATATCAAAGCTGAATAAGCATGACGATCTAGCAAAAAAAATGTAACGACTGTAACAACGGTTTAATGTAAGTAAATTGCTAAGTTATGTTAAACTTATGTTGAATGTTAAGTTGTTTATAATTTGTTATTGTATTATTGTGTGTATGATGCAAAGTGTGGATTATTGGTGAGAGAATGTTATCATGTATTAGCTGGCTAGCTTTCATTATGCAAACCAATCAATTACATGTAGATCCAGATTGGGTCGGGTTTGGGTTAGCTTTTCAAGCAAACACTTCTATATCTTTTATAAATATTGATTTGTAAAGTGTTGAACCGTTTACACAGCCCTGATTCAAAATTTGTTTAACAATTTGCTAGAAAAGGTATATATATTTTCTTAAAAAAAATTAAAAGCTAAATCCTTATAGCGAAGTTAGAACAGTGATCTGAAATGTGAATTCCTATATGAAACTGGGTTTTCATATACAACTAAATGAATCGTCTAAATTGAAGCAAGTCGTCTCGTCCTGTCAGTTTGATACACACACAGTTTTAACTTTTAACAATCCGGCCAACGGTTTGGATCTTCCAAACTGCCGTTTAGCCTTTATTTTTATTTTATTATTATTATTATTATTATTTTTTTTTTTTTTTTTTTTTTTTTTTTGGGGGGGGGGGGGAGGGAGGGGGGGGGGGGGTTTGAAAGATGTGGTTATGTGTATATGTTATCTTCATTAACATTTTAACCTCTTAAAGTTTTTAAATAAAAGTAACAATATTGAAGCCGTAACCCATTAAAACTAGAGTTTTTAACTGCTAACTCGCACACCATCTATATAAACTTACTCTTAAATTTTCACAAATGTCCATTTTAAAACTAAAACCATCAACCAATTGAGAACGAACATCTTTACTACACACATCAATACCGCTATACTATAAGCCCATTGGCCACTTAAATTGGTTATCCCAATTGATTTGGTTTATCGTTTTTCAACTCTGTTTTGATCTTCTTCTTATTTCTTTCAAAATAGAACTACGATCCGGTGAACACAAGAAGCCATGAAGGTTGTTTATCGACCCAATACAAATTAAAGTTTACTAGGTTCGTTAGTGGTCGCGCGTTGCGGCGAAACGGAACAAAAATGTTATTTATAAATAAAGCATGTTGTTTAGAAAGTCAAAGCGTTAGAATTGGTTTAGTTTATCATTGTACCGTTTTAAGATACCAAATAAATATTTTATTTTAAATATAACTTTCTTTTTAACAAAACTAATACCGGAATGTCAAGAGAGAAAAAAATTAAGCACAACTACGTACTTAAGTTTTTAGAAAAAAAAAAAAAGATTAACGAACGTAAGTTACTAAAGAAATATCAAATTAATTGATAAAGGAAATATGATTAAAAATGATTTATTAACAACAAAAATTAAATAATAACATAAATATGGTTTTATAAAAGGAAAAAAAACAATAATATATATCAAAACTTAAAAGTAAATATAATAATAAACTATTATAATATTAAAATAACAAAATATGAAAAACTATATGAATTTAAAATCACTCTTCATTGCACTTCGTAAACTATATAATATAATATAATATAATATAATATAATATAATATAATATAATATAATATAATATAATATAGTGGCTCGAAGTACGTCTAGGCCCAAAAATTGAACTCTATAGAACGTACTTACATTCCTAACATATTGATGATGAAAAATGAATTCGTAGTGTTATATCATTGAATTAAAATTATAAATATTGTAAATATGCGTAATAATAAATGTATGTGTAGATAAAGAATGAATGAATTAGCTAATAATAAATGAGCCGAGTTCAACTTTGTAGATTAACTTACGAGCTCAGTTGAATCTTTAATACCACACGGTGTGGGCGTCGAAACATGACGTTGGTGTCAGTGCATGCCCACAAAACCACCCTGTGCCCCGTGTTGTGAAGGGCGTTGTGTTTGGGACTTGAGGATTTCCACCGGCGTGGGAGCAAATGTGTAAGTGAGGTAGAGGCTCTTAATTGGTGGGTGTGGTTTAGGTTTGTTTTGATAAGTTGATGTTTATTTTTTTTTTTAAATTTTTTATTCTCTTCCACGCAACTTTCCTACCCCGTGCTTTTTTTCTCCACGCCACCATGCTGACGTGGTTGCCACATGTCACTCCACGCCCTTCCTTGAAGCCCCTCCATACCGTATAGTCTAAACGTAAAGTTCTAAATGATCTCAGCTCAAGTTTTGTTGAAATACATGTATACTTCCAATTCAATATCAAACATACATTATAGATCGATGTTATTATTGGCGGATTGAGATTAATTGTTTTGTGTTTTAATTGGTTTGATGGATTGGTGCAATGGTGTTACAACGGTGGTTATGAAGGTACAAGCGTACAACGAGTTTCAAAAGTTTAAGGGTTGGGTTTGGTCTTAAATAAGTTCGTTAGGCCCAAATGGGTTTGGTATTAAATAGCCTCATTAGGCCCATTTACAATTAGTGCCATACAAACGGTGCATTACTCGAGCCCATAGTGATTGTCCACACCAGTTGATTGATAGATCATGAAGCTGGTTTTATATAATATATTATTATAGCCAGCAAACTTTGGTTATATTTATTTTGTAAATTATAATTTAATAGGGTTGTTAATTTAAAAGTATTGCTCAACCTTTATCGTAAATCAACAAATAATAAAACATAATCGTACAACGTATTTAAAATAAATGAAAATAAGACGAACTTGATACTGAGCGACATAAGATAAAAACTATATATTTGTCCATACCACGAAGCTTTAGTTGATATGTAGGTCAACGGTACGTCTACCATCACGGGAGATGGTATATACTCAGATCACAATTGCGCAAGTGATCAATGAAACTTTGCGCTTCTAATGACATGCAATTGAGAAGTCTCATGCACTAACTTGAAAGGGTGAAAATGCCGGTACACTTTTCTTTTAAGGCAAAGGCGTGACTGTAGTAATAGAATTCGACTAGAAAAACAATAAAGTTTGATTTGTTTTGCGGATATAAAAGACAATCAACTTCCATATATTTTTGCAATATCTTGTAACGTTTGACGTTCTCATGACGCATTTTGGTTATCAATCTGCATGATTAACAAAGATTTGACCACGTGTCATGACGAACTCGGTGTCCACTTAAATTCTCTATAATCTATAGTCTTGTGAGGTGTCACAGTCTAACCATCTTAGGGTTGGAGAGGTGCTCCTCTCATTTATTTATCTATTTTTTTCGAGATTGAGGGCCCAACATCTATCTCTCTCCTCTTTTCTCAAGTAGTGACAGCTGACCCATTTCACTATTTTTTGAGTACCCCTTAATCAGTGGCGAGGTACCACTACCCGATCTATCTAACCCCCACCCCACCCCCCCCCCCCCAAACCCCCCGCGCTTGAAATGTAAACCCGGGATGAAAATCAAGGGTAAAAACAGTATACTTTGTAATAAATAGTAAAGTAATAGACAAGGTTTTAAGAAAATAAAAATAAAAAAGAAAGAACAAAACATACGGGTCCATGTTGCCGCCACCATAGTGGTTGACTGATTCAAGCCATTACCGTCTGCCCTATGCAATCCACCCTATACCTTTTTAAAATTGTTATTTCCTTAATTCACTAAAAAAGAAAAAAAGAAATTCCTAAATTAACTAAATTTGGTTTGTAGACCCTAACTAAAGTCCATATATAACGTTTTGGTTGTTTGTTATCCACAAACCTAACCTATGTGTGTTTTTCTCATAATTTTAATGTTAAACTTATATTTTAGATATATTTTTAGGTTAAACTTATATTTTAGGTATTATAAAACATTTATAATTACGGTCTAAAAGTCTATGGATAGCTAGAAGGCTCATCAATTCAACCATTTTGTTTCGCGGGTTTTCATTAGTTCTTTTTAACGGCAATTTACGAAGTAAAATCAAAACGCTAAAGATTTGAAAATCTCTAACTTAGAAATGTATTAAAGAATCATCCAACCTATTAAAAACAGTGATTTACGGGTTATCATTAGTTGCGCACTGGTTTTGTATTGTCCTTTTAAAAACAACTATTGTTCAGTTGTCCATCAAAATAAGATTTTTTTCAAAGGTTGGTAATACATTGACAACATCAATCGTTCATGATTTAATCAATCGACTGCCTACTTTTTTAGAATTTTATGAAGTTAGAACTTAAACTTTTAATTTAAATAAAACTAACATTACTTGTTTTAATCTGTTAAGTTAAAAGTGTGATATTTGGAAATGATGTATGTAAATTTTGTTGAGAATTAACAAAAGAAAGATTATATTATAGTTTATTATTGACTTTATTTATTAGTCAAACATAATTTATTTGATAGCACATGGGCATGAAAAACTTGCCACCCGTAATCTCCGTTCATATGTTTATGTTTGACCCGTTTCTACCAACGGGTCATATTCTTTGGTTTCATTCTACTCTTGACTCTACAAAACTAAATATGTTATTTATTTTAATTAATTTACTCTCATAATGTTCTTCACATAACAAAAAATAAAAGTGAATAATTGCCATTTTATGTGGATTTTTCATAGCCCGAAATAAATGACTTGTCACATAGGATAGATAGGTAACCGATTACCTTTAATTTGTTAGAAGATGGATGTTTATGATTCGGTTTGGTAAGTTTTGAGTAAATTTTAGTTCGAAAGGTTCACTACGGTTTCAAGAAATGACAAACCATGTCAGTCAGGTTGGATTGGTTAGCTAGACCGGTTGGTTTGACTGGTTGTGTGGTTTAATAGTTTGAATTACCCTTTTTTTGCATTAAAATTTATAGGATGATAGGGATGCATCATCTTGTAACACATTCACATAACTACATATTTCAATAAATGGAAAAAATATACACGTATAAATACTAAAGGTTAAAATGTCAGTTCGGTTTACATACCCGGTTTCAAGTTCCAAATCACTCTAAACCATTAGGACTCTTAAACCTTAAATCGAACCATTGGATTTCAAACTAGTCAAACCGGCTGACTTGCGACGGCTAGATTAGACTAATTTAATTTGAGTTACTTTTACATATTCAAATAATAAAAAAAATAATTTAAATCCGAATATGTATATATTGATGTTCTAAAATGTAACTTTGTAGTAATAGTAATTTACTAAAGTGTCATGTAGCCCTCAGTTAGTACCCTATAAGCCTCAGTGTTTCAATTTTTTACGACATCATCTTACTAATATATGTATTTTGACACGTTCAATTATAAATATTAAAATGTATATTTAATAATATTTTATTATTTCTATCATATTTTATATTTAAACGTTTTTATCACATTTTCTATTACCTTTGTCTTTATACGATTTAAAAATAATAATATATAGTGACCTTTATGTTTCTTTTAACTTTTAACATAATCGACATAAATTGTTATCAACTTGTTATATCCTTTAAGTAATAAGAAAATGTTAGTTACAGTTGGTAAAATATATGCCTTATGTCCCAGTTGTTGAGTATCATGTGTTTCATGTATAAGGCTTGATGCAAAGCTACTATCGAGCTGAAAGTCTCACTGTAACCAACATTTCTATTTCTACGGGGTAGAGGTAAAGTTGTCTATGTTTTACTCTCTTCAGACCATAACTTAGCTTTGGTATTAATGGGATTTACAGAGTATAAGGGGACCCGGGGTGGTTCACTAGTGATGGGTTCTAGTGATGGGAGCACCCAATCAAATCATGCCATGTCAGCACCCAATATTCTAGTGATAGTGATAGAAATGTAGTGGGGGTGGTATCACTAGTGATGGGGATTCCAATGTACAAGTATTAATGCACAATGTACAAGTCATACCCTATCAAAACTCAAAAGTTTAACGCGTAATGGTGGTAACGCGTTAGATATATAACGCGTTTTGAAATAGGTGGCGGCGGTGTACGATTTGAGTTTAACGCGTGATACTATATGATCACGCAGGTGCCCCGTGTGCTCTAATGATAATGATGATGTTTAAACATAAACATATAGTCAATAAATTTCTTAAAAACTACGTTTATAGTAAATTGTTAAACAAATAAGTTGATATTGATTACATTTTAATTTAATATCAACTACAATGAGTAGGAAGGAATGCTAGGTTTTTTAGGCTTGGAATTAAATAAGTGCACATTAACTTGTATTATTTAAAAAATTCGATATGGAAAGAGAAAACTCACAAGCATCAAACATGAGACATGGCTATATTGTAGACCTACCAAACGATTTGATATCTCATAAAAACCATTCATAAATAAAAGTAGATGGTTAGGTTTGATCTAAACGTCTAGCTTCAACCTTGTAGCCATAACTATCCAAAAAGCTTGCGGTCCGTAACTCGTTTGAAGCTTGCTCAGATGTAACTGGAAAAAAGCTCGTTTGATATGGCTCGGTTTAAAACTGAGTCAAGCTAGCTCGACTCGGTTAGAAAGCGAGCCTAGCTCTGCTTAGCTCGTAACGAGCTGGCTTGGCTCGCTCGTTAACTCAGATTATTTTATTTTAAATATATTTTATATTTATTTACATATAATATATTACAAAAGGACTAATTATTGCTTGCATATATTTAGAGTGCAATTGGATATCTACGGTATATTTATGGTTGATTGTCATGTTAATGAACTTGTATTGTATTTTGTTGAAATTGTAAACTTATTTTGTGTTTGATTGTACTTGATTTTTGTTTATAATATGTTAGTTTGAACTTATTTTGAATATGTTTTTTTTAAACTATTGAATAATATTGCACACTACCGAATTTTAAAAGTTGTATATTAAATTTTGTTTCTTAAATCGAGCAAAACCAATTCGAGCTGAGTTAGTTTGGTTAAAAGTTAAAACCCAAACCGAGCTTGAGCTTCGATTTTCAGCTCGATTTCAAATCTGAGTCAAGCCCAAACTTCCTCTAGTTCGGCATGACTAGTAAACAACCTGTCATATAAACCATATAAACCGGTTAAGGTGTTATGCTTTAACCGGTTTATAAAATTTATATCTTTTGAAAAACAACATATTTTCAAAAAGTCATGGTTTCACCTTTGGATATATGTTCCTAGATAGATCCCATAAATCCAACAAACATCATGAATGGGCCCCCTCAGTAACTCCCTTTCACACACAACTATTTTCTAAATCCACACCCCCTCCCTTTACACGACTTGTACAACTCCACATTAAACTTGTACACTTCTCTGGCTCAAGCAACTTTACCTCTGGTAAAAGCATAAAACCACAACCCCCTCGTATACAAATAAAACCAAAACACAATCCCATAAAACCCTCTTTCCACTTCCCACTTTTCCCACCATGGATTCCGGCCACAGTAGCAGCGGCGGCGACGGCAGCGCCACCGCCGGCGATGTACACTTCAACCACATCCCGATTCTCCAACCGCCGCCGTCTAATTTCTTCAATCCGTCGTCGTTTCCACACCCCCCAAACCCTAACCCTAATTCAATCTACACTCTCAATTACCCAAATTCGATCCACACAAACTCGAATTTGATACACGACCCGAATCCAGTGGATCATTTGGTGGATAATGATGATCCGAACCCGAATTTTGGACCGGAAACGTTAGGCGCAACGAAGAAAAACCCGAAAAAGCGTACACGAGCTTCGCGGCGAGCTCCAACCACCGTGATGACCACCGACACGACTAATTTCCGGCAAATGGTTCAGGAGTTTACCGGAATTCCAGCCGTGCCGTTTTCGTCCTCGGCTTATTCGAACCGACGTGATCTTTACGCCGGCTCGGCTGAGCCAATGGCCGTACGGATGCAGCAGCCAGTACGGCCATCGGCTCACAAGATTGTTCAGTTACAACCGTATTTGAATTCTGTTACTGCAAGTGGTAGTAATTTTCATTTGCCCCCTTCTGAAAGTCATATGTTTACAAAACAGCCCCTGAGTTTACAGAATTTGCAAAATCAGATGTTTCCGTTTCAATCGGTTTCTCAGCAATTTGATAACAATAGTATTAATAATAATGATCAGAGTTTGGAGCCTTTGAGTGGGTTTGTGGGTTCTTCATCGGCGAATTTGAAAAGATGGAGGGGTGAAAGTGAGAATTTGTTGAACTATGAAGGGGTGAACGGGAATTCTCAGAACGTCGTCGTTTCGTCAAGTGATGGTGAGCAACATCAGCTTGGAGGTAATGAGGATACGTGGTCGTTTTGAGTATGTTAATTTTATTATTATTATTTGATAATAAGATTTTATTAGTAAAAAATCATTTTTGTAAATTTGTAGAATTGTTGTAATTTTGTTTACTACATGAAGTAGTTGTACATTTGGTAATTGGGGATATAAAATTGAAATGTTGGTAAAATTATGCATGAAGAAAATATGATATCCATGCATGCTCATTTATATATAAATTAACTAAATATGTAGTATATAAGTTTTGTAATCTATTTATGATAAAGGAATATATAAAATAATCTATACTATATAATAAAAGAAACCTGATTTTGGACACGTGTCATTCATTAAAGATGTCTACATTTGTAATTTCCTACCTTTTCATACTTAATATTATTATTTACCAAATTGACACTTTTTTATTTAGTTTACCCTCATCTCATATTTTATGAAAAAAAAATATCGATTATTCTATCTCTTATTTTCATATTGCATTTTTTTTTTTAAAATTTAGTTTGTACTTATCGTTTCCGTTCAAATGGGACAGAAGTAAAATTATTGGGTTTTACATTTGTAATTAGTTGTTTTTTTATTAAGATGCTATCGTTCTATTTGCTCATGTTCAAAATGATCAGAAAAAAAAAAACTCTGTTATTTTTGTTTCTAGGAAATCATAATCATTTTATTTGATTCAATCATTCTAGAAGTTTTAAAACTAAAATATAATCTATCATAATCAAATTCACATTTCAAAACCCTCAAAATTCAACCATTCAATAATCACAATTACTCACATGTATAAGCCCATATATAATCTAACCTACTTTTAATAAAGGATTCCAATTAATTCTACGTGAAATTTATAAAGACTTTTTGTTATACACTTAATTTCATATATAATCTAATCTAACTTTTAATAATATATATATGTGTGGACGCTCGAAGGGCAAAAGTGAAATTGCACTAATTTTATCGTTATTTCACTAAATTTGTGAAAATAACGTTAAAAGCGGCGGACGGTTAATCATGCATCATCATCATGTGGTGGCGTTGATAGCAGAAAGACAAAAAGGAACATGCACTAATCGGTCTTTGTCCCGATTGCTAAGTGTTATGTGTCTTATGTCCAAAGCTTTATGCAAAACTACTATCGAGTCGGGGGTCTTACTGAAAGCAACCTCTATATCTTACTCTCCTCAGACCCTACCTTAGCTTTGCTATTTGTGGGATTTATTGAGTATGATGATGATGATGATGATGATGATGATGATGATTTAGTATATATAATTAGATTTATTCAACCCGTATAATACATGCGGTTTATAAAGATATAATTTTTTTATTATTTAGTTTATAAAATTACATTTATCCAACCCGTGTAATATACAAGGTTATAAAATTACATTTATTTAACCCATGTAATACACAGTGTTTTTAAAAATATAACTTTTTTTTATTATTTAGTATATATAATTAGATTTATTCAACCCGTACAATACACGGGTTTTTATTATTTGGTATATAAAATTACATTTATTCAGTACAATACATGAGGTTCTTAGAGATATAATTTTTTTATTATTTAATATATAAAATTGCATTTGTTTAATCCGTGTAATAAACGAGATTTTTAAAGAATAATTGTTTTAATTTAATATATAAAATTATATTTATTCAACCCGTGTAATACACGGGGTTCTAACCTAGTATAATATAATATTAATAATATTCAAGTTGTTGTATCAACTTTTAGCCATCACTTTGGCATTATGTGGGATGGGTATTCCTACCCTAGCTATATATACCAAATCTGATTAACGTGAAAATAATAAATTATGTCTATTTGTAGTTTTTTTTTTATTTTTTTAATTTTAGTGTAAACTGTATCTAAGTTCGTGTATGACCATAAGGTGGTCGAGGTACATAAGTCTCGACCCACCCATGTTACATTAACGAATACAAAAGTAAAATCTTAGTAATATACGAACTTAGAATACAGTTTCACTATATGTGTTGAGTTATGTCAAAAAGATCTAATTTGACTCGTATGGTTTAAAGTATACAGAAGCTAAGTTAGTAAATATGTGTAAGTTGACCAATAAAAGATGCTTGAGATTTCATTTTCATATGACAGAATAAAGAGTGAAACTCGGTCAATAATAATATCGATGAGATATAAGACATATCTACTTATATAAGAATGTCAGGTATGAAGCTATTTCTCTTGCGATACATTATAATACGATGCAGATAGTTTTACGCGAGTTTGGGAATACACCAATTCAATGGAGGTATATGAAATAATTTCGCGTAATTTATGGGTATGAGGCCAAAGCTTAGTCTTAGACATATATACGGAAACTACTTGTCAATACTCGAACACAAGGTTAATACGTTAAATAATTTTTATGCTTATGGTGGTAAAATTTTATTATTCATCAAAATTATTGTTATAGCTTTTCCTAAGAAAATAAACATATTTATGGTTCCCATTTTGGGTGTCCATTCACTTCATATAGTATTGTCAAATTACCATTATATCACTTAATTCCTACCTTGGTTATCCACGTTCACTAAAAAAAAAGTCATAACATATTGTCCAATAGCATAAATTAAGATTTTAGAAACTTTGAACATGTTTCGAACGTGTCAACCTTCTTTGGTCGTGGGAGCTGTCTCTGTTTTTGATGAAGGCATTCGGGGAGCATTAGAGGATATTGTTGTTTGTGGGGTGCCTTTTTTGGAGATCTCCAGTGGAGGTTGGCTTCTCACCCGACCCGGTTCGGATGCTTAGGGATTTGTACGGCTAAGGATGCCTCTTCATATGCTTTCGTGGCTTCAAGGGCCCAATCTTGGGGTTTACAAGACCACATACTCCGAGAATGTGGTGGGGATGTTTTAGACTCCGATTACAGAAGTGCGTTGGACCTTTTGCATAGTTCTCTTCCCGACTTTGATATTGGCGGTTTCTACATTAAAGACACCGCCCCTCCTAAATCCCATAAAATTCTAGCGAATGCCTTATATGGCGAAATTGTCAAGAGGTTTGAAGAGAAGTTTATTTTATCCCCTCGGCAAAGAGCTGTGTTTGAATGCCTACGTGCCCCACTGCCACACCCCGATTTCCACGTGTATCACCGGTGGGCCCGGTGGGGGATTACCGTGACGTAGTTGGCAACAATATAGTCAAACCACAATATTTAAATGCACAGCGGAAGCATAAAGATAAATTATATTTCAACCACTTGGTTGTAATATCTGAGTATCACGAGTAGTTGAAACAAATCCACAGAGGATCAAAATAAAAGATAGAAAAATAATTGTTCAACAGATATTGGCATCCCAAGCTTGCGAGACTCTAACGATGCTAGGAGTGGCCAGCCTATTACGTGTAGAACCTGCATTAATCTTTTTGGGGAAAATACGTCAGTTTACACTAGTAAATACATTCAACCGACACTTTTGTAAAATGTTTAATAAAATTGATTTGAATGCACAAGGCACAAACTCTTTATAACTTGAGATAATTTATAATTAAATCTTGTAAAAGAATTACATGTTTATTATGCGTTCGGTAGCCCGGGTCGTGCCGGGTTAAAGGTTAATAGACACGCCACAAAGCATAAAGCCGTGGCGGGAAAACCAACGGTTATACCTTTAATTATATAGACACAGTACGGGTGTACGCCTACACCCGTGTGTCAGGGTCGTGGCCATTTCGTAAAATGATGCCAAGGATATCCGGGACATGGTCATTAAGCTCCCAAAGGCGTAAAGCCAACAAAACAAGTTTTTAAACGGGTCACATTGATAATACCCAGCTACTAATGAGTTGGGGTCAATTGCCCGACCAAGCGGTATTTTACATACCGTAACCCAAGCCCGTATAACGGAAAAATAAGTTAAAAGTATTTACCTGAGCAAGTATTATCCTTAATAACAAATGCAAGTTTCTTTTACTGGTCTCCTATTCTGGAACGAAGGTTTAAACAACCTATTAGAATCCTAACGGGTCTTTAATTTAGCCGTAGCTTAGACCGGTTAGTTTCAAAGGATATTTACGGTTTAATCGCGTGGAGGGCGAAAACCGGGAATAGGACGTGGTTTGGCCCCAACAGGTTTGAAGACCTGTTTTATATGGGTATTATAACCACACTCTGTATTTTGAAGTATAAACGATAAGGTTTGACCCGTTTCGGCTAGTTTATGTAAACTAGTTACATAACGAACCGTGCGCGCAAAAGGCGTAACGGGTAACCGTAAGAGTCCTACACAGGTTTCCTAAGTTAATATGCCTTAAAGAGGTTGTGGTATCAGTAGAATACCTTCCATAATACCCGTAACGAGTTTAAATCCATTATATGCCCCGTAGGGGTATTTCGGTCACTTTTAAAGATTTTAAAAGAGGTTTCTGAGTTCTACAGGAAAATCTGAGTTTTCCGAACAGCTTATAGAGTCCAAAATACTCTATTTATTATTTAAAATTAGTAGCCACTGGAATCGGGTCAAAATACATTGTAGAACTCAAGTTATGTCCAAAAAGGGAATATTCGGTAGTTACCGAACCGATGCCATAACCGCAGGTTATGAGCAGGCTAAAAATAATTAAAAATGTTTAAAAATCCCAAAATATTATTTTACATCAGTGTGTAAAAGGTTTGGTGTCGAAATTTGGGTTTAGATAGGCTTTACGCTAAATGCGCCGTTTAATTACCAAAGTTTTCGTAATTGCGCTATTTAGCATAACTCCTATTCTACACCTCAGACTGACATGGAATTTTTAGGTACTTGTTTAGAAATCAGTAAGAAAGATTTTTGCTCTCTCACATTTCCCAAATTCTCGTTTTAAAGTCATAAGGGCGTTACGGTCAACTTTTAAGCATTTAACGGAAATGTGCTAAAGACTTGGACAAACAACGAACCGGTCACAGAGGGTTATACCATCATGTAACCTGGTCCTAAGAGAGTCCTAAGGCATATCTAAAACATACCATAACGGGTCAGAACTGAAGTCAAAGCAAAAGTCAAAGTTTTGCGACTTTCGGTTCCGAACCGGGTCAAAATAGTAAATGGTCGGATCAAACAAGCTTAGACTAGTTAATATACTTATTATCATGTTATATGAGTGTTAAAACATTATACATGCTATCTACATTACTGATTATGCATAAAATCGCAAAATAGCATTCTGTTGACTTTTTCTAAGCAAGTTTGACTCGACATTTGGACTAGTTAGAGTGGGAATCAGATGGTGCCCTTTTAAGGGTTTAAAGCCCACATGATTACCAACATATAACTACCTTTGATTCGACAAATCACTGGACCATTTGTGATTTATCGTAAAGTCAATCGTTAATTACGACGGTTTGACTTTTAAGCTAGAACTAGGCAAAAACTAAACCACAAAGGGTTAAACATACTTACAAGATTCCTATGCACGACTTGTGAAGCTTAGAGAGAATGCTAGAGCCTTAGAGATGATCAGAAATGTTGAATGAAGGTGTGAACAATTGCTACAACATGAATGGCCTTTTATAGTGTTCAACATCCTCCAAGATGGTGACAACTATGTCTATGGGGTGATCTAGATCATTTACAAGTGTATCCTAGTGCCTAGGAAGTGTTAGGAGTCGCCCATGTCTCCAAAAATATCTTGGTAAGTCGGTTTAACTGTTATAACAGCCAACAACCAACTTACTGTCGCTGGGCATCCCTTACGGATCGTAAGGCAGGGCCCTTGCAGTCCGTAAGCCTTTGGCGGGGAAAATGTTTTAACCTTTTGTCCCCTTACGGACCGTAAGGCAGGACTCTTGCGGTCCATAAGCCGTTGTCAGAGGCAAAAAAAATTTAACCTTTCATGCATTGAACAGACAACTGTCAATGCATGATTACTGGCCATGAATTATTAGTACCATGCCTTTAACCCATGCTTGATCAAATGTCTACCCCATTATGCAATGTAAAGAAGTTGAACAATGATAGGATTCATGAATAATGGTTTATTGAGCATTATTTTTCTTAGGATCCAAATTAGCAAACTTGGACCTCTTTTATTATTTGTAATTACCGGATTAAGGTACAATAGATGCTTATTAATTATGCTTAGGGTCTTGGGATTTATAACGAAGTCACTCAGAGGTAAAAGTTAACATGCTGACGCGTTCAAAAATCCTACCGTACATTTTTAATTAAATCCGGGTTTACAATACTTTTGTCGTAAGTGACACGTGTCATATATTTATTGGACACAAATTTTCGAGGTGTTACATCCTCACCCCCTTAAAAGAAATCTCGACCTCGAGATTTATTGAAATAAATGAGGATACTTTTCTTTCATCGTGGATTCTACCTCCCACGTGTATTCGTGACCTCTACGGGCATCCCATTTTACCTTCACAATCGGTATATATTTCCTGCGAAGTTTCTTAACCTGTCGATCCTCGATCCACATAGGTTTCTCAACGAACTTTAAGCTCTCGTCAATGTGTACATCTGTGTGCGGTATAACCAGTGATTCGTCAACGAAACACTTCTTCAGGTTACAGATGTGGAACACATTGTGGATACCACTGAGCGCTTCTGGTAAGTTTAATTTGTAGGTAACCGACCCGACACGTTCGATTACTTCGAAGGGTCCAATATATCTCGGGCTTAACTTGCCTTTCTTACCGAATCGCATCACCCCCTTCCAGGGTGATACCTTAAGCAAAACCTTGTCGCCTACTTCGAAATTGAAAGGCTTACGCTTCAAATCTGCGTAGCTCTTCTGCCTGTCTCGGGCAGCTTTCAATCGATCGCGAATTCGGGCAATTTTGTCCGTTGTTTCGAATATTATATCAGGTCCTGTCATCTGGACATCTCCTACTTCTGCCCAACAAACGGGCGTTCTACATTTTCTACCATATAGAGCTTCAAAAGGTGCAGCCTTAATGCTCGTATGGTAACTGTTGTTATAGGAGAATTCGACCAATGGTAGGTGGTTATCCCAACTGCCACCTAAGTCAATTGCACATGCACGAAGCATGTCTTCCAACGTTTGGATCGTACGCTCACTCTGTCCATCCGTCTGAGGGTGGTAAGCCGTACTGAAGTTTAGCTGAGTGCCTAAAGATTGTTGGAAACTTTTCCAAAAGTGTGACGTGTATTTGGTATCTCTATCAGAGATGATAGACACAGGCACGCCATGAAGGGCTACAATCTTGTCTACAAACAACTGGGCTAATACATCGGAGCTATGAGTCTCCTTTATGGGTAGGAAATGTGCTGACTTAGTCAGTCTGTCCACTATTACCCATATTGTATCGTTTCCCTTCTTTTTCTTTGGCAACTTGGTAATGAAATCCATCGTCACAATTTCCCATTTCCACTCGAGAAGTTCAGGTTGTTGTAGCAAGCCTGACGGTCTTTGATGCTCAGCTTTTACTTGCGCACAAGTCAAACACTTTGCTACGTAGGTGGCTATAGACTTCTTCAAGCCTATCCACCAAAAATTTGTCTTTAAGTCCTGGTACATTTTATCAGCACCAGGATGAACGGAATATCGGGAACTGTGGGCTTCCTGAAGGATAACGTCACGAAGACCTCCATAAACAGGAACCCATATCCTCCCATTCAATCTCAGAATTCCGTCTTTGCCACAGGATAACTGCTCCTCGGTTAACCCTAGCTTTTCGTTTGGATAGTTAGCTTCTAACACAGCTTCTTTCTGTGCAGCTAACAATCTCTCATTCAGGCTGTTCTTAATTTCAATGCTCTTGGCATTGATCCTTATCGGTTTGATTCTTTCTTTTCTGCTCAAGGCATCTGCGACTACGTTGGCCTTGCCTGGATGGTATCTTATTTCACAGTCATAGTCGTTTAGAGTTTCCATCCAACGTCGCTGCCTCATATTCAGATCTTTCTGATTGAACAGATGCTGAAGGCTTTTGTGATCAGAATAGATCACAAATTTAATGCCATACAAGTAATGCCTCCAAAGCTTTAGTGCAAATACAACGGCACCCAACTCCAAGTCATGGGTGTTGTAGTTCTTTTCATGCACTTTCAATTGTCGCGAAGCATAGGCAATCACCTTGCCCCTCTGCATAAGCACACAACCCATACCGGTGTGCGATGCGTCACAATACACGACAAATTCTTCCGTTCCGTCTGGCAACGTCAATACTGGAGCATTGCTCAGCTTTTGCTTAAGAGTATCAAAGGCTTCCTGCTGCTTCGGTCCCCAGTCGAACTTAATCTTCTTCCTAGTTAAAGATGTTAGGGGTGCAGCAATTCTTGAGAAATTTTCTATGAAGCGTCTGTAGTATCCTGCCAGACCTAGGAAACTACGAATCTCCGTAGGTGTCTTCGGCTCCTGCCAGTTCATGACGGCTTCAACCTTGGCGGGATCTACTTGGATGCCACGCTCACTGACTACATGTCCAAGGAACTGGACTTCACGTAGCCAAAATTCACATTTAGAGAACTTGGCATAAAGCTTTTCTTGATGAAGCAGTTTGAGAATACATCGAAGATGTTTCTCGTGGTCATCTTGACTTTTGGAGTAAATGAGGATGTCATCGATGAAGACAATGACAAATTTATCCAAATAAGGCTTGCAAACGCGATTCATGAGATCCATGAATGCGGCAGGTGCATTGGTGAGCCCAAAAGGCATCACTAGGAACTCGAAATGACCATAACGAGTCCTGAAAGCAGTCTTGTGCACATCTTTGTCCTTGACCTTCATTGATGGTACCCTGACCTTAGGTCAATCTTGGAGAAGTAGCTAGCTCCTTGCAACTGATCGAACAGATCGTCGATCCTAGGCAAAGGATACCTATTCTTGATTGTAACCTTATTCAGCTCGCGGTAATCGATGCATAGGCGCATCGAACCATCTTTCTTCTTGACGAATAGAATTGGTGCTCCCCAAGGAGATGAACTTGGTCTAATAAATCCCTTGGTCAGCAGATCATCTAGCTACGTCCTCAGTTCTTTCATTTCCGTGGGTGCCAATCTATAGGGTGCTTTCGCAATAGGCGCGGCTCCTGGAATGATGTCTATACTGAATTCCACTTGCCTTTCTGGTGGTAAACCAGGCAGTTCTTCCGGGAAAACCTCAGGATAGTCAGAGATGACTGGAATGTCTTCAATCTTGGGTCTCTCCTCCCCAATAGTCACATGTGCCATATAAATGACACATCCTTTCTTCAAACATCTGGATGCCTTTAGCATAGATACATGTGCAGGCAATCCATGTCAAGTATCTCCTTGGATGGTAAGTGGTTCTCCAGATGGGGTCTTGATTACCACTTGCTTCTGGTTGCACACGATTTAGGCTTGGTTATGCGATAACCAATCCATACCCAACACTACGTCAAAACCAGCGAGTTTAAAGGGTAACAGGGATAAAGGAAAAGAGTGATTCCTAATGGATATAATATATCCATCTAAAACAGTCGAGACTGCTCCCATAGTCCCATCAGCTAGTTCTACTTCATATTTCACATTCAAGTTTTTAACAGGCAATTTTAATAACTCGCAGAACTTATCATCCACAAAAGATTTATCTGCTCCAGAATCAAACAAGACTCTTGCGAATACATCATTGATAAGAAACGTACCGGTTATGACTTTATCGTTCTGGATAGCCTCTTGAACATTCATCTGAAAGACCCTCGCATTGGTCTTTTTACCATCTTCAGTCTTCTTCGCTATCTTCGGGCAGTTAGTCTTGATGTGCCCTTTCTCGTTGCAACTATAGCAAGTTGCATCCTTGAGTTTCTTGCACTCAAGAGTCTTATGCTCAGAGGACTTGCATATCCCACACTCCTTCGGTGGGGATTTCTTTTCAAACCTGCACCTTCCGAAGTGGTGCTTCTGGCAAACCTTGCACAAGGGCTTATCGCCCGACTGTCGGTCATTCTTCCTGCTCTCTGACCCCTTCTTGTGGTCACGATTTCCCCGATTCTTCTTGCTGGATCTACGTGAATCATCATTTTCACGTTTTCTTTTCTCACTTTCAGCGTTTCTCAACGATCTCTGTCTCACTGCATCCAGGGTGAGAGACAGAGATATATCTGCCACGGACCTGAAGGTAGCAGGCCTTGAGGCCTTCACGCTAGCTTTTATTTCTGGGGCCAAACCCCCAATGAAGCGCGCGATCCGTTTGGGTTCCGGTGTAACAAGGTACGGAACCAATCTCGACAGAGTGTTGAAAGTCGTGAGATACGCCTGGCAATCCAGGTTCTTCATGACCAACGATAAGAAGTCAGACTCTATCTTCTCAACCTCGTGCTGAGGGCAGTAGTTTTCTTTGATGAGAGCAATAAATTCCTCCCATGACATGCTATACAAAACAGCCTTCCCAGAGGCTTGAACCAAAGATCTCCACCACGCTAGGGCTTCACCCTTGAACGACTGGGATACAAACTTCACCACGTCTCTCTCAGCACAACCACTGATGTCCACAACAGTGTCCATTTCGTCTAACCAGGTCATACAATCCACCGCGCCCTTCTCCCCAGTAAAATCTCGGGGCTTGCAGGAAACAAAGTATTTATACGTGCAACCCTTGGCGCGAGGTGCGTCATCGACCACTTTCTTCTTAGGATGGACGCTATTCTCATTGGATGAGTGCCTATCGTCGTCCTTCTTAGGCTTGGACGGAGTCGAGGGCGGTTTGCTGTGAGATTTAGAGTGGGTTTTTGGCTTTGAGTGTGGTGTCGATAAGGTTCTGCTTCGGGATTCGTTGTACTCTTCATATTGACGATCTAAGGCTATCTTTACAGCGTTGTCTACCAAAGCTTTCAACTCAGCGCCCGTTATATGAATTTGGGCGTTATCATTGTCATCTTCTTTCGAATGACTATTAACTCCACTTGGGTCAGCCATCGCAACTTGAATCTGTTACAGAAGATAATGACAATGTTTTATTCAGGAGTTTATTATGGAATTGTCTTTTATGGCAATTCATTAACCATGGTAAACATAGACCATATCTGGTTAATTTGTTACTCGCTTTTATTTAGGATTTGAACATAACTTATCCTAATTACAAATAATATTGTTAGTGGCACCAAAAGCCTAGTCACGAGGACGTTTTATATATTATTAGCCAGGATTTCAGAGAATCAAGGCATGAAGGTTTGAACCATAGTTCTTTTACCTTTTCTGACAGGGAGTCATAGACTACAACTGTCTTTTGTCTTATTTGACAATAAGTAGGGCCCGTAGGCACTTCATCACTAATGGATGTTTGATAATCGGTCATCTTTATTGACGACTTAACCCTTGATTTACAAATCATTAATTTGGGTTTTGGAATCCTTTGAAGGATTCTTATATAAGAATGACGCGTGCGATTTAACGAATCACATCTGCCAAGAACGTTAACATGTTTACAGAGGTTAACGGAAATCTGAATCTTTCAATCAGGTCTTACCATCTTGGCCGGGTCTTATAATGACACCAAGCTAGGTTTCACCATTAAGATTCTTTATTTAGTAGGCAGATTAACTTAAAAGGAATGATTTTTGATTCACTTCATATAATAAGATATATAATGACAGTAATGAAATTTATAAACTAATATTCCATTAATCATAATAATGGTTACACACTGCCCTAAACGGAACTTTTTAATAGACAAATACCTACGCAGAGGTTTACAGAAAAACAAGTCCACACAGGGACCAAATACGAGGATAGGTGTCCCCACAGGGACAAAAGATAAGTCCACGCAGGGAATGAAAGGCAATTGTCCACGCAGGGACTAAAACAAATAGATGTCTAGACAGGGACTAGCATAATAAATGTCCACACAGGGACTTGGTTTAAAATAGAAATTACATTAGAACATATAAAGACTAATGATCCTGTTTCTTCTTGCCCTTCAACAGGTTCGCCAAACCCTTGAGGAACCCACGGTTGTTCTTACGTTCCTCTTCAAAATCTCGTTCCACACGATTCAAACAGTGGAGGATTTCTTCCTGTTCTGGTGGAGAAAAACGCGGCTGTTGTGACGGTTGTTGAACCGGAGGTCTAGGAGGTGCTGGATACCCATGAGCTGAGTAATCTACTCCCCAAAGATTTCCATATTGTCTGTCGGGATGGAGGGCGTTGTACCTAGCCGCTACCACGTATGGGTCGGCTTCATAATTATAATTGTAGTCAAATGGTGGCGAAGACGGTGCAACTGGTGCAACTGGCGCAGAATTCGCCTCTTGGACTGGGCTTGAAGGCCCCTCTTCTTGCAGTGGCGGATAATGACTACCACTGGAGTGTCGAGGGGTGCTGAAATGAAATTCCCCTCTTCGAGTGGACATACGTGCGCCTGATCTCCTACGCCTTGGCGGATCAGGAGGTGCTTGCTGAACTGGTGGCGGAGGAGGTGGTGGCGTAACTGCCACGAAACGCGGATCCTCGGAGGGATCTTGCTGCTGCTGATGATGCGATACTTGATGAGAGGGCGTAAAATACCACTCATGCTGGTTGAATAGCGCCTGGAAACTGTCTGGACCTTGATAGGGTGTTCCGTGGAAAGAAGATCCGTCAGAGATCTCAATAGGGTGCGTGGGAGTACCGCGCGCAGGTTCTATGGGATCCGTGTCCTCATCCATATCTACCGCATTATCTTCGGAGAAATGATCTTCTGGTCCCAACGGGTTAAAGCCCGCTGGTTCTTGGATATAGTCTGCCGGGTTGAACCGGCCTTGGAAGAAAGGAGTGGGATCGCCAAAGGAACGATGCGAAACAGAACGTTTGAGAGGTATATAGGAAGGTTGAGGGTTACTGGGATCGTTTTCCGAATTTGGCCCAAACGAGTGACGGTATGAAGGCGTCGAGCTGTGTGAGATAGACCGTCTTGCTGGTTCAAAGAGGTTTCTTCTATGTCTCTGAGGCTTTTCGCTCCTCGTGCTGGAAGGAGCTCGCATGTTCGAAGGTCCGGCCTCGTGATCATTATGAGTAGTGATCGGCCCTTTGCCTCTTCCTCCTCTTCTAATTGCTGGCGTGTAACACCCCAAAATTCGAATTATTAAATTCATTAGCATGTTATCATGATTAATAAAATGTGAGAAATATGTTATTTAACTTGGTTACCGATACAAGTTAGATAGTAGTAATAAAGATTGGTGCATAAACAATTACCACACTAAACTTAAGGGGCTAAAGGTGACATGTTATGAAAGTTGAATTAATAAAAATGAAATAAAAAAAAATAAAACACACACATCAGATGTGTGTGTGTGTTCGACGCCAGAGCCAAGAGAAGAAGGGGAAACCCTTTCTAATCACACAAATTCATCCAATTGAAGCCCTAATCATGGCCATTGCTCATGCATGTTGGTGATTTCTTGATCATCTAGACTTACTAAAGCTTAAGGTAAGAAGAATTTGGCATTTTGATGAACTTGATTATGTTAGGGTTCAAGAAAATCCATGAGTTTATATGGAATTAGAATGATGTTGAACTAGGATCACCATCTAGAACATTATGTGTGCTTAAAAATCGGCTAATCAATGTTGGAAGTGAAAACCCACATAGAGTAGAGTGGGTATGAGTTGTATGCTTGCTAATGTTATCATGTTTAAGTAGAATCATGGCCGAATTGTTAGTTATCTTAGTGAATTAGAATGAAACCCATGTGTAGCGTAAGAATGATTATGATGAACATGTGAATTTTGATATTAAGATTATGTTGTTGCACAAGATGTTATATGATAGGTTTTGATAGTAAACATGATGTAGAATTGATGACAATGTGATATTGCTTGAAAAAAAAAATAGTTCAAGAGATGAATTTGGGAAGAACATGCTTAAACCACTTGTACACTATGCTTGGAAAGTAGATCGCACACCAAGTGTTTGATGAAATGCCTAGTATAGGTTAGTGTGTGTTATCACTTGTATGGAATGTTAATTAAATAGTAATGAAGGCGATTATGTATTATAAGTATGAAAAGTGCTTAGTTATGATTGTTGTGTACAAAATGACATGCTACGTGTATCGAGTAACAAAGCTGATTAGAATTAAAATTTGTTGCGCAACAATTTTGCAAAAATCATATAAAATCATAGGAAGGACCTGTGAGGTCGAGCCTTATATGCTCAAAAAGCTATTTAAACATATTACGTTTTGTGTTTGAACATGTTTGTTGAATTCGGATGTTAAACAGGCCAAAACAGTGCCCAAAGTCGGCAATACTGTTTTGACAGCAAGCTGTTTGGAAGCATTTCAGCTTCTGTGCTGATTTTGTAAAAATCATATAAAATCATAGGAACGTCCGATTGTTACGATCTTTATATGCTTAGAAAGGTCTCTGAGTGTAGATCATTTCATATTTGAACATGAAGAACTGAATCAGAAGATAAATGGGTTAAAATGTGTCGTGAACAGCTGCTGCACTGAAAGTTGCTGCACATTTTTAGTATAAATATTAAGTAAAAATAGTTGTATTGTTATGCACACTTGTATTAATCATGAACTACTGATTTTAATAAATTATTAGTAAGTTATTTGATTGTTTTAAGTGTCTAAAATACTTACCAACTAGTTTATGCATATGATTGCACCAACGGGTCGAAATGGGTTGTTGATAGAAAATAGTAGAATGGATGTGTAAAAACCAAGGTGTTAAGAAATGGTATGAAATGTTTAACGTATGAAACAAGTTGCCTAACTTAGAAAATGTTATCATTCGAAGTATGGAATTTTGAAAGAATAATGAACATGATGTAAATACATAATTATGCATGCTAGAAGCTCATGTATGACTTTTGTGATGATGGAATGATAAATTGTTAAATTGATTAGCATTGTAGTATTATGATACATGTTGAACTCGTTAAGCGATTGACACGTGAATAGAAGTGTGATTAGTGATGCGTATGATTACGTATACTAACTATTGAATGGATGTAATGGAATGAGATAATAGGAACGTGTCAAGGAGAGCTCAAGCATAGGAGGATAACGGGTCAAGATAAGGCAAGGTGACAAATACACTTATTGGAGTACTCAAGGTAAGTGATTTCCGTAGTCACTTCTTAGTTTGTTTAAGTAATACAACGCTTTTTTTAATTAGACATGATGTTTGATGTCAATTATGCGTTGAAGTCTTTCATTGTGCATAATGGGAATAAAGTTGATTAAGACGCCCTTGATGGGTATGTTGGGCGAACAATCTTAAAGTAGACTATAAGGAAGCTATTCGATTAGTGTAATGGTTATGGTCTAGTGTGAAAATGTGGAGTATGGTTTTGTATGTCATAAACCACTTAATGCGTAAATAACCATAACGGGTCGAAAATAAGCATTTGAGCGATAATGGGTTAAGAGGATGCAAGACATCCGAGAATTTAATCTTTTATGATAGATGTCAACGAAATTATTAAGTTCATATGAGATTGAGGTCAAATAATCAGATTATGTTGATGTACGCTCGAACGGGTCAAATAGTTAGAAAATGATTATAAGTCGAATGCATGTAAGTTAAGAATTTCCTTAATCCGGATGTAGGATTTTAAGTTCATATGAAAGAATGTGAATTTACAAGCATGTAGGAAGAAACGGGAGGTTAAACGGGTAAACGGTTTAAAAGTTATGCGAGTTTTAGTGCGTTCGAACGATGAAAACAACACAGCAGAAAAATGGCAAAAGCAGAGGCCGTCGCCGACGCCCCTATGGGCCGTCGCCGACGCCTCGTGCTTTTTCAGTTTGCTCCGACGTCCTGTTTTCCTGTCTACGGGGTTTTTAAGCTACGGGAAAAACTAAAAGCCGTCGCCGACGCCCTGTAGGGCCGTCGCCGACGGCCTCCCCATGTTTAGAATGCTGAAATTTGTTAACTAAGTTGTTTAATATATCGTAAGCTTCAGTATATCAACCGTGGTCTATGGTAAGCCTTCTAAACCAAATTTTGGGTGTTCTCTTGATGTTTTTGGGTTCTAAATCCAAGAATAAGCACCGTATAAATAATGTACGAATACGATAAGTGTATACGAACAAGTTAAACAAGAATTGGATGTAAGTAAAATATGCGTAGACACGAATATGTAAGCACGCAAGTACGTATGCAGGTATGCTTGGTTTCAATATGTTTGGGTAAGGATCTCACTAATAATGTGCTTGAGATTGGTAGGTAATGCAGGAATGAGAACGACGGATTCTCGTGGAATGGAAGCTGAACTCGGAACGAGAGATTCCGAGAGGATAGTCGGATAAATCAAAGTTTACTTTGTCGAATGTTATACTATTTAATTATATGTGAATTTGGTTGTACGATGATGTCAACGACTAATGGTTAGGTTGTATGTGATGCCCACAGGTACTACTCGGACTCCTTCTACCTTTAAGGATGATAAGCGGGCGTGGATCGAGTCGAAGAGCAAGGATTGTACGGAAAGAACGGTCACATAGTTTGAAATACGTAATGCTTTGAAACGTTAATTTAATGTAAATATTGTAAACCTCTTCCAGTAAGCGCTTAACATTTTCGTATTTGAGCTTTTATGTAAGTAATGTGTCTAATAAAGATAGAAATTTTAAGACTCGTATTTCCGCTGCGTCATTTTAAAGCTATTACGTGTTAGGGTGTAACAAGTTGGTATCAGAGCCCTGGTTTGAGAGAATCAAGTAACAGGAGGTAAATACTTGAACTCAAACCGGTGTGCTCTCGTGACCAAGAACCCGTGCAATCCAAGACTCGATCGAGGCCTAAAGGCAAAAGCGAATGTAAGTATGTATTAGATTATGTATTTGAAGGAAACTAATAGTATGTTTTGTGAAGGGTAAGCGCAATTGTTGGAAGAGATGATCCGTGAATGCGGTCTAGGACCGGCATCGAGGCAAGCAATGAAACGAATTGACCCCAGGTACGTAAACCTAACGTATGGGCGTATGAAATGGTATGGTTAAGCAAGTGAAAGAAAAATTTTGAACAAATTATGATAACGACATGGTAAATAAGTTTTGAAAATGTTACACGAGCCGAGACTAAATTCTTCGGACATAAGGTGGCGATTACGCGAAGACACGAAACTAGTACGTGGAATGTGTACCTGGCCAGTACACAAGAAACGTATGACGTTCGTGAGACCGTGATAATTATTACAGGTATGTCCGATAGAGTTTGGTAGCTGCTAGGCGTATGGGTGAAATGGGTAGTAAGACTCTCGGGGGATTGAGAGTACCTTGTAGGAATGAAAGATGTGAATGCAATGCTTGAATCCGCGAGGCGGATTCAAGGAATGAAATATGCGAATGCGATGCTTGAATCCGCGAGACGGATTCAAGGAATGAAATATGCGAATGCGATGCTTGAATCCGCGAGACGGATTCAAGGAATGAAATATGCGAATGCGATGCTTGAATCCGCGAGACGGATTCAAGGAATGAAATATGCGAATGCGATGCTTGAATCCGCGATACGGATTCAAGGAATGAAATATGCGAATGCGATGCTTGAATCCGCGAGACGGATTCAAGGAATGAAATATGCGAATGCGATGCTTGAATCCGCGAGACGGATTCAAGGAATGAAATATGCGAATGCGATGCTTGAATCCGCGAGACGGAATCAAGGAATGAAATATGCGAATGCGATGCTTGAATCCGCGATACGGATTCAAGGAATGAAATATGCGAATGCAATGCTTGAATTCGCGAGACGGATTCAAGGAATGAAATATGCGAATGAAATGATTGAATCCGCGAGACGGCTTCAAAGAATGAAAGAGGTGAATGCAATATTTGAATTCGTGAGGCGGATTCAAAACATGAAAGGTACGAAAGGTATGAGTAAGGTGTTCGAATCCGCGAAACGGATTTAAGATATAAAAGACAAAAACTAGTCTACTTAAGAAGAAGTCAATAGTTTGACCATGATTGTGTCACACAAGTCATATAAGTAAATGTAAAGCAAATGAACAAAAGTATGATAGGAGTGAAAATATCCGAAGTGTAAGTAATTACGAACCAGACAAGTAAATGTTTCTTAAGTGATATGATTCAAATTATGCTTAAATTTTCATATATATTTATATATATATATATATATATATGAATGTATTTATGGAAATAGGTTGCATGCGAGAAGGTCGAAAGGATAAACGGGTCATGCGGGTCAGATGGCGAATGCCATTTGAACTCGTTAGTTAATGTTTTGATATTTTAAGTTTTGTACTCATAGGTGAGCTTGATGAATGGACACGTAATGTCACTAATCGGAAAGGAATGATCTTCGTATGGTATGGATAACAAATCAATGGAATCTACTTCCGAGAGGTATGTATAAAAAGAATCATAACTCAAATAGGAGGTTATGACTCGACTAGAGACTGATGTATTAGAATAGAATATATATATATATATATATATATATATATATATATATATATATACAAACCGTAATGCAAAAATGTAAAATGAATTTCAAAATGTTCGTAATGATCGTCGGGTAGTATTGAACTTGAATGCTCGTAACTGTGGAAATTCTGATAGAATATACGAGACAGCAAGTATCGTTAAGAAATGCTAACCTTGATGCTCGGCTTGTTGGCCATGTTCATTTGAACAAGACCTTGTAGAAAAGATACGCATGGCATAATTAACAATAGTAACCTTGGAAATGATGCTTAGTCTTCGTGATAAGTACAGATAAGTAGGTTTGAGAAGGGTGATTTTGGTTGTAATAATAAGTCTTTGAATGAATATAGTATGCGTATGATAATATATCGACCCCTCCTAAGAGCTTAAAGGTAATCAGAAGTAATGATAGTAATGGAATGTTTAGGATGGCTCATAGTGAACAAAATGAAAGATTGTACATGATGTATGAGTAGAATGAAATAAATCGACTTATTTCGATGAATGAATGTAATATGCTTAAATAGGAAGCTAGAAACAAGCCGCAAACCTAAGTCTATACGAGTAATAATTGTATACATTTGGAATATGTTCAATGAATGAAATGCTATGGATAATATGTGCTAGAAACTAGCAATATAAAGTGAAAGACACTAATAAGAGCTCTGGATCAGACCCTGACCATTGTGTGATTATGAAAGTAAAATTACTAATTTAAGAAGATAAGAACAAAGTGTACGATTATATTTATGGTTAAGATTTTTATGCAAAGACCCCGAACGAGTTATGTGGTAGTGTGCCCATTGAATGAGTACAATAGAAAGGTAAATGTAGGAACGAGAGAGGTTTCGGGGACGAAACCTTCTTTAAGGGGGGTAGACTTGTAACACCCCAAAATTCGAATTATTAAATTCATTAGCATGTTATCATGATTAATAAAATGTGAGAAATATGTTATTTAATCTTTTTGGGGATTCGAATAAAAGATAGAAAAATAATTGTTCAACAGATATTGGCATCCCAAGCTTGCGAGACTCTAACGATGCTAGGAGTGGCCAGCCTATTACGTGTAGAACCTGCATTAATCTTTTTGGGGAAAATACGTCAGTTTACACTAGTAAATACATTCAACCGACACTTTTGTAAAATGTTTAATAAAATTGATTTGAATGCACAAGGCACAAACTCTTTATAACTTGAGATAATTTATAATTAAATCTTGTAAAAGAATTACATGTTTACTATGCGTTCGGTAGCCCGGGTCGTGCCGGGTTAAAGGTTAATAGACACGCCACAAAGCATAAAGCCGTGGCAGGAAAACCAATGGTTATACATTTAATAATATAGACACAGTACGGGTGTACGCCTACACCCGTGTGTCGGGGTCGTGGCCATTTCGTAAAATGATGCCAAGGATATCCGGGACATGGTCATTAAGCTCCCAAAGGCGTAAAGCCAACAAAACAAGTTTTTAAACGGGTCACATTGATAATACCCAGCTACTAATGAGTTGGGGTCAATTGCCCGACCAAGCGGTATTTTAAATACCGTAACCCAAGCCCGTATAACAGAAAAATAAGTTAAAAGTATTTACCTGAGCAAGTATTATCCTTAATAACAAATGCAAGTTTCTTTTACTGGTCTCCTATTCTGGAACGAAGGTTTAAACAACCTATTAGAATCCTAACGGGTCTTTAATTTAGCCGTAGCTTAGACCGGTTAGTTTCAAAGGATATTTACGGTTTAATCGCGTGGAGGGCGAAAACCGGGAATGGGACGTGGTTTGGCCCCAACAGGTTTGAAGACCTGTTTTATATGGGTATTATAACCACACTCTGTATTTTTAAGTATAAACGACAAGGTTTGACCCGTTTCGGCTAGTTTATGTAAACTAGTTACATAACCGAACCGTGCGCGCAAAAGGCGTAACGGGTAACCGTAAGAGTCCTACACAGGTTTCCTAAGTTAATATGCCTTAAAGAGGTTGTGGTATCAGTAGAATACCTTCCATAATGCCCGTAACGAGTTTAAATCCATTATATGCCCGGTAGGGGTATTTCGGTCACTTTTAAAGATTTTGAAAGAGGTTTCTGAGTTCTACAGGAAAATCTGAGTTTTCCGAACAGCTTATAGAGTCCAAAATACTCTATTTATTATTTAAAATTAGTAGCCACTGGAATCGGGTCAAAATACCTTGTAGAACTCAAGTTATGTCCAAAAAGGGTATATTCGGTAGTTACCGAACCGATGCCATAACCGCAGGTTATGAGCAGGCTAAAAATAATTAAAAATCTTTAAAAATCCCAAAATATTATTTTACATCAGTGTGTAAAAGGTTTGGTGTCGAAATTTGGGTTTAGATAGGCTTTACGCTAAATGCGCCGTTTAATTACCAAAGTTTTCGTAATTGCGCTATTTAGCATAACTCCTATTCTACACCTCAGACTGACATGGAATTTTTAGGTACATGTTTAGAAATCAGTAAGAAAGATTTTTGCTCTCTCACATTTCCCAAATTCTCGTTTTAAAGTCATAAGGGCGTTACGGTCAACTTTTAAGCATTTAACGGAAATGTGCTAAAGACTTGGACAAACAACGAACCGGTCACAGAGGGTTATACCATCATGTAACCTGGTCCTAAAAGAGTCCTAAGGCATATCTAAAACATACCATAACGGGTCAGAACTGAAGTCAAAGCAAAAGTCAAAGTTTTGCGACTTTCGGTTCCGAACCGGGTCAAAATAGTAAATGGTCGGATCAAACAAACTTAGACTAGTTAATATACTTATTATCATGTTATATGAGTGTTAAAACATTATACATGCTATCTACATTACTGATTATGCATAAAATCGCAAAATAGCATTCTGTTGACTTTTTCTAAGCAAGTTTGACTCGACATTTGGACTAGTTAGAGTGGGAATCAGAGGGTGCCCTTTTAAGGGTTTAAAGCCCACATGATTACCAACATATAACTACCTTTGATTCGACAAATCACTGGACCATTTGTGATTTATCGTAAAGTCAACCGTTAATTACGACGGTTTGACTTTTAAGCTAGAACTAGGCAAAAACTAAACCACAAAGGGTTAAACATACTTACAAGAGTCCTATGCACGACTTGTGAAGCTTAGAGAGAATGCTAGAACCTTAGAGATGATCAGAAATGTTGAATGAAGGTGTGAACAATTGCTACAACATGAATGGCCTTTTATAGTGTTCAACATCCTCCAAGATGGTGACAACTAGGTATATGGGGTGATCCAGATCATTTACAAGTGTATCCTAGTTCCTAGGAAGTGTTAGGAGTCGCCCATGTCTCCAAAAATATCTTGGTAAGTCAGTTTAACTGTCATAACAGCCAACAGCCAACTTACTGTCGCTGGGCATCCCTTACGGACCGTAAGGCAGGGCCCTTGCGGTCCGTAAGCCTTTGGCGGGGAAAATGTTTTAACCTTTTGCCCCCTTACGGACCGTAAGGCAGGACCCTTGCGGTCCGTAAGCCGTTGTCAGAGGCAAAAAAAATTTAACCTTTCATGCATTGAACAGACAACTGTCAATGCATGATTACTGGCCATGAATTATCAGTACCATGCCTTTAACCCATGCTTGATCAGATGTCTACCCCATTATGCAATGTAAATAAGTTGAACAATGATAGGATTCATGAATAATGGTTTATTGAGCATTATTTTTCTTAGGATCCAAATTAGCAAACTTGGACCTCTTTTATTATTTGTAATTACCGGATTAAGGTATAATAGATGCTTATTAATTATGCTTAGGGTCTTGGGATTTATAACGAAGTCACTCAGAGGTAAAAATTAACATGTCGACACGTTCAAAAATCCTACCATACATTTTTAATTAAATCCGGGTTTACAATACTTTTGTCGTAAGTGACACGTGTCATATATTTTTTGGACACAAATTTTCGAGGTGTTACACCCACATGCTCAGGATTTTCTGTCTGTCGCACCTATTGAAGGCTTGGGGCAACACATGTCGGCTGTGGAAGACCGTGCTATCCTTAGATACCGACTGATGATTCCTTTGCTCCCAGTTGACGTGCCATGTCCGGTATGCTGCAAAGCGTGTTTGGATTCTTTCGTCGAGCACGCGATCCACTGTAAAGAGCTACCAGGGTTTAAATATCGGCATGATTGGGTGAGAGATGTGTTATGTGATGTTCTTAAGCGGGCCGGGATCTCTGCCAAAAAGGAGGCTCCAGTAAATTTCCTGACTGACCCCTTAGAGGGGAGGTCCACTCTACGCCCGATGGACATCCTTGTGTTTGGATGGGAAGGGGGAAACACACTTGTGTAGATCTAATTGGAGCCTCCCCCCTTGTCGGGCTCAAGGACAAGGGCTTTGTCGTAGGGCAAGCGGTGAGGCGAACAAAGTGGCAAAACATGAGAAAGCCTGCATGGAGAATCAACATATGTTTGTCCCGTTTGCGTTTGATACCTTTGGTGGTCTCGCTCCTGACGCTGTGCGACTTTTGAATCGGGTTCAAAAAGTCGTTAATAGTAATTCTTCGTCACTAAAGGTTTCAAACTTTGTATTTAGCAGAACTGGTTTTTCTATTCAAAAGGGGGTGGCGGCGCAACTTGTTGCCCGACTACCTGCCATTGCTTTGTAATTGCCCTTTTTCGTGTGGAATGATATTAATATGTTATTATAACATTACACATTTCCCTTTATTTTATCCTAACATATATATATATATATATATATATGTGTGTGTGTGTGAAGTAATAGTCTAATTGAGAAACTTGAGAAGCATTCTGGACGACACATTTTCTCTAAATTTTTCGTAATATAAAAATATGTATAATTTAAAATTGACTATATACATGATTTCAGATGACTCCTTGTTATGAAATACAAATACACACACTAAAATAACTTATGAAATATCATGTATAAAGTATTTATTCAAGCTGTTTGAGTTATTGTCCAAGAGAAAGCAAGTGCTTTACAAGTAAAGTAATACAACCTGTGTAATCTTTCTTTTAGTAACTTTCTTTCTAAAACTATTTTTATAAAAGTGGTCCATAAAGAATCGAGACAAGAGTACACAATGTAACATAACGGTTGTTCTAATACATGAATAATCGATACATGATGAAGAAGTGTGTGTACTCCACAATTAAAGGGTTGTTTGTTTACCTCTTAATGGTTCAGACCTATTACTGGTTCAACACTTAATAGTTCAGACTGTTTGTTTCACGAGCAGATGTCTGAATGGTTTAGACATTTGCCTCTGAATGGTTAAGATTTATACAGAGTCTGAATGGTTAAGACCTCTAATTTGAATTGGTCAAACATTTGTCTCTGAACGGTTAAACATTATACAGACTCTTAATGGTTCAGACCTCTTACTGGTTCAGCACTTAATGATTCAGACCTCTTACTGATTCAGCACTTAACCATTCAGATACTGCCAAACAACCTCAAAGTTAGTTTCTACTTGAAAATATATACCTTTAAATTCAATTAGGTATTTGTTATAATTGTATTATTCAAATCATGAATGCATTTCCCGCTTGTGGCTCTAGAGCCATAGAATGGTGTCTCTGCGCGGTACTACCTTGGCACATCAGTTGAAACCACTCTCGCCCCACCTGCTCTTAAGAGAAGTGTGTTTGCTTGTGACGTGACGAATTTACAAAAAGAGAAGGCTTATTGGTTATTAAAAGAGATGTTACCGATTAACGGTCACAAATCACATGTATTGTGTGTGTTTTTTTAATAAAATGCCTTTTTTTACTTTTGAAGGAATTTAAAGTTCGTCAAAGTAACAAACAGAAGAGGGGACATGATAAACAAGTAGTTATTGTAAAATGTTGATTTTCGAAGTATAGATTACAAAATAAATACTAAGTATATCCCAATCTTATAGAACTTGATTATAAATTAATTGGATAAAATGAAATAGTGATAGGTTGTTAGATCCACCTAATCTTACATAATTACCACCAATAATTTAAAAAAGAGATGCATTAGCTAGAGACATGACAAGTCTACGGATATGATATCAATTTGAGTGATTACCATTTCCTTTTTGGCTTTATTGGATGTAATAATGTTGAAACTATAAAGAGAAACATTCGTTTTGATACACAATGAAATAAAGTGTAGTCTTATCAATAAATAACCGAAAATAAATTTTACTAGAAGATGCTACAGTAAAATTATATGTTAAAATCAAAGTTATAAACTGTGACTAAAAAAATATTAGTTAAAAGATAAAATAAAACTATAACTTACTCAAAATGAAACATTGTTTCCCTTTGAACAACTTGATTATTTTTTTTTAATTTTTCTTTATGCATTTTAAGGAATTACTTGAATTAAACTATCTTGTTTAATTAGAAATATCATGTCTTTAAATTATCTTGAATTAAAATATTAAACTTTTTAGACTGATTTAAATTATAATATTTTATTTTTTGGATTCACTTGTAGTCTTTGTGATGGTTTATCTTTCTTATATGATTTACTTATAGCATGTGTTTTTTTTTCAATCTTTCATAGGTGATAGAAGATACTTGGAATGGCTTGATTAGTGACTATAGTTACACATATGGTTCAAAGTATAAGCTTACACCATCAACTTGTTAATACCATATACAACTATAATTTTAGTATATGTAATGCTACTTATCGTTTTCGTCATTATAATATCTTCATGATAATGCATGAGTGTAACAATAATAATCTTCATTATACACATAAGCATAAAATTCATACTTTAAAAGTATGTCGAAGTATTCATCCATCACAACTTTAAGTAAAAAGAAAATGTGAACTTCTAAGTGTAGAAAATTAATAAAAAAACAAAAAAACATTTGATTAATTTGTATGTTAAATGTAAAAGTGTTATCAATAGGTAGACATTCAAAATGATAGTTTATGCATAACTAAAAACAGTGATTTAAAAGACAAATTAGTCTTTTTTGAAATTTGAAGAAACAAATAAATTGCAAGGAATATGAGTGATTGAGAACTGAAGGCATGTGAGATTCTTATTGGAAATAAATGGTGTTAAGTGGGGGCCTTATTTTAGAATAATTTTGTTTCTATCCATCATGATCTTGAAATAATGATACATTTATTGTCTCTATTCTTTTTCATTACTTACTTTTGCTTTAAAAGGTAGCCTGGATTCATGGAACCAAATAAACTTATGATATTTGATAATAAGATGATTCTAAAAATATAATGACCAATCACCTTTTCTCCTTTTCTAGTTAAATTATTTTGACATCCTCTAAGGTGAACTTAAATTCTACACATTAAACATTAAACATTTTAGTGACCTCAATCCCGTCATGATAATAAAAACCGAAAAAATCAAAACTAAACGGTTAAAATCGAAAATTAATGTAAGCCTAAAATCAACCCGGGCACAACCCTACAAATCAACCCGTGCAGAACCCTACAAATTAGAAAGAAACGAAGAAAGCAATGGTGTGAAATTATATCTTGTCTTTCTTAATTCTTGAATTCAATTTTATATATTTATATAGCAAATTATCCACTACAAAATAACTCACTATATTAATTGATAAGGCAATAATCTAATGAACTACCGGTTACTAAACAACTCAATAACAGGATAACTAGTTACATTTTAATACACTTAACATGTTACATACATGCCCCTTCAAACTAAAAGTGGGCTTTTATTCTATGTTTTGCTTGACGACTAACCACCATTTAATACTTCAACTATTGCGGAGGGTGTGATGAGCGGTTAACAATGATAATCTAGGTTTCCTTTTCTATTTTTTTTGTTTGTTTTACTTGTTTACATACGTTTACAAAAGTTTTTTTTTTAAAAAGAAAATTTTAAGAACTTTTATATATGAAAGAAAAAGAAAAAGAAAACCCAAATATTATCAGTTAAAAAACAAACTACCTTAACCATCATAAATCACAAATTGTTGATGTTTGCCTCTCAAAACCCTACGAGTGCTTTACTAAGTATTTGTTGGTGGTTTAAACGGTATGGGATCGGGAATAGGCAAGACGGGATCAGGGGTGAAGGTTGGAAGGGGCCCGGGGGGGGGGGTCCGACCCCCCAAAGTTTTCACTCAGTAGTATTATGTATGTAGCTTTCGTATAGAATTTTTTGGGTGTATACGTTTTTGACCCCGTCGGAAATCTCAAGCTTCGCCACTGGGCGGAATGGGAAGAGGTGAGGTGGAAAGTGACGTGGGATGGAATGAGGTTGACAACGGGAAGTACATTAATGTGCATGATTAGAATGTAAGGAAACAAGAGGTCGACTACGAGAATTTTTAACAACGGTCCGCCTCACTTGTAAGGAATTAGAATGTACAAGCATGATTATATATAAATAACATATTAGGGTTACTAGCTTATTCAACAAGAAAACATAAACGTGCCCTAATAGACCTCCTGTGTCTTCAATCTTCATTAACCCAATAAAACATGTATTCAAGTATTCGTGCCAAAACCGAAACCCAAATCAAGCCTACAAAATCCAACTCATGCCTTGTCGTCTAACTTCCGTTACAAATTTCGAGTTCTAGCAAAAAAAACTTCAGATATTATTTTCTACACACTGATGTGTGTTGCTATTAATAGCGAATATATATTTCTTTTGAACGGTAAATTTGGATCACTGATTTATCATTGGAGTATCATTGTGCCACCAACGGAACCACCCGATCGATCATATCAATCTGCACTAGGCAATAATGCCTATTCACCAATTCATGGGGAAACCCAATAAATCTGGAAAAACCCCTTGTGGGAATCAAACCCAGAACCTAATGATCCATAAGTCTTATCTCACCCCAAGATGCCACTAGCCTATAATGTCATGGAAATAGGGAATATTTATAAAGGCTAAAATTGTTGCCCCTACAAAGTTACAAACCTTGACGATTAAAGTATCAGTTTGGCAACTTATGGATTATGTTAGAATGTCTTTAAAATAGTTAACAAGTTATAAGTGAGATATAAGTAAAACAATTGTTTCAAAATTAGATAATGTTTAGAGCGTTCACATCCGGTTCTCCATCAACATCCATATCATTTAGCTAAAACTCACATTTATCCTTTAAACTTGTCCATCTTGTAAGAACATCCTTGCATCTCATTCTTACTATATATATGTGTTTTGATGTATAGAGAACATAACTCTTTCTTTAAACAAGCATAACTTTAGTTATATTTTCAAAAGACGACACACTGAGTAACAAATATATTTACGCAATTCTTGGGTGTGTATATAGTAAAGTTACGCGATTATCGGGTATTCGCAACACACATGAGGTGTGTATAGTGAACATACTGTCATTTCATCATATTCATCGCTTTTAAATATATGTTTATAATAAAATAATAATTATAGGCAAATTTTAAGTACTTTTTAGTTCTCCTTTTTTGTGAAGTTAAATAATTTATCCAAAACAAAAAGAAAAAAAGGGCAAAGTATGTGTCTACCTTTGAGGCACCAACATGATCTCAAAGACCCCACTTGTGCCCCCTCTTTCCCCTCAATCGTTACTCTTTTCATCATTTTATTTGTATGTACGTTTGAGAAAAAAGTTAAAAAAAAAGACACCAAAGTGCTACAAAATATTACCTTGATCTTGTTTCCCATTAATGGTAAAAAAAATAAAAAAGAAAATTCACTTTAATGTTTGATAAGTTTCCTATAATTTAAAATTGTAAAAATAATATTTTTTTTTACAATTTTACAAATGATTTTTAGATAAGTTATTCTCATCATCTTTTAAGGTTTTTTTATGATATACCAATAGGCAGTGAAGATTTAACTCGATAGATTTCACACCGAATGCAATTGACAATTATTGTGACAAATGAGTAGAATCATCTCAACAAATGAGTAGAATCATCTCATATAAACACTCTTTTTTCTTGAGTGTGCACACTAAATATAAAACTGTGTGTATACATTCGTTTAACTCGAGTCATTCCCTACAACGAGAAAGTAGTCAAGATAATTATGGATGCAAACATCGGCTTGTGTCGGTTTCCACCAAGGAAGAATAAAGCCTACTCGAATCTCAACTGTTCCATTTCATCGACTAATCAACATTCACAAGCCTTTTGCTTGATTTTATTTTCTTGCATAAGGTGTTTGTATACTGTCAATACTCATGACAATAAAAATGTGTCTCTAAACGTACACCCTTCTTTACAAAGCATACCCTTTACGTGAGAAGGAAATTATCTACTAATGGCAAGCCTTATCCTATGTTTGCAAGATATAGGTTTACGATTTAACATAAATCCATGAAATTAAATAATAGCGAAAGATAAACGGACCACAAGTTACACAGCAACCTCGTTTTAAATTGGAAAATCAATAACTTGATTTTCAACCTTGGTTTTTTGTTTTAGTTGTATGGGTAAAATGCCAAAGTATTATGACGTAGCAATGACGTTAGCACAAGATTTGATACTATCTAGAGAAAGGGACCACACAACAATATCCTTTGGTTAAGGAGAAATCGCCACGTGGAACTTACTGTGGACCCACCCACTTGCAAAATTGCTTGCAATTTGAAATTAGAGTAAAGTCCTTAAAAATTCACTGTTTATGTATTTTAATTATTTGAATTCAAAAATTAAATTTGTCTTGATTTGAGTCCCTATACTTTCTAATTTTAACCATTTGAGCCTCTGTGGTCTTTAATTTTAACCATTTGAATACAAAAACCAAATGCACTACTCCCCAAGGAGCCGAGTGGGAAGGAGTGGCCTCAGCTTCGTCCTATAACGCGGAGTCCTTTAGTTCTCACGCTCCCATCTCAATCATGTTTCTAATTTGAATGTTGTCTACGTTTTGGATTCAAATGGTTAAAATTAGAAACCACAGGGACTCAAATCAAGACAAGTTTGGTTTTGAGTAAATTACTTTTTGAGTCCCCGTGTTTTAGTGGTTTTAACCACTTGAGTCCAAAATCAAAAAGTTTAACGCCCTGAGTCCCTAGCCATTTATTTTATAACGTTTTGAGTCCATTTTTGTTCATTTTATAACGATTTGAGTCCACAAAATTGGACTCAAAATGTTAAAATTTGGACTCAAAAGGACTCAAATGGTTAAAGAAAATGCTTATAGGGACTCAGGTCGTTAAATTTTTGCTTTTGGACTCAACTAGTTAAAACTACTAAAACAGGGACTCAAAACGTAATTTACCCTTTGGTTTTTGAATTTAAATGGTTAAAATGCACAAATCACAGGGCCTCAAAAAGAACTTTACTCTTGAAATTAAGATCCCAAGCTTCTAAACTTATTACAACTAGCCCCCTTGTAACACCTCGAAAATTTACGTCCAATAATGTATTGACACGTGTCATAGGCTTCGCATATGCAAAAACAAACTTTAGAGGGACTAAAATTGACAAAAGGTGAAAACTATGGAACGTAAGGGTCCAAAGTGTCAACAATGGCTAAATAGACTCCATAATAACCCTGCATAATGTTTATAACCTTAAACGGATGGATCATGGATCATACGAAGCGGAAATTGCACAAAAGTGAGGAATTACAAACTATAGGGGCTAAAAGTGTCAACATGTTGAATTTATACCTCTGAGTGAACTTTTGGCAGACCCGAAGCTTTGTAATGCTAAAATATACTCACTAGAATATGTGGTAAAAATTTCACGAAGTTTCGTTATCGTATGAGAAAGTTATGGCCAAAACCGTACTTGAGGGGTTAAAAGCGTCAACGTCGAATTTCATGACTTTTCGGGTGAGCGCAAAGTTATCCGAGGACATTACCATGTTGGTAAATGTCCCAAGGTTCTTAAAAACCATGTTGGTAAATCACCCCCAATTCTCACCAATAGATGGCCATGCATGTCTAGGACACCTGGTGCACTCTTACAACTCCTGAATTCACAATAAATCTGATCAATTCATCACTTTTTGAGGACTTGTGTAACCACCAAGAACACATACAATTTTTGCAAGAACTCTCAAGGCATTCCAGGAGCTTTCTGGTCGTCAAGGCAGCCTCCAAGTGCTTTCTAGGCTTCATTAGGACCTTTGTAAGCATTCATATCATCCTCTAATCCGTTCTAGCATAGATTATTAGTTAAAAGTCAAACCGTTGTTCATATAGTTTGACTTTTCGATTAAACGAGTTTGGCTCTGTCATTTCTCAAATTGAAACCACTTATAAGTTGGTATTTATGTGGGAAACAAACCCTCAAAAGGGTATTCTCTGATTCCCACTCTAAGCATGCTATTTGTCGAGTCAAAGATGTTCTTAAAAAGTCAACAGGAAGTGTTTTTGCGAAATGTAGCGTAAATGGTAATGCAGATGACATGCAATCAGTTTGATCATCAAAAATAACTTATAATGAATATAAGAATGTGTTTTATCATAATCAACTCGACAATCTTTAGTATAAACACGAATCGGAACCGAAAGTCTTGTAAAACGACTTTTTCGTTGACTCTCGATTCGGATCCGTGCATGCATGTATGAGATCTGTATTAGAGCTTATTTTAGACCATTTTTATTTTAGTTTAACTTTCTGGAATTTTTACATCTTGAGTCTATGCTTAACCGATTCATATGCATGTTTCCGATTATGCTTAAAAGTTGACTATTTTGCCCTTTTTGATATAAAACGTGATTTTTGGAAAAGTGAAAGAGTAGAAATCTTTATTATTAATTTATAAACTTGCACCGAAAATTTGAGATCAGTTGGTGGTCCAGATTTTGAGTTATGGCCGATATCGTAAAACTATATCTTTATGTTAAATAAACGGCGCATTTAGCGTATAACCTATTTAAGGCCACTTTTCGATATAAAACCTTTTTACCCACTGATGTTATATAATATTCTGGGATTTTTGAAGATTTTTATTTAATTTTTGGCTGATCGGATCATACGTCGCTAAGTCGATTCGGTTAACGCCGGTTTTGACCGTTTAAGCCATAAAATGAGTTTTATAAATCCTTTTGACCCCAAACCTTTTTCTACTGATTTTATTTGTTAAATAAATTATTTTAAGCATTCTGGAAATATAAAAATCTCAGCTTTCTTTTAAAAACCCGGAAACGGCTCTAAATCGCATTTTAAGCGTTTTTAGCGCATAGTAAGCGTTATACTCATATTAAACACATAAGATTCATACCTACTGATGTATTTAGTATATTTGCATATAATAACAGTAAGTATAATATTTTGAACTCAGATTTCCAGTTTTGACGTTTTTAGCCCTTGTGAAATTACTAAAATACCCCTACGGTGCATAGTTTGATTTTAAATGATAAGTTTTGTCTACGGGTCATACACTACTGTTATAACATGACAAATTAAGTATATTTACTGTATAATTCAGACCCGTAACTCAGATTTCCAAATTGACTCTTTTATAATCTTTTAAATGACCAAAATGCCCTTATGAGGCGTAAATTGAGTTTAAATACATTCGGGGCATAATAGGACATAACTTGCTGATATTATATCATATTTAAAGCATATTATCTCAGGGAACTTGCATATGACTCATTTGGCTACCCGTAACGCCCTTTTTGCGTTCGGTTCGGTTTATGTAACTAGTTTGCATAAATTGACCGAAACGGGTCAAACGTTATCATTTTTGTCTCAAAATCCAGAATGTATTTAGTATACCCATATTATACAAGTATTCAAACTTGTCGGGTCTAAATCACATTCTATCCGGTCTTTCGCTTAATCGTGCGCTTGTATCGTATCGTCCTTAAAACTAACCGGTCTAAGCTAAAGCTTAAATAAAGACCCGTTAGGAATCTAATAGGTTATTATAAACCTTTGTTCCAGAATAGGAGGCCCAGTAAAAGCTATCTACACTTACCAATTGTGATTCACACTTACTCAGGTAAATACATTTTGACTTATTTTCCCTATACGGGCTTGGGGTACGGTATATAGAATACCGCTTGATCGAGCGTTCAAATCTTGCACCCTTGGGTATGCAATTGGAATAGTTTGTCCGGCTCGTTTAAACAGTCTTGTTTTACTTTAAGCATTTGGGGGGTTATTGACCGTGTCCCGGATATCCTTGGCATTATCTTACGAGATGGCCACGACCAGAGCACGGGGTGTAGGCGTACACCCGTCGTGTATAACTCTTTAATGTGGTGTGTCATTTAATCTTTAACCCGGAAAAGATCCCGGGCTACCAAACGTACGAGTAGCATGTAATTCGTTCACAAGTTTATATTGCATAATTATCCCAAGTTAATAAAAATATTTATGTCATGTGCATTTAAATCAATTTTCAATCATTTTCAAAATGAGTCAGTTGATTTGTATTTACCAGTGTAAACTGACGTATTTTCCCAAAAGGTTAAGTGCAGGTACTATACGAACTAGGCTGGCTGTCTCCTAGAGCGTCCACAATAGTCTCGCAAGCTCGGACGACAAATAAACTGTTGAACAATTTATCTTATTTTATTTGATCCGCCTGTGGATCCGTTTCAACTACTTGTGATATTTATTATTACATTTTATTTAAAGTTGAAATGAATCTATTTCTGCTTCCGCTGTGCATTATTATATTGTGTTGTTTGTCTATGACGATGCCAACTACGTCACCATACCCCACACCGGGCCCACCGGTGACACGTGGAGATCGGGGTGTGAAAGGTTGGTATCAGAGCCAACGCTGAGTGAATTAAACACTAGTCTTTTGTGTTTAATCTCAGTTACACAATTGCACATTCCTCGATTTTCGAGTCTAGACAAAGAACTTAGGAAATGTTCAAATTTCTTTTATTTTTTTTCTAACTTTGTCTTATATATATTTTGTTGTGCCACTTGTTTGATTTTTGACAGGTTCAGGATGCCGCCACGTGTACGAGGAAGGGGACGAGGAGCGTTCGCCACCTCTCATGACCATGAGGCAGGGCCTTCGCATAGGCGAGCCCCATCAGCATCCCATAACGCGGATGCCCTTAACCTTTGGAGATCGTTCGCTGAACCCGTCAGGCACTCACTGAGTACCTCACCTTCCCTACCCCCCTCATTTGGGCCTCACTCTGAAAATGGGCCCCACGACTCCCATGGATCCTTCATTCCTCTACCCCAGTTACCTTATGACTACCCAGCACCCGTTTATCAGGGCCTGTACAACCCTGATGCCTACTTGGAAGAACCAGTGGGTCATAACCCACTCGGACCTGAAGACCACTTCTCGGGTGGCAATGAGATATAGGTCGATGAGGACACCGATCCTTCCATGCCACCGTCCGGCACACCGAACCACCCCATTGAGATATCTGATGGGTCACCGTTCAGGGGATCACCTTACAACGGTGTTGACAGCTACGAGGAGAGGTTTAAGCAGCACGACTGGGTGTATACCCCTAGCTACCATAACTCTCCCATGCACCAGTCCTACCACAACTCCCCCGTGCACTCGCAGCATCACTCCCAGCAGCAGCTTCAGCAGCAGCCTCAGCAGTAGGATCCTTCTGAGGGATTCTGGCGCGACGTAGTCACTCCGCCGCCGCCACCACCTCCGGTTTTGCCTCCTCCGCCTCAGAGGCAAAGGAGGAACGCCCGTATGTCTACGCGAGGAGGGATACGCATTGGCACCCCCTCGACATTCAGGTAGCAGCCGCTACTCGCCGCTTCACGAGGAGTCAGAGATGGGAGAATCTCAGCATCCCGTCTCAGAGGTTACTTCTGCGCCTATCGCGCCACCACCACCACAGGATTTTGGGAACCCGATCCCTGCGTATGCTAGCGCAGCATAGTTCAACCCTTTCGAGCCGACTTTTCCCCCAGGTTATGATTATACGGGAGATCCCTACTGGTTAGCTTCAGGCTACAACCCTCTCAACCAGGAGAGTGCTTTTGGAGGTCCCTGGGCTACGGGACAATCAGCTTTTGGATACCCACCGCATGGATACCAGCAGCCGCAGCCTCCTCAACCACCGCAGTATCAGCCACCGCCGCCGGCGCCGATGATGTCGCCACCGCAAGTCCAAGAAATCCTACAAGGGATAAACGACGTGCGACGTGAGTTGCGACATAAGATGCGGGAAGATCGCCGCCACAACCGCGGAATGTTTAAGAAGATGGTTGACTTGATCAAGGGTAAGGGTAAGAAGGATTATTAAATCCTTTGTTTGTTAGCTCATTTACTCATGTCCCTGCGAGGACATTTATTCCTGTACTCTACCCCTGCGTGGGTATATTTCTCTTGTTCTACCCCTGCGTGGGTATGTTGTTTCTGTTTAACCCCTGCGTGGGTTTGTTTTGTTTTGTTTGTTTGTTATTTGGTTTAGCCCCTGCGTGGGCATGTTATTTGAGTAAAAGTCCCGTTTAGGGCAAAGTTGTACTAGTCTACTTTTATTTAAAAATGGTTAATTTAAGTATTTCATTTCATCTATGTGCATGAACATAATATACAAATAAATGAAAAGTATCAATTATTATTTTAATTTACCATTTTAATAAGAATCTTAAGAAGGTAAAACCTAGCTTGAATGTCTTATTAAAAGGCCTGGCCAATATGATAAAACCTGGTTAAAAAGATTCAAATCCCTGTTAACATCTGTAAACATGTTAACATTCTTGGCTAAGCGTGATCCGCAAAATCACACAAGCCACCCTTTTAATAAATTATCTACAGATTGTATCTGTATACAAGTCTGATTATGACTTGATGCCTACGGGTTATGACTATGTCATATAAAACAAAAAGGCAGTTGTGGTTTATAACTCCCTGCCAAGCAAAGGATTATTTGTTTAATTATACAATTCTAATCCTATAAAAATCTAAATTTAAAATTTAGAAGTTGTCCGAAGTGACTAGGCCTATTGTGCCAATATATATATTTCATTCTATGATAAATGCTGATAAAAGTACTGAATGAAATTAAATAAATTAACTATTATGGCTATTATTACCATGGTTAATAAATCGTCAAAGAACGATAATACTGTTAGGTTTCTAAATAGACCTTGTCTTTACTTTATTGTAGCTCTTAAAGCTACATGGCAAAATCGGAAGAAACAAACAGTCGTTCTGAGGAACACCCTGATAACACTAAGATTCATGTAACTGGTGCGGAACTGCAAGCACTAGTTGAAAACGCTGTTGCCAAAGCTATGGATAGGCAATTCAGAGAATCGAGCGGGACCCGAAGTAGGACCCGGACCGTATCGCACGCCAAGCCCAAGACTCATTCGGAGGCTCATAGCAAGCCGCCTTCTAAGAAAAACGAGCCGAAGAAGGATGATGAGGATAATCACTCCTCCAACCACAGTAGTGTGCCGAAACAAGAAATCAAGCAGAAGCACGATACGCACAGTAAGTCCTGTACGTATAAGTATTTCGTTTCATGCAAGCCCAGAGATTTTACTGGGGAGAAAGGAGCAGTTGACTGCATGACGTGGTTAGATGAGATGGATACGGTTGTTGATATCAGCGGGTGTGCTGATAGGGACGTAGTGAAGTACGTGTCCCAGTCGTTTAAGGGAGATGCGCTAGCATGGTGGAAATCACTCCTACAAGCTGCCGGTAAGGCCACACTGTACGGTATGACATGGGATCAGTTTGTAGCTCTGATCAAAGAAAATTTCTGCCCGCAACATGAGGTCGAAAGGATCGAATCAGATTTCGTATCTCTAGTGATGAAGAACCTCGACTGTCAGGCATATCTCACCACCTTTAACACTTTATCTCGATTAGTGCCATATTTGGTGACCCCAGAGCCGCGAAGGATCGCCCGTTTCATTGGGGGTTTGGCACCAGAGATCAAAGCGAGCGTTAAGGCATCAAGGCCTACGACGTTCAGATCAGTAGCTGATCTATCTCTCTCACTCACCCAGGATGTAGTCCGGTTGAGAGCCCTTAAGAGCTCGGAGGAAAACAAGAGGAAACGTGAGGACGATACCTCACGGAGATCGGAGAAAAGACACCGAGGGAACAACGACCACAGGAAAGGGTCGGGATTCAAGAAGGGAGATCATCAGTCGGGTGAGAAACCCAGGTGCAAGGTTTGTAGGAAGCATCATTTTGGGAGATGCAGGCAGGAGTCTAGATCTCAATCTCAGCAGAAATTATGTGGGATTTGTAAGTCCCCGGATCATAAGGCATTAGATTGCAAGAGGCTTAAGGACGCAACTTGTTTTGGTTGCAATGAGAAAGGGCACATCCGGCCAAATTGCCCAAAGAATGCCAAGAAAGCTGATGAAGGAAAGAAGACCAATGCGAGAGTCTTCAGAATGGACGCCAAGGAAGCAGTTCTAGACGACAACGTCATTACAGGTACTTTTCTTGTAAATGATGTCTTTGCTAGAGTCCTATTTGATTCAGGAGCTGATAAGTCATTTATAGATGATAAGTTCTGTAAATTGTTGAACCTACCTGTTAAAACCTTAAGTGTGAAGTATGAGGTGGAATTAGCCGATGGAACCATAGAAACCGCCTCGACAGTTCTAGATGGATGTGTTATATCCATTAGGAATCATTCTTTCTCGTTATCCTTGCTTCCCTTTAAGCTAGCCGGATTCGATATAGTGATAGGCATGGATTGGTTATCGCATAACCAAGCCCAGATTCTGTGTAACAGAAAGCAGGTAGTAGTTAAGACTCCGTCCGGTGAGTCACTTACTATCCAGGGAGATACCCAGCACGGATTGCCTGAGCAAGTGTCCATGCTCAAGGCATCCAGATGCCTGCAGAAGGGATGTGTCATTTATATGGCACAAGTTACTATTGATGAGCCAAAGCCGAAGATCGAAGATATCCCTGTTATCTCAGAATACCCTGAAGTATTCCCTGAAGAACTACCCGGTTTGCCACCGGATAGGCAAGTGGAGTTTCGAATAGACATCATTCCAGGTGCAGCGCCAGTAGCAAGAGCACCATATAGGTTGGCACCAACGGAGATGAAGGAGTTGAGGACGCAATTGGATGATCTGTTAGCTAAGGGTTTTATTAGACCTAGCTCGTCTCCTTGGGGAGCGCCAATCTTGTTCGTTAAAAAGAAGGATGGATCGATGCGTCTGTGCATCGATTACCGTGAGCTTAACAAAGTCACTATCAAGAATAGATATTCGTTACCCAGGATCGACGATCTGTTCGATCAGTTACAAGGAGCAAGCTACTTCTCAAAGATCGACCTGAGGTCCGGTTATCATCAGTTGAAGGTCAAAGATGAAGATGTGCACAAGACAGCGTTTAGGACTCGTTATGGACATTACGAGTTCCTAGTGATGCCTTTTGGGCTCACTAACGCACCAGCCGCATTCATGGATCTCATGAATCGTGTCTGCAATCCTTATCTGGATAAATTCGTCATTGTCTTTATCGACGACATCCTTATCTACTCAAAGAGCCAAGCCGACCATGAGAAACACCTTCGTTGTATTCTCAAACTTCTGCATCAGGAGAAACTTTATGCCAAATTTTCGAAGTGCGAATTTTGGCTTCGAGAAGTCCAATTTCTTGGACATGTGGTAAGCGAGCGTGGTATCCAAGTAGATCCCGCTAAAGTAGAAGCAGTTATGAATTGGCAGGAGCCAAAGACGCCTACCGAGATTCGCAGTTTCCTTGGACTAGCAGGATACTATAGGCGATTTATCGAGAACTTTTCAAGGATTGTTGCGCCCCTAACTTCGTTGACTCGTAAGAAGATTAAGTTCGATTGGGGCCCTAAGCAGCAGGAATCCTTTGACATTCTGAAAAAGAAGTTGAGCAATGCGCCAGTGTTAACACTGCCCGATGGTATAGAAGAATTTGTGGTGTATTGTGATGCATCACATACTGGCATGGGCTGTGTACTCATGCAAAGAGGCAAAGTCATTGCCTACGCTTCTCGACAACTAAAGGTGCACGAGAAGAACTACACCACCCACGATTTGGAACTGGGTGCAGTTGTATTTGCATTGAAGCTATGGAGACATTACTTGTATGGAACCAAGTGTATAATTTATTCGGATCACAAGAGTCTTCAACACTTGTTCAATCAGAAAGAATTGAACATGCGACAAAGGAGATGGATGGAAACTCTAAATGATTATGACTGTGAGATAAGATACCATCCAGGAAGGGTGAAACCGATCAGAATCAATGCCAAGCGCATTGAGATAAGGAATAATTTGAATGAAAGGGTGTTAGCTGCACAGAAGGAAGCTGTGTTGGAAGCTAACTATCCTGAAGAGAAGTTAGGAGTAACTGAGGAGCAGTTATCCTACGACAAGGATGGAATGCTTAGACTAAACGGACGAATATGGGTTCCAGTTTATGGAGGACTTCGGGATGTTATCCTCCAGGAAGCCCACAGCTCTAAATATTCCGTTCATCCTGGAGCTGATAAAATGTACCAGGATCTAAAAGCAAACTACTGGTGGATTGGTTTGAAAAAGTCAGTAGCTGGGCATGTAGCTAAATGTTTGACTTGTGCGCAAGTCAAAGCGGAGCATCAGAAACCGTCAGGTTTGCTTCAACAACCTGAAATTCCCAAGTGGAAATGGGAAATGGTGACAATGGATTTCATCACCAAGTTGCCAAAGACGAGAAAGGGAAATGATACTATATGGGTCATAGTAGATAGACTGACGAAGTCAGCTCATTTTCTACCCATCAAGGAGACGTATAGCTCCGATATGTTAGCTCAATTATACGTTGATAAGATTGTAGCGCTACATGGTATACCTGTATCTATTATCTCCGATAGAGATACTAGATATACGTCACATTTTTGGAAGAGTTTCCAACAATCATTGGGCACTCGTTTGAATTTTAGTACGGCCTATCATCCTCAGACCGATGGTCAGAGTGAGCGTACTATTCAAACTTTGGAAGACATGCTGCGTGCATGTGCGATCGACTTGGGTGGTAGTTGGGATAAGAACCTACCATTGGTTGAGTTCTCCTACAATAATAGCTACCATTAGAGCATAAAAGCTGCGCCTTTTGAAGCCCTATACGGTAGAAAGTGTAGATCGCCCATCTGTTGGGCAGAAGTTGGAGATGTCCAACTATCAGGACCAGATATCGTTTTTGAGACGACGGACAAGATCGTTCAGATTCGCGATCGTTTGAAAGCTGCCAGGGATAGGCAGAAGAGTTATGCGGATCCAAAGCGCAAAGATTTTCACTTCGATGTAGGTGATAAAGTGTTGCTTAAAGTATCGCCTTGGAAGGGGGTGATGCGATTTGGTAAGAAAGGCAAGCTAAGCCCGAGATACATAGGACCTTTCGAGATTGTCGAACGTGTCGGGTCAGTTGCTTATAAGTTAAACTTGCCTGAAGAACTTAGCGTTATTCATAATGTGTTCCACATCTGTAATTTGAAGAAGTGTTTCGCTGATGAATCATTGGTTATACCGCATACAGATATACACATAGATGAGAGTTTGAAGTTCGTGGAAAAACCATTGTCGATCGAGGACCGACAGGTGAAGAAGCTTCGAAGGAAGTACATACCGATTGTCAAAGTCAAATGGGATGCCCGTAGAGGTCCCGAATACACGTGGGAAGTGGAATCCACGATGAAGGAAAAATACCCTCATTTGTTTCAGTAAATCTCGAGGTCGAGATTTATTTTAAGGGGGTGAGGATGTAACACCTCGAAAATTTACGTCCAATAATGTATTGACACGTGTCATAGGCTTCGCATATGCAAAAACAAACTTTAGAGGGACTAAAATTGACAAAAGGTGAAAACTATGGAACGTAAGGGTCCAAAGTGTCAACAATGGCTAAATAGACTCCATAATAACCCTACATAATGTTTATAACCTTAAACAGATGGATCATGGATCATACGAAGCGGAAATTGCACAAAAGTGAGGAATTACAAACTATAGGGGCTAAAAGTGTCAACATGTTGAATTTATACCTCTGAGTGAACTTTTGGCAGACCCGAAGCTCTGTAATGCTAAAATATACTCACTAGAATATGTGGTAAAAATTTCACGAAGTTTCGTTATCGTATGAGAAAGTTATGGCCAAAACCGTACTTGAGGGGTTAAAAGCGTCAACGTCGAATTTCATGACTTTTCGGGTGAGCGCAAAGTTATCCGAGGACATTACCATGTTGGTAAATGTCCCAAGGTTCTTAAAAACCAGATTTGAGGGTTTACGAGTCAAGATTCATAGCCAAAACCTCGCGTGCAAGGACAGGGACCAAAACTGCCAATAATTAACAAAGTTTGGCAGCTGCCAATAAACCCAGGTGCAGCAGATCGCGAGCAGGGGCTGTTTAGTCCATTTTTTGAGTGGGAAACAGCCGGGATCACCTCCAATTCTCACCAATAGATGGCCATGCATGTCTAGGACACCTGGTGCACTCTTACAACTCCTGAATTCACAATAAATCTGATCAATTCATCACTTTTTGAGGACTTGTGTAACCACCAAGAACACATACAATTTTTGCAAGAACTCTCAAGGCATTCCAGGAGCTTTCTGGTCGTCAAGGCAGCCTCCAAGTGCTTTCTAGGCTTCATTAGGACCTTTGTAAGCATTCATATCATCCTCTAATCCGTTCTAGCATAGATTATTAGTTAAAAGTCAAACCGTTGTTCATATAGTTTGACTTTTCGATTAAACGAGTTTGGCTCTGTCATTTCTCAAATTGAAACCACTTATAAGTTGGTATTTATGTGGGAAACAAACCCTCAAAAGGGTATTCTCTGATTCCCACTCTAAGCATGCTATTTGTCGAGTCAAAGATGTTCTTAAAAAGTCAACAGGAAGTGTTTTTGCGAAATGTAGCGTAAATGGTAATGCAGATGACATGCAATCAGTTTGATCATCAAAAATAACTTATAATGAATATAAGAATGTGTTTTATCATAATCAACTCGACAATCTTTAGTATAAACACGAATCGGAACCGAAAGTCTTGTAAAACGACTTTTTCGTTGACTCTCGATTCGGATCCGTGCATGCATGTATGAGATCTGTATTAGAGCTTATTTTAGACCATTTTTATTTTAGTTTAACTTTCTGGAATTTTTACATCTTGAGTCTATGCTTAACCGATTCATATGCATGTTTCCGATTATGCTTAAAAGTTGACTATTTTGCCCTTTTTGATATAAAACGTGATTTTTGGAAAAGTGAAAGAGTAGAAATCTTTATTATTAATTTATAAACTTGCACCGAAAATTTGAGATCAGTTGGTGGTCCAGATTTTGAGTTATGGCCGATATCGTAAAACTATATCTTTATGTTAAATAAACGGCGCATTTAGCGTATAACCTATTTAAGGCCACTTTTCGATATAAAACCTTTTTACCCACTGATGTTATATAATATTCTGGGATTTTTGAAGATTTTTATTTAATTTTTGGCTGATCGGATCATACGTCGCTAAGTCGATTCGGTTAACGCCGGTTTTGACCGTTTAAGCCATAAAATGAGTTTTATAAATCCTTTTGACCCCAAACCTTTTTCTACTGATTTTATTTGTTAAATAAATTATTTTAAGCATTCTGGAAATATAAAAATCTCAGCTTTCTTTTAAAAACCCGGAAACGGCTCTAAATCGCATTTTAAGCGTTTTTAGCGCATAGTAAGCGTTATACTCATATTAAACACATAAGATTCATACCTACTGATGTATTTAGTATATTTGCATATAATAACAGTAAGTATAATATTTTGAACTCAGATTTCCAGTTTTGACGTTTTTAGCCCTTGTGAAATTACTAAAATACCCCTACGGTGCATAGTTTGATTTTAAATGATAAGTTTTGTCTACGGGTCATACACTACTGTTATAACATGACAAATTAAGTATATTTACTGTATAATTCAGACCCGTAACTCAGATTTCCAAATTGACTCTTTTATAATCTTTTAAATGACCAAAATGCCCTTATGAGGCGTAAATTGAGTTTAAATACATTCGGGGCATAATAGGACATAACTTGCTGATATTATATCATATTTAAAGCATATTATCTCAGGGAACTTGCATATGACTCATTTGGCTACCCGTAACGCCCTTTTTGCGTTCGGTTCGGTTTATGTAACTAGTTTGCATAAATTGACCGAAACGGGTCAAACGTTATCATTTTTGTCTCAAAATCCAGAATGTATTTAGTATACCCATATTATACAAGTATTCAAACTTGTCGGGTCTAAATCACATTCTATCCGGTCTTTCGCTTAATCGTGCGCTTGTACCGTATCGTCCTTAAAACTAACCGGTCTAAGCTAAAGCTTAAATAAAGACCCGTTAGGAATCTAATAGGTTATTATAAACCTTTGTTCCAGAATAGGAGGCCCAGTAAAAGCTATCTACACTTACCAATTGTGATTCATACTTACTCAGGTAAATACATTTTGACTTATTTTCCCTATACGGGCTTGGGGTACGGTATATAGAATACCGCTTGATCGAGCGTTCAAATCTTGCACCCTTGGGTATGCAATTGGAATAGTTTGTCCGGCTCGTTTAAACAGTCTTGTTTTACTTTAAGCATTTGGGGGGTTATTGACCGTGTCCCGGATATCCTTGGCATTATCTTACGAGATGGCCACGACCAGAGCACGGGGTGTAGGCATAAACCCGTCGTGTATAACTCTTTAATGTGGTGTGTCATTTAATCTTTAACCCGGACAAGATCCCGGGCTACCAAACGTACGAGTAGCATGTAATTCGTTCACAAGTTTATATTGCATAATTATCCCAAGTTAATAAAAATATTTATGCCATGTGCATTTAAATCAATTTTCAATCATTTTCAAAATGAGTCAGTTGATTTGTATTTACCAGTGTAAACTGACGTATTTTCCCAAAAGGTTAAGTGCAGGTACTATACGAACTAGGCTGGCTGTCTCCTAGAGCGTCCACAATAGTCTCGCAAGCTCGGACGACAAATAAACTGTTGAACAATTTATCTTATTTTATTTGATCCGCCTGTGGATCCGTTTCAACTACTTGTGATATTTATTATTACATTTTATTTAAAGTTGAAATGAATCTATTTCTGCTTCCGCTGTTCATTATTATATTGTGTTGTTTGTCTATGACGATGCCAACTACGTCACCATACCCCACACCGGGCCCACCGGTGACACGTGGAGATCGGGGTGTGACACCCCTTCACACCTACGAATTTCCATTTAAATCCTAAAACACTCACAATAATGTAACAAGAATTATATTATGTATTTAATCATAAGATAGGTGCCCAAAAAAAGTTTGTTCGGAACCGGAACCGTTATTGAAACCGGTTTGACAAGAACCGGTTAGGAACCAACCTGAACTGCAATGTTTCAATTCGAACTCAACAATAAACGGTTTTGACGTTTGTTGAACCAAAACAGAACGGATTCTGAATCGATCACTAGAACCAGTTCCAACATGAATCGGTTTGTAGAATCCACAAGAAATCAGAACCATTCTTTTTTATTGAAATATTTTTTTTGCTACATACGTGATTCATGAGGTCCATAATTCAAAGAATGTGATGTTTTCTTTATATAATATTTTTTAAATATTCTCTTATGCTAATGCTAATTAGCAATCCTTCTAAACCTAATTCCGATACACAGGTTATATTTGTCATTGGTGAAACGTTTAGAGAATATTAAATAAAAGAATTATATTATGTAGGTTATATAAATCAAATCGCCTTTACTAACACATTTGTTACCGATAAAATTGTCAAAATCGTCTTTGAGGTTTGTGCATGTTTACCATTTTCATTCAAAACAACTTTTTTTAACCATGTGTTTGATTGAAAAAATAAAGTAAATTAGACGTTTGGATGAAAATGGTCCCTGAGATTTTCATCTAAATGTTTGATAGAAAAAAAAATAAATAAATGTTTGAAAGAAAATGACAAAAAAATCTCAAATCTCAGGGTAAAACATTAAGAATGCCCTGTTTCACATGAGGTTTTTAGAATGAATGAGAGATGTCACCGGATAACGAAATTATAACTATGATAATAAATAATTATAAAAGTTAATAAATAGAAACTAAAAAACGTAATTCTAATAAACAAATGTATTAAATTATAAGTTTAATGAAAAAAATTTAAATAATTAAATATCATATTTATAGTTTGGAGTTAAATGTCATTTTAGTCCCGGTGGGTTGAGTCATTTTGCCAGTTTAGTACAAATGTTTCATTTTTCGTCTGTGTGTCCAAAAAAGGTTTCACCATTGCCATTTTAGTCCACTGAGTTAAGTTCATCCATTATTTATGTTAACGAGACGGGCAATTCGGTCATTTTATGTTACCGAATTGTCTTTCTAGTTAACAGAAATACATATAAAATGACCGAATTACCCATTAACCCATTGGACTAAAATGGCAACGGTGAAATCTTTTTAGACCCACATGCGAAAAATGAAACCTTTAGACTAAACTGGCAAAATGACACAAATCATAGGGACTAAAATGACATTTAACTCTATAGTTTGTTATGGAATTGAATCAACTTTCGATTAGGCATTTAACCCATGTTATTTATACCACTTAGCAGGCCTTTGTGATCCAGTATAAAAAAAAACTAATTGGGCCTCAAGAAGCTTTCAAGGCCTCTGTCATTATGTTTGTAAAATTAAACAAAAATTTATTTATGCAAATTAGATTTTTACATGAAACATCCATCATGTGAGAACTTGATTAAATCATCATGCGATTTTAGGAAGAATTTCATTTCTTTTACTTGTATGTGTTACACTTATTAAAAGTATTTTTTTTAATAGCAAAGTTACACAATTCCCAATAAAAAATTACACCAATTTTTTTTAATGGCAAATGTTACATAATTCATACTTTTAAATTACATCAAGTTTACACCATGTTAGGAATTAAACCCTCTCTCTCTCTATGATGCACAAAGCCTGTACCAACCCACAAAATATGGACATATTTGTTAAGCGTAAATCATCATTAATCCACAATACAATGAATATCATTAGACCAAGAATACACCGTTGACTCTATTTGACTTTCTAAAAACCCCATGGGCAATCGATTTCGAGTGGCTACTGTAGAGATGATCTGCAAACTAACATCACAATAAATATAATGTTGTGATATAACAAACTCTTGCAATTAACTTACATATTAACGAAAAATTAAAGTATTGCCGTCATGTAACAATTAAGTACACAAAAAACATAAAGAAAAAGAGAGCTCACATTGTTATCTTTGAACGGCTGACTTGTCATCGGTTTTCTTGCTTTGCAGACACGAAGCACAAGAAGTTGAGGTGCCAATAACACATACGGCTTCATTTGTAGGTATACTCTTTGTGCAGCTGTAGTCATGAAGGTTCCACATCTTTACAACCTAAAGTTATCGGTGCATCAGATGAAGAAGGGTCAAGTGGTCAACCGTACAATACTTGCAAACTAAAGCAAAAACAAATAAAACATCGGCTCGGCTAATAACTAATAAACAAAAAATACCCGAGTCCCTCCATCTTCTGTTATTGCAACGGTTGTCACAGATGAACGATGTCTTTCTAAGGTAGATCCCAAACGCGTACAGTTGTATCATCAGATCCAGAATAAAGCTAAAAGTGAAAATGATGTTATAAATTGATAGCATATGGTTGTAAATCATGAAACCGAACCAGCCAACGAGTTGGGTCAGGATGAAAAATGACACTTGTCACAACCCCTTTATGACCCTTAAAGGAATGTGTACAGAAATGCCCTTCAACGTCCCACACATTTACTTTGCCATCTGCTCCAGACATTCACTCTCGCCGTAAGCATGACATGTCATCGCCATTATTGGACCCTGATGACCACCCTGCATAACTCAAAAACATTTTAATATTAAAATAACCAAATGAGCTCATTTAAATAAATATAAAAACTTAATAATAATTACCTAAATTTATCAAATGATATGACGCGTCACACGGTTAAATTACACAAATGACACTACCCTAACACAATTAAAAGAAGCTCAGTAACACTTAAGACATAATCAACACACTAAATCATATACAGTCAAACACCTACCAGGTCTATATGTTAATAAGTAGTTTTAGCTCATTAGAGTACTAGACAAACTTTATTACATTTATTGATTTTCTAATATATAAATTCAACTTTTTAGCTCATTATTTAAACTACAAAAGAAAATTTGAAGTGGAAAAAAATAAAAAAAGAGCTCAGAAGGGCCTGTATTTTCCTTCAGAAGAAGGTTTATATGATGGACCCAACCATCATGAAAGGCTTGTCATCATAGCTCACAAATGCACCAGCCGGGAATCGAACCCGGGTCTGTACCGTGGCAGGGTACTATTCTACCACTAGACCACTGGTGCTTTATGTTTGGTAAAGATATTTTATATATTTTGAACCTAATAACTGTGTATAGAAATATGTATATATTTTGTGAGGATCGTCTCAGAAAGTCAAGTAGATAATCTAATTTGCCCATTATGTAATATTTTAATTTTTTTTATTTTTTTTAACTATTGTTAGCTATATTGAATCCTCTCTACAGTTTTGTCTTCTACACCTGATTAATATTTTGGAAACACACATATAAAAAATACACACACCTCTAGTTTCGATTCTAAATACACACACCTTATGAAAACTTGAAAAGCATAACAAAAACCCAAAATATCAGTCTCAAGCCCATTACCTTTCCTAGTGGGGCTTGGGCCTTTCTAAAATGTTTTCATCAACTTGGTGGATGGTAAATCAGATGAGAAAAATCAATGTGGTAAGTATATAAGATTTCGCTGTATGAAGCATAAGGGTAGACCGGGCGTCCAGTGGTGGAGATTTGGCAATGAGTTGAATGGCGTGGAAGACCATCGCCGCTACCATTCACCACGCGTGAATGTGGCAACACGTGGTGGTCTTCACGCGTGGAAACTTGATTGATGAATGATGTTTTGTGTGGTAGATGTTTGGTGAGTGTGGGCATTTCCACTAAAATCCATCACTAGTGATGGAATAAAGCTCGATGACGCGGCAGAACTTGATTGGATGTTGTGAGTGTTGGAAATCCATCACTAATGGAGCGCCCCTACCCCTAATAGTTCACTTTGGATTACCACATGACATCATCATCGATAACAGAACTTATTTCGCTGACAAGGCTTTTTCATAGCTTAACAATCACAATATCAAACAAATTTTTTATGGTTGTCGTATATCCTCGAGTGAATGGGCAAAGTGGGGTTAGAAACTACTCCATCATACAAAGGTTGATAATAATATCGATGTATTTTATACGTAAATAATAAGTATTTAAGCGTATATGAAATACAACAATTAATCAGCGTAAGCTGGCTCGTTTTAGCGTGCATGAAGGTTTATGGCCTCCGGAAATAAGGGGAAAAGACAAAAAGAGTTATGGCATCGACATGCCAATTTTGAAAAGAGAGTTTATGGCATTCGAATAAGATAAATCCCCGATCTGTTAAGAACCCTCCTTGAACATATGTAAGATTTGAATATTAACAACGAAAAACTATAGTTTGTATTATACAGATAAACTGTACGGTTATCTATATAGTTTGAAAATTCAAATTGATGGTTAGATTTAATTCTTATTATTGTTAAATTTTTTGTATAAACTAATGATTTTAAAAAGATTACTGAACCGTGTCAAATAGGCAGACCGAGGCGGTTTGGGTTTGGTTTGACGTTTTCTAAAACCATAATTAGCCATTCTTCTCATAACTTTTGTTGATACCAATCGTATAAGAGCGTAAATACCTAGCCGGTTTTATTTGGTTTGGTTTCATGTGAAAAATAAACAGGATCAATAAAACCACCCCGTTCTAATCTTTAAAAAAGACATCTATACTATATAATAAAATAAACTAATAAAGGACACTTGTCATTATTTTAGATCATCCTTATTGTAGATAATTATTATTTAATTTAAATTATTAAAATTACAATTGCATATAAATGATACGATATCTTAAAGCTTTTTAAATTTTAATTTAGATAAAATACGATATCTTAATTATTTTAAAATAAAATCTATACATATAATAAAAGAAACTTGATTGAGGACACATGTCAATCTCTGGGCTACTCTTTAATTAGGTTTCCCTCCTAAATTATAATATTTTTATTGTTTTTTTATTCCTAAAAATATGACATATTTCTAGATATTTAAACAACTGAAATTATATGTTATCAATCGATAACAAGTAGAAAACTCATTTTTATTGTTATTTTATTCCTAAAAATTTGCCATATTTCTAAATATTTAAATAACCCGATAATTAAGTACAAAAATTATTAAGGTGACCACAAATTATTTTTTTTACGTATCATTAAATATTATTCTTTACGTTAAAAAAATTGATATTATTATTAATTAATACTATCGCATAGGACACTATGACCAGGGCCGGCCCCGGGAATTCATGTAGCATGTTCGAGCTTGAAAAAACGTGCCCTATCGCCCTTAGGCCTTAACGAAATCGGGTATTGGGCACAATAAATGTCTGAACCTAATGTTAATGGGCTAATAACTACTAAACCTTAAAAATAGTTTTGTAAGTGGGCATATGTTGATGTTTGTATGGGCATACTCTATTAATTTATTTTTTTACATATACATATCAAATTTTTTCAAAATAGTGTGCCCTTCAAAATATCGGGCCCTGGCCGGTGGTCCTCCCCCCACCCTCAGGGCCGGCCATGACCATGACTAGAGGGCATAATTGAATTTAGGTTTTTTTACTTATAGTTTGTTACTTGGGGGGGGGGTAGTTGCACGGACCTCCCATCCGCCGGAGTATTGCAACTCCGCAAGCTAACAACGTCCCAATGTTGCCTGGCGGTGAGTACCCACGGTGAAGAGCCCCAACACCCCAATAGGGCATTGCCGGGAGTCGAACCGGTGACCTCAAGAAGAGGCCTGGGTGGGACTGGCCAACTGGGCTACCCCAGAAGGTTTTATAGTTTGTTAGTTTATTTTGAGAAATTGTATATATATAGTTAGGTTCTTAATTTTTTTTTCATAATATTATGTTATTGTCTTGTGTATTATATGGATTCAATGAATTCAATAATGAAAACTGTTTATTTACATTTTTTTTAAATAACAACAAATAATCATGTTTAAATAGTCCTGGTAAAGGCTTAAAATTAGATTATATATGAAATAATGGCCATCATTATAAATCTAATATAAAAACACTTTCGTAAAATATATTTTTTTTGGTAAGGTTTAAACAAAAAAATATCATTATTATAAGTTATAAATAAAAATATATTTTAGGTAACGGTTGATTTTGTAAGAACGTTTAGGAGACCTAATCTAACAAAAAATATTCATTAGTTTAACATATATATTTAAAGGTCGGATATTAAGGTAAAGATTTTAAAATAAGAAATGTAGATAGTAACTAAATGAAATTATTTCTGCTTATTGTTTCTTAGCTATTTATTACTTTTCTTTATTAATATTTACTTTATGAATATTTTATTTATTTATTATTTCTTTTCCAATGTTTCTAATTTTTTTTCTTATTTAATAATTTAAAATTTTATTAACTTAACCCCGTGTAATACACGGGGTTCTAACCTAGTTACTTGTATATTGAAGAGCATTGACTATAAACTGATTGGTATTTTACTTTTGTCGTATAGACTATAGACTTTTTTTTTTGTTAAATATATTAAATACTAAATTGCACAAATCAACCTTTATATTATACCTAAACTACACTTCATACATTTTATTATAAAATCGACGAACCCCAACCTTTATTTTTATGTTTTGTTACGTTCTATAACCTTTACAACTAACATCGTCCAAAAACTCAGTTAAGTTACCTCACATGTTTTTTCATGTGAGGGTATCATGGTCTTTTCACCAGCCTTCCATAACATAAAGGATGATTTATGAAATTTTGTCTTATTATTATTATTATTATCATTATAAAATAACTTTCAAAATTGTTTGTAAAAATACTAATAATTGATTTAAAAAAAAGTTTAAATAATAAAAAATGTTATTATTTATTAATTACACTACAACGTTTAAAGAAACGTTTTCAAAAAATCCTTAATTATTGTTTTACAAAATAACCAAATCCTTGTCCAACAAATAATAAAACAAAGTGTTATTATTTATTAATTACAAATTTATAATGCAACGTTTAAAAAACATTTTTAGAAAATCCTTAATTCTTGTTTTTACAAAATAATCAAATCCTTGTCCAATGTATTAGTTTTCCGCTTTTTAAAACCCTATTCGTATTTTTTAGACATGATTGTTAGTCTGGAAATTATATGAATTTTACACAACCATTTATTTCTTAAATATGATTTCTATTATATAAAAATAATAATCCTACTCATAAACTATAAAACCGCAAATCAAAGAAATAAGTATATAGCCATATATATATTCTGTTTATAGATACATTTTGTTTTCTAGTTTATTAAGATGTAGACTTGTTATAAAAAACAATGATTATATGTATTTTATTAATTAGCTTAAATAAAATAATTTCCTAAAATCTTTAAATAATCATGTTATGTAACACGAACCCGAACATGAAAACGGACCCAAAAATTGTGTTAGGCAAATGAATCCATTTGACAAACATATTTGCGGATTGACACGAACATAACCTATTTAATCTAAAATAGTTATTTTTGTTAAATTTAAAAACAAAACAAAACGTTGAACACAAATATTGTTTGGCTTTGTTTTATTCACCATCCTGAAACAAAAAAAAAATTGTTTAAAAAGCATTCTTTAAAAATAAAAATAAATGCCTTCTCTAAAAAATTAAAACAACACTTTCTTAAAGAAAACATTTTATAAAACCATATAATAATAATAATAATAGTTAATAATAAGAAGACAAAATTTCTCAAATCAACCTTTATATTAGTAAAGGCTGATGAAAAGACCATGATATCCTCACATGCAAAGCATGCAAAGTTACTTAACTGAGTTTTTGGATGACGTTAGTTGTAAAGGTTATAGAACGTAACATAACATGAACATAAAGGTTGAGTTTGACCGATTTCAAAGTGAAAGGTATGAAGTGCAGTTTAGGTGTAACATAAAGGTTGATTTGTGTAATTTTATCTATATTAAATAAAGACTAAATTGCATCAACCTTTATATTATACTTAAACTATACTTCGTACTTTTCACATCAAATCGTTGATTGATAATTATAAACATGAACATAAAGGTCGGTTTTTGCCGATTTTATAGTAAAAGGTACGAAGTGTAGTTTGAATATAACATAAAGGTTGATTTCAGCAATTTAATCTTAAATAAATAGTGTGTGTGGCACATTACACATAAATCGTGACATACAAATCATCTCCCACCAATATATTTTTTTGATTAAATTTGAGGAATTAAGTACATTACTTAATAATAAAAACAAGTTTAAAATTAGGAAAGATGTTGTGAGTTTAATATTCGTGATGTTATAGTGAAATTTGTTTTCTTTAGAATTTTTAGTTTCTTGCTAACTCATTTTACTATTTAATATTGTATATTGCTGCTAAAAAACTATCAACATTTATACTTTCAAATTTATAATATATGGCTTAACATAATTAATGTGTAATTATTGACATTTCAAATTTGTAATGTGTGTTTTAACATAATTAATGGGAAATTATTGGGCTAGTTACCAAATAAAAATGTGTTAGTTATGTATCAAGAATCATTAGGCCATGTGGTACGGTCACCTCGCAATCTTTGTGAGCATGATGTTAAGACGCGATGACATAGGGAACACCACGCTACGCATAGTGGCGCTTGTTGGGGGTGTCCCTACTCCCTACTCGGGATGAAGACATTGTCCGCGATGAAGCGACCCCTTCTTTTGTAGGTTGTACTTTATGCATCTAGGGTTGTACATAAGGATTAATAGATGAATGATGAGTATTTTCATGAAAGTTAAAAGAGGGTGATGGTGTAATGTTGAGATGACACATAATAGAAAAACTTATTCCCTTATAATAAACTTGTTAGAAAATCTTTTTGATGCATGTGGAATTGTGGATCCCATAAAAGATGCTCTAACAAATGTTTTTTTCATCCAATCTCCTATTATCATATTTATAAAGGCCAATCACTATCACAGTGAGCATGAATGAATTTGGAGCTATAAAAACAGGCAAAGATCCCTTCATTTTTAGGAATACAAAGTGTGATAAAAGTGATCATGGCATGCAACCCTAGTTCATCATCTTCTAAGGTTGACAGAAAAACCATTGAGAAAAACAGAAGGATTCAAATGAAGGCCCTATACTCCAAGCTCCATTCTCTTGTTCCTCATGACTCTCCTAGGGTTTTTACTCTCTCTCTCTCTCTCTCTCTCTCTCTCTCTCTCACACACACACACACACAAACACACACACACAGGGACATTTCTGGGAATTCATCTACCATGTTCGAGCTCGAAAAAATGTGTCCTTACGCCTTAACGATAAACAATGCAATTATTATTTAAACCATAAAAAATGAGCTCACTAAACCTAATGCCAATGGGCTAACTTCTAAACCATAAAAGATGATTTGTAATTGGGTCTATATTGGAATTGGTATGGGTATACTATTTAAAAAAATTAACATCACCATATCGGATTTAAAAAAAAAAAAAACACGTGTCCCTTAAAATCACGGGCCCTGTACGGTAGTCCTCCCCGCTCACCCTCATCACCGCCCATGCACACACATATAATGTATGTGTATAAGTTACTTATTTCCAAATTTTAAGGTTTTATGAGGTTTTGAAACTCCCTTGGGGGACAAGGGTTCTGCTAAACGTACGTACCCCTTATCCATATTAAATCAGTCAGGTCACCTCTCTACTTTTACTCGTAGGCGGTGCATTAAGCATATATATATAGAGTGGGTACGTTTAGCCTCACCCAATAATTTTCTATTTGTCGATTAGTTACAATGAGGAATGTTTCAGGGTATGGTATCACAACCAGATCAACTACATGAAGCTACAAACTACATTAAGAAATTGCAAATAAAACTGGAGAAGATGAAAGAAGAAAAGGAAAACTTGATGCGGATCAAGAAAAGAAAAGGTACGAGTTTGGGGCAACAAAGCACACCACGGATTGATGTTCGTGAAATGGGGTCATCTCCTGAAGCAATTCTCATCACTGGGGTTGATTTTCAGATCATGTTAAGTGAAACTATTCGTGTGATTCATGAAGAAGGCTTTGATGTCATCAATGCTAGCTTTTCTATCATTAATGATATTGTTGTTCATACCATACATGCTCAGGTAGATATTCTCTTCCCTAGCTTTTATTTCATTTACAAACACTTATAAACACATCAGGGAGACTTACAAGCAGAAAACAGTTTCTTAGGAGAACATGATAGAACAAAATAATAATTATTTTTTTATCGTAAAGTTTTTAAAGTATAAGAAGATTGATTGAAATGCAATGCTTGTTTTTTATCTTGAAATTCTAACAAAATAATAAATGAACAAACTCCATTTATCTATAGATACTAAACATGCGCAATGTTGGGTGTATATGAAATTTTTCACGTTTATGAGGTATATATGAAATTAATCCTAACATTTAAAAGTTAGAAAATATATAAACAAATTAGTTTGATGTTTTTTATATAGATATAACTTACATAATTGCATAATTGCGTGAAGAAATAAAAATTTTAAACAATATGAACCATGGAGAAAAAAGTTATGTGCTAGTTATTAAAAAATAGAGTTAATTACTGTTTTCGTCCATGTGGTTTGTCAAAAATCACTATTTCAGTCCATTAGTATAAAAATTGCGATTTCAGTCCCTGTGGTTTCACTTTCGTAACCATTTCAGTCCACCTCGTAACCATTTCAGTCCATGTACTAACAGAATAAATAGATTGAAATGGTTACGAAAGTGAAACCACAGGGACTGAAATGGTTACGAAATTGAAACCACAGGGACTGAAATCGCAATTTTTAAACTAATGGACTGAAATAATGATTTTTGACAAACCACAGGGACGAAAACAGTAATTAACTCTTAAAAAATATTTGAATAAGTTAGTTTGATTGTTTGTCATATACATAATAATCTATGTATGTGTATGATGTAAATAATTAGATTTGTTCAATTTATTCTTGCAATAATTTGATGTTATGTACTGCTACTCATTGTTTAAAAATATTTTGTCATAGTAAAAGCTTTGGTGTTTAAATGTGTTTCCCTACATGTGTGGTGCACTCATTAAAAATGTTTATCAAGTACTATACTAATTTTGTTTTCTATGGAAATATCATTTATCTTAGATGAATCATTCAACAAGACAAACATCTTGGTTCAAATGATTAGAAGAGCTAATTACTTGATTAAATAACTGTTGTATGCGCTTTCTTTTATAGCTATTGTCATATGTAACAATCCCTTGTTAATTATGGTGGGTTGTCCCCTCCTATAGAGAGTTTTTATTGGTTTTTATGCTTGTTATTTGTCTTCTCTCTTTCATGCTTGTTAAGCCTCTCATGCCCAATGTTGTAAAAGGCACTAGGCGCTAGTCGGGCGGTAAGGTACCGCCTAGGGATTAACCGGGATTAATAGGGATTAATCGAATTGGACTTTTTAAGTATAATTTTACAAAATTTTTTATATTTATAGATAACTTTATACTTTTTATTAATAAATTTACAAGTTTAGGAGATAACTTTATACTTTTTATTAATAAATTTAAAAGTTTAGGAACCATATGTAAACTAGTGAAAGATAGAGGAGGTTAAAGGGTTAAAATACCTAAACTTAAATGTTAAAATAGGTTTATAACTAAAATTTGGGCTTTAAACCATGGGCCAGGTTTCAAAAATTGGGTTTATTGGATCAAAAAACATGGGCCCGATTAGTCCGATTTTGACCGACTTTTTCCGATTTTGTCCGACTTTTACCAACTTTGACCGATTTTGACCATAACCGATTTTTTTGACCGACTAGCTTAAATTTAGGCAGTAACCCACCAACTAGCGCCTAGGCGCCGATTAATCGGCCGCCTAGGCCCCGATTAATCGGCCGCCTAGGCCGATTTCTGCAACATTGCTCACGCCCTGCTCAAGCCCACAAAGTGGTGTTTAACTAACGCCTTAAGATTGCTGATGTGTAAGTGGATGTTAACCCACTACAGCCGGCCTAAATACAAGTTAGAAACGCCCATCTCTTATGATTGAAAATGATAAAAATTGTGCCACTTTGAGATACAACCATGCTTTTACCTTTTCATTTTGCGAGTTAAGTTGGTGGATTAAATGTGGCATTCATTTGAGCTTGTTTATGCATTAATCAGTGTCTTAATTATATTGTGTAAATCTACAGATTGGAGAGACTTATTCCTCAGAGAATGGTATTTCGAGGATCAAAGACAAACTAAATAACATTGTGTATAGCACTTGATCTTTATACTACATTGCCTCTTTAGTTATTTGGAATAATTTAGTGGAATTATGTATTGTTAAATTGAATTAAATCGAATTCAATATCTTTCAAGTATTATAAAGAACTTCCAACAACTTTTCTTTTATAAATCCATTGTTTCACTTTTTAAATGGAGTGTGTTATTAAGCCAATAGTGAAACCCTATCACATGAAGAGTTGAGTTGTTATTGATATATTTTTGTTTACGAATGTTAAAATATATGATATGAGCACATGAATAATTGTATTCAACAGTTGCATCACATGATGTCCATATTTTTAGTCATCAAAAACAAAGAATGCATAACAAAAGGTTTAAAAGAAATTGATTATGATCTCAAAAAACAATGTATAAAATGTTACAATACTGAACAAACACCAAGCTAACCGGGTGGTCAGCTTGTAGGAGCGGTCTCGTCCAGTGGCGAAGCTTGAGATTTCCGACCGGGGGGTCGAAACCTCTGTATCAAAACTTTCTATAAAACCGGGGGGTCAAAAAACGTATAAACCCAAAAAATTCTATACGAAAACTACATACTCTCCACTAACGAGCAAAAAGTTCGGGGGGTCGGCCACCCCCTCCCGCCCCCACAAAACTACGCCCTTGGTCTCGTCAAGAATGATTAATCTTCTTTCTTTCCTCAAATGATGACTTGAATGATTCAAACCTCGATCATGCAAAACAAAACAACACCGTGAAGCTCGTTACAAGGAGGAGAGGTGGGAGGGTTCTCCTTGTAACCACCCTTCGGCGTCAGAATAAGGACTCGTTTTTGAGGATAAACAAGTGCGTGTTAAGAGTGAGGGAGTGAGAGAAGCAATCCCAAACCTAGAGAGGTCAAGTTCTCTATTTATAACCGAACAACAAGGAAGGAGATTGTGGGCTGATGGGTCTTTGCCAGCTGTCGTCCCTGAGGAATATGCGTTTGGTCTCCCATGGCAGGACAACAACATTTGCAGGAGTAGGGTTGACGAGGCGTGACTCCGTTCGTTCCACCTCAGCGCCTCCATGTACACTTGGTTGGCCTGTCGTCAATCGTCCTATGGAGAACATGGTGTAGAGTTTGAGGACCAATGAGTGGTGCCACATGGTGTCTTTTTGTACGAGATGATCCCTGGACGATTTCTCCCTCATGGTGGGTCTCGGGGACAGGCCTTGTTATCGCCTGATTGGTTGCCTTGATTTCGCCATGGCCCATCCTGACGGCGTCGCTTTGGTGATATGGCCACGTGTGTGCTCAACCGCACGTGTCATCTGGGGTCATACCTCTTCAAATATGGAACCAAATTCAAATAGGTGGCAACAATATATTTTTGTATGATGTAGAATTTATGTGTTGGATAAAGAAGTAATTAGTAAACTTGGCAAGAGAGTAATTTACGATTTTAGAGTAATTTAAACCAGGCAAGAGAGTAATTTACGATTTTAATGCAAAGTATAGTATGAGTAATAAGTATTTTTAGTTGTTAAAAAATTAATATATGTATGCTCATAAAATAGAGGTAAAATGGAAAGATGTTTGTAAATACTTGAACCAGATTCGCTTGAAAAAGTAAAAGAGAATGCTAAATTTGTGAGGCACAAAACAAGATTGTGGTGTAAATTATAAAGAAACATAATTCACATGTAGTTGATCTGTTGATGCTATGACTTTTAAATATTTAACAAATCTAATAGTAACTAAAAATCCTCAAATTTTCTCATGGATGTTGTCGCAATTATCTCTGTCACTTGAAAATGATATTTTATATGAAAGTGTGAATGATTATAGATGTCTGAAACATTGGAATCAAAATCTCAAAAAAAATAATTTTATAAAGTTAACAAGATCTATCTTTGATGATGGATAATCATTGAGGAGTGTTATAATACATTATTATGACAGCTACCCACGGTTGTAACTCTGTAGACTTTTTCTATTTAAGAATTTTGAATTAAAATGATAAAACTGATCAAACCATAGGAAGAAAACTAACACCTAACTCTTTGATATATGTATTCTTACACTTTCTTAGATATCATTATCAAGTCATACCACATAATAGATTTTTTATGTAGACTAACATGGTATGACCTTAAATTTTATTTTGGATGAGAAGTGTGAAAAATAAAACAATTGGGCTATGGTAGAATATTAGATAAAACTCATAGACTACTTTTGTTAATTTTAAAGTTTAGTGGCGGCAGGTAAGTAGTAGGTGTGATCGGCATATGGGAACATTTTATTGGATTTGAGAATCATTAAACACTTTTCGATTATGTTAATGATTTTGACATCTACTTACTACTAAGTAATAATTATCATTGGCAAGGGATCTATGTTGGCTCCACCATTAACAAACAATTAAGAAAAAAATATTTTTTAGACCATCCGTAGTAAGGTTTTTTGGCGTTTTTTTCCAAAAAAAAGCCCAACCACGCCCTTCCACCGACCCCAAGGGCGTTTTTGTTGCGAAATTGGGTTGAGGAGTTCCAAATTAAACGTCGGGTGAAGAAATCTTGGGCGACCCTTCCACGGTCAAATATCATTACTTTTAATTTAAAAAACAAAAAAATAAATAATTGGGTAATAATTGGATGGGACATTATTGAGCATTATACCACTACACCCATTTTAGAAAAACGCCTCATAATGCCTCACTGCTGACTGGACCGCCACATGACGAATAAGGGTGGAGGGTATGGTTGCGGTGAGTTAGGGTGTTTGAGTTTTCTCTACCTAATAATCTCATGCCATGTCAACTCCGGAAATGGTTCACCGATCGGGAAACCCCCTCCCCGATCACACTCACCGAACCACACCGTCCACCCTAATGCCCAATTGTCTTCCTTCACCACTACACATGGTCTTACAGCAAAGGTTTGGACATCCGGGAACATCCTGACAAATGAATCTTCCTTCCATGGCCGACCCTAAGGGTGGGCGGGGAGGACCACGGCCAGGGCCCGATACTTGGAAGGGCACGGTATTTAAAAAAATCCGATATGTAAATGTAAAAATAAATAAATTAATAGGGTATACTCATACAAACACCAACATTGGTCCACTTACAAAACTATTTTTATGGTTTAGATTAGTTGCTAGCCCATTGCCATTAGGTTTAAATCTTTAATGAGCCCAATACCCAATTTCGTTAAGGCCCAATGGCATATTTTTCGAGCTCAAACGGGATATATGAATTCTCATGGTCGGTCCTGCTTCCTTCCATCCGAAGAAGAACAGAGCATAATAACCCGGCTCACCCTTTTTGAGAAAACCCACAACAGAGAAAATCCTATGATTTAACTTGGAGCAAAATTCGTCCCAAAAATATGGGACTACCAGTCTACCACTCAACTAAAAGAAAAAAAAAAGTGAGAATGAAGTGTCACGTTAGTTGGTTCGTGGTTGAAATGGTACGCTAGATCCCCCCTCTCTTAAGTCTTAAACGAATGCTACAATCCAACAAAGTTATTTTTTTAATTTGTCACTTTCATTCTAACTATAAAGTACTAATTAGTTGAGAGATGTTATATGTTCAAGATTATTTCAACTAAAAAGATATATATAAAAACAAAATACAATTACTTTAAGTTGGATTCAAGTTTTATTCTAAACATATGAAACCAAGATAATTATTCCAAAAATAAACTGAGAAATGAATTGAAAATAGGCGACTTTTGTTTAGTTCGTGTCTATTAGACACGTTGTAATTAGTCAAAGTAGATGGTAGATTTGAGTTTTTAAGTTCCAAGCTACAGGTCACTCCCTGACTTTAGCTGGTGAGGGAATATTAAACACACTGTAATTAATCAAAGTAAATGGAAGATTATAAAAATATCTACATTGTATAAAACTCTCACGTTTTACCGGTAATTTCACCGTCGTGCCTACAGGCGGATGGGTTACCGGGTTTTCCCCGGAATTGGTGGTGGACTCGGGTTACTCTCGGAGTACTCCGTTTGTCCAGTGGTGCCCCGAGAGTGCTCGGGATTGATTCTATTGGCCGTTCAAAACAAAATACCACTTTTGAAATCCAATCAATCATAATTACCAAACATTCATTTTCTTATTTGGCTTAACATTAGTTCAAATGGTTCAATGTTAAGTACTTAGGTGTGCGTTAACATATGAATTTACGTTGTGAATCACATTGGGTCATATGTGAAGTAATTTGATTCAAATTTTAGTACACTGTGAATTAACATGATTTCGAAAATTATTTCATGGTGTAAATTCACATTTAATTTTTATTGCGAGTTTTGCTACCATCTAATTTTTTTTTTGTTGGCTCGGACGCTAATGTTGTGACCATTTTGTCGGTAGCAAATTTTGGTAGCCTTTGCTCCTTTTCAAAGTAGTTATGATGTAAGTAATATCATTGAAATCCACAAACACATTATTCTCCGTTCAAGCTTGACCCTTTAGAACGAATACATAAGTATGTCGTTATCCATATCTAACCTCAGTGATGACCATCAATAGAAACGGTTGTTGGGGAAATTGTAAAACAGCGGATAATCTGAGAGGTGTGTGATCACTTTCAGATCAAATTATTTTGGTGGTTCTCTCGAATAATTCAATTAGATACAACTCAGAACTCGAGAACAAGAACTAGTATGTATTATAATTCCCTTTGGTCACCAAGTTAAATTGATTACACTAAAATATCTAACAATGACAACTAGTGTTGTAGATATATGAGCATAGTGATTTGTATGTAATATCGTTATCTTTAAGAAATTTTAGGTTTTATGGTTGTTAATATGATGGACCATTTCCAAGTAAATCTTTCGAAAACTAGATGTTATAGGAAAACATGAACATGTGTATTCAAGCACATATATGTTTCTACAACTACAATAAAAAAACCGTAAGACTAAATTAGTAGGTTGACTAAAAGTCAAGGGGCAGTTGTTGTAATTTGATGTTTTAAAGTCGGCAGGATTCTAGAAAATAAATTATGACAAGAATCTATTATAATAATAGGTATATATTAAGGCTATAGGGTGTGGTCATGACCCTCATGACCACCATGACCCTCTATGTTAGTGTCATGTAACTAATCTTTAATCCACCATCCAAAACCATTACCCTAAGGGTATGGTCATGACCCAAACCATTAGCCCCTTATTTATTATCTTTGTCTAAGCAAAAAGGAAATGATTTGTTGAAAAATGGAAAGGAGGATCATGGTTGCCATGGTTTAATCCATGCAAACCATGGTGGATCAATCAAGGGGGTGGTGTAGCCTTCCATTCATGTTCCTAGGTAGCAAATCATGTCCCAACCATGATCCCCACACCCTATAGCCTAATAGGTAAGAGGATCATGTATGAAATATAAAAAACGTGCAAAATATAGAAGATAACATAGGACACTGATCTAACAATTTAATGATTGAAACTAGATGGTTTCTAAATCAAACAATCATGTAAATTAAAACATCTCCCGGTCTAGTGGTAAGAGACTTGAGTTTTTCAATAAAGACTTAAGTTTAATTCTCAGTTGTGTTATATGGAGTGGATATAGGCAATGGAAGATTTGAAGTAGGCCTTGTGTGAGGTTGTTAGTTTGATTCCAGAGCCCAATCGGGTTTTCGTCCCACCGTGTGTTACGCTAGAGAGTTCTGCTCTTATGATGGCACAACGACTGTCAAGAGGCAGCCGGCAGTATGGTTTCCCAGGCGAACGCCCAAAAAAGCCAAACTTTGAAGCCCACCCACGTCCGAATTCGAAAATATTTTGGAACGAATCGATTTTCTATAATGAAATTTACGTAGAATAAACGATCATGATACAAATCTAATGAACAAACAGTTTTGGTATTGAAATTTTTTAATCCAAATGAATGACGATTATGGTAACAGTTAAGGGGAGTGCAAACTCCGCAAACATCGAGGTGTAACGGGGATACCCGGGAACACCTCCCCACATTTCTCGGACTTGCAAAAGAAAAACACTCGAGCGGTGACCACTTTTGGATCGGGAAGGGTGAGTTACCGAGCCAATATCAAATTCAAACACTTATATAGTCGTTAAAAGATTAAATCATTTTTTTTTTGTTATTCCTCAATATAAACAACCAAAAACTATTATATCCCCCTCTCAAGTAAGTCTCCTTCAATTTTTTTTCACAAAAACTCGCAACAATGGCACGAAGAGTTTGGATGGCGATCAAGAAGTGGCCTTGGCCACAACTTGGGTTAACCGTTCTGAGGACATTGTAACGATACCGATACCACCGAAAGATTAACATGGACCATTATGACACCCTAGACAAATCCCACATCGGTCGTGGCCAGGAGAGATTCTTAGTTCATAAGACATGGCCAGGAGAGATTCTTAGTTCATAAGACATTCCTTGCCCCACGCCCGGCTTCAAACCCAAGCCCCAAGGGCCACACCCCAACCCAAGGCCACCCGGGGTGGTGGCTTGGGCGTTTTCCTCCAACCGATCAGACCGGTCCGACCTTTGACCCCGTAAGGTGACCGGGTCGACCTCCGGTCCGGTTCTGAAAACATTGGTAATAATAACAAAAGCCAAATCAACACAAATCAGCATAACAAAATATATTACCTAAAAACCTAACGTAACCGGATAATACCTTCTAGACATAACGACAATTATGAGTTATTTGATGGGCTGCTGATCCAATGGGGAGCTTGCAATAGGGGCACGTTATAGTAGGAGGGTCTCTAAACATTGGATTTTTGGCTTCAAAATGTGGTTTAAACAAGGAAGTCAGGTGGGCGAAGAGGCTGTTTTGTCTCGGCATTGGGTAGGGGGAGGAATGGGAGTCCGTGGCTGGGGTGGAGGAGCGTGGAGCTGGTAGTTGCGGTGGGTAGACCACCTATCGTACAACTTCCAGCCTTCTTTTGCCGTGTTTCTCGGGATTGGGGTTGTGGCTTGAGGGTTGTAGAGTGGTTTCAGGAAGGTTAGTATGGGTGGATAAATGTGTGCAGCCGGGACTGGGGGACGAATCGGAGTACGTGCTTGGGGTGGAGGAGCATTGTTCCGGCGAGTAGTATAATAACTATAAATCCGGTAGAGTTTCCAGACCTCTTTTGCAGTGGTTAACAAGTTAAAGAGTTTTTTTTGTCTTCAGGTGATCCAAGGAAGGAGGTTGGGAATGAGATAAATAAAGGTCAGAGATAGTACGGATTCCGTACAAAAGTGTAACTTGTGTGGGGGGAATTGGGACACGCACCCTCACACGCGCCCTCACACTCACACTCACCTGATGATTCCAACGAACCTTCAAATGGTTCGTCCATGTCTTCATGCGATGAAGTGTGTCCTCCTTTGTGACGAACCTTATGCTTGACGAGGGATCATGTGTGATGGAAGCCGGAGGTACACTCCTCTGGAGGATGATCGGAGGAGTAGGAGGACGTGGAGATGGGCGACGTCGGGTGTAGTACCCATACAAAACACGGCTGTAGTGCAATATTGTGGTGGCGTTATGTTTTATGAGATTTGCGGCGGCTTCCATCTTTTGGAAGAAGAAGACGACGTGTAAAGAAAGAAAAAGCAACCTGAAGAATGTTTGTCAAAAAGGGGAAGTTTATACTTTATACTAAGGTAGGTAGGGTTTAGTCCGTACAAATTTTGATTGTTGTCGGTTAATGATAGGAGGAGATTTGTAGGGCTCAGGTGAGGTGAATGATAGGTCTGTGAGTGTGAGTGGCACCATTTTTAACATATTATTACATAACTTAAATACAAATGTCGATGCATTTTACGTGTATGGCCCGCCTATTTTTCCCCTATGACACATCAACTTTCATTTGGTTTGCTTAGATCCCTTTGCAATATTTATATACTTCTTTTTTTCTTCCTGAGATATGTCGTAGATCTTTACTTGGTTGTTTATTATTGTTCTCAAAATTATATTAGTTTATTAAATAGTTTTTTTATTACTTAATATCTTAGTAGAATAAGTTTTCTTGTTTATTGTTGCGGTTTCAGGTAAATTATTTGTTACTTAAAGCTATAACGTCACGACTTTGCTTTATAATAGCCAACAAATGCATAATACGTCATGTCATTCGTTCGATGTTTGCGATGTATTCGCGCCGCTAGGGGTGGACGTGGACCTATAGTGTTACAAGTGGTAATGTGACAACCCGACTTTCCAAGGCCTTTCCCCGGCACGTTTCTAGATGATGTACTGTGATGATGTACTGTGATAAACTGTCTTATTGACTGATTAATTACTGTTTATTGTTTGTTGCTTGTGCATGAGCTGAACCGAATTGTTTAAATACCATCAGACTTGTCAATTAACTTAGGAGCTTGCATGACACCACTCGACGAAACTGGACGTTTCGTCACAAGCCCAGTCGACGAAACAACATGGCGTTTCGCCATCACCTTCCCCACGAAACTGACCTTATACTCGACGAAACCAAATGGGCTTCAGCCCAGGATAGTTGCGGCCCATACTCTGGTGTTTAAAACTATTACTTAAACAAAGAAACCCTACTCCCTCAATTGTAACCGAAGGCAGCCCCCATCCTCTCGAAACCCTCGATCTATTCGAAGCCCACTCCCTTCTACGATCGGACTGTCTGTCGTCTTGCATTCATAGCACACTCTTGGGTTAGTCATCATCATTGTTTTATTTACTATGATTTATATGAGCATTGGATTTGATAACTTTATGTGATAGTAATGGATTGTTAGAAAGGGATCTGCATAATAGAAACTAGGGTTTATAGGGTGTTGTGTATTCTTGGTAATGAAAGTCGTAGAATCAGTAGATGAATTGTGATTGATGAACGATGGTTACTGCTGAATGTTTATGCGAGTGTGAACTGTAATATGCTTTTAAATTGCAACTGTTTGATACGAGAGTATTGAGTAATCACCGGATGAGATTTGTGAAAACAATTGATTAGCAATAGAGTCCCCCGACGAGAATACCGGTCTGACGAAACCGGCATGTTTCGCCGTGCTTCCATCCGACGAAACAAACATGTTTCGCCACTATCACCTACATGACGAAACTGGATGACTTGTTCCTGTAGTGCTTGAAATGCAAACTTGTTACGTAGATGGGTGTGTGTGTGCATGATTCTAGAGTAGCTCCGAGTGTCGAGTTAGAACAGTGGATTGTGGGTTGTGAAAGTATAAAGTTGACTGATCTTAGTTGGTCCAATAGAATTTATATTAGTGGCAAGATTGACAAAATCATCTAAAGGCTGTCGGCCATAGTTTTGATATAATCTAAATGGTACAATCGGTTCAATCATATATCCCTAATGGTTAAATTGTACTTGTGATTGTCAGGAGAGTTTATCAGGGTTGCATTTTGTAAAGATCTACTATACACATTTATCCTTGTCGGCCATTAACTACATTTTCCTTGTGCATCTAATTGTGAAGTTAATTTTGTTGAATGAGTATTGCCTACCTGTTAACAATGTTGATTATGATTGGTGGAAACATGACTTGTTTGTGATGAATATCTCACTCAACTGTTAAGCACTATCATGAAACATGTATATGACTAGTGAACTTATCTGTCTATGGGTGCGAACCACTATGATACATGTTTGTAAACAACATGTGTACTGTCACATGATTTATCTGTATATGAAACCCATGCATTTACTACGCGACTTTACGATAAATGTTATGAATCAACGATTGCGTGATAAACGGTTACGACTTGTATAAGGAAACGCGTGCCACTGTATGTTACTCGTGTGACGTGTATGTAGAATATGTGATACGTGCAAAAACTAAACTAACTGTCTTTGGAAACCACGGTAGGGTTTGGTTGACCAACTTGGAACGAGTAACGTAACTGTTAAATACCGAGCAAACCAAGGTGAGTTCACTGTACTTTTCTAAGCATGCGTCCCGGTGGTTTGGGACATCTGGTAAACGTTTCGGAATGGAATACTGGGTAAACTGTTTATTTGGGATGTTGGTTATTAAACACAGTATAAATCATGTAAGACCCCGTACATCTACCGTGTTGCTGAAGAAGCAACGAGGTATTTAGTTGATAGCGCTATTAGGTTTGGCACCCTCACACCGGGCCGAAAGGACGGGCGTGAACTAATTACCTGGACATCATGACCAATGCCTAGTTAAAGGCGTTGGGGTTGGGCATTCACATCGTGTATATATATAAGACCCCTTACATCTATCCAAGGTTGTTTGATACCTTGACATCATGACCAATGCCTAAATGGAGGCACTGGGGTTGGGCATTCACATCTAGTCGCCACATACGGTAATCGAGTAATAACGACATCAAAACAAAACGTTGAACTGTCTTAAACATACATCTGGTAACTAAACACGTTAACAAAACTTTGAACTCACCAGCGTCGTCTGACACACTTGTCTGCATGCTTGCAGGTCTATAGGCTTATATCATTTGGAACTTGCTGTCTGGGAGGCTGGAGTGGTCATGGGTCGAGATACATGGAATCGCAATACAAGCTTAATGGTTTATATATACATGTTTTACGAAACACTTAACAAATGAATTATGCTTCCGCTGTATACAATGAATGTCATGTAACATTTGTAACACTTTATGCTAATGAATGAAAGTTTTGTTTAAATACATTTATGAGTTCAATGTGATTAGTGGCTTGGATCCTGGTACGTCACACGCTTCGCGGGGGCTTCCGCATGTGGTATTTGGGGGTGTGACAGTTTGGTATCAGAGCCACTGGTTATAGTGAACTTGGTTTTAAAACGTTTTTATAAAACCAAACTATAACCGAATACTCATGACAACAAGAATACGACCATGACACTCAGTTCCAGATTGCAAGGTTCGTCTCTCGTATACTCATTGTACTGCATAACTAGTGAACACCTACATATGATATTGCATGCTATTACACGTTTAACACAACAGTATGAACTTACGTATTACTTGCACGTGTTATATGACTGATAGGGTGGTATTTCCCTAAACATTCGTGACTTACGTTTTGTGATGCTCTTTGTTTGCTACTCGAGTTTGGGGAACCATTCGACATGAGTTAGGAGGAGCTGAGATGAGCATGCAAATCACAATATTATTGTGGGTGCACACATAATAATAATGTGGGATGCATGAGAGTCCCAGTGAGGCTTAACAAGTGAAGAAGGGGTTCCGCTCTGTTAATTGATCAGTGTGAAACGTAACAAACTAATAGGAGTCATAACAGTGATCGTCTCCTACTCGAATGTGACTTTCTCACCTCTCTCTGAATCCTTTTGAATCTCGATGCTATCGAGTATTACTTGAACGCCCCTTTGAACGCCTAGCGAACTATGTAGAATGCTAGGTGCTTGTACGAACGTCCCTGAGTGGATGTTGCAGCGTCAATGATTGGTTTATACCCCTTTTCTTTCCCCCTCACTCCCCTTTGTTGTTGGAACTCAATGTACTCACGTCTCAGACCCTGAAGTGCGGTCACACCTGCAACACTCTAGGAAACATACCGTGTTTTACTCAGTTAACTTGTAAGAACGATGGGCATAAGGGTAAATTCAGTACTCTACCGACTTCAGCATTTGAACGACTCCAATTATTGACAATGAACATCAACGATTTGACTCCAAGCGAATCCTTAACTCTAGTCAGCAACTTATGGGAGCCGACTTTTATGAATCAATCGAGACATAAACGATGACAATCGACCAGGATGTGGACTGTGTAACTTCCAACACAACGAGTGGCACCTTAGAACTTAGCACGAAATATGAAGAGATGGACATCGTTGGTGAAGGATCGTGGGGTCCTGTTTCAAGCAACAACATTAGAGGCAACAATTATCGTGACATCAAGGTACTTGTAATAGTAGCTTACAGTATGGAAATGAAGGTGCCTACGACATGTAATGGCAGTTAATAATTCAAGACGACAACAACCAAGGGAGCGATGACAGTATGGTAGAAATCCGTGTGATTGTAACAATAACACCGGCAGTGGCGCTCGCGGAAGGGCATTTAGGATTGATGTGGGCGACGACAGGACAATAACAACATGGTAGTTTGGATGGATAGCAAATCGTTTCGGCTCGATTCCGTTTAACCCTGATGCTTCTTGAAACCAAACCTGTTATGGGACCGGCTGATGGCAAGTCAACTGAAGCCTCATATGTTCATTGGGCTGCAAACTTGACCTTGTGAGACCAGTGTTCGACATCGACCTCCTTTTCACTATCTTTGATGGCTTCGACGCAGTAGTTAGTGTTGGTTGGTTATCTGGATATATCGCGCGGACGTACCCTGTGAGAAGAAATTTAGCGTCACTATATGCTCTAAAGTACCAGAGCGGTGAAAAGATTAGCATCATGTCAGTAATGACAGCCTCGAAAGCGCCTATGGAAGGATGACCTCACTGTATTAGCAACTATCTCTAACGACCAGACTAATTAAGATAGGATCGAAGACCCACCAATTGTTGTGACTCATCTCAAAGTGCAATTCGAGGAACTTTCAGGCCTACTACCACAACTATTAGTCAGAAACTCAGTGATCTCACGATTAGAGGGAGCTCCGAATACTCATACTCTTACCGTCTTACACCAGGAGGGTTGTAAGAACTGTATAGTCTACTACGAGAATTATTGCACAAGAGTTTTGTTGGACCTAATTCTCACTTTGGGAAGCCCCAGTTATATCCGGGAAGATAAGCCTTGTTGTGTGTATGTACCTATTATCGAGCACTCATCGAGACGACAGTTGAGAGCCGTTTGCCGCGGCCATGTATCGAAAACCGGTCGACTAGTTACAAGAGACGAGCTTTCATTCGAGGATTAATTTACGAGCGCATTATTATCAGATGGAAATCCAAGGGGAGAAAGTTCTTAAAGAAGCTTACCAGACGCAATTCGGCCATACCACTTTGTACTCCATGACCTTTAGAGTGATCATCACACAGCAGCCTCATGGATCATGCGAACCGACCATGCTATTGGGTGTCATTGTGAACCCTTTCTAAGAGGAAAGAATAGCACGGACAACTTTTATCCTAGTTGAGAGGTCCTGAGGGAGAAGCCACATCACGCGAAGTCTTGATGAAGGTAACTTCTGGATTCAAGAGGTACCTTTTGAGTAACGTAATCAACGAAGTGGGGATGCACGTAAATCTCGCTAAGACCCGTTTTGGTTGGACACTGATCGACACTAAAGAGTCCTTCGAGGATACAACGACTTCTTGGTTCCGCTTGATATTATCGCAGATTAATCACAGAAATTTCGAAGGTCGCGTAGCTTCAATCTCTTTAGTACAACCGGGTGCTGTGTTCGTGAAAGACAGAACAGGAGGACGCCTTTTCAACTTTCGAGTCCCAACTCTGCGATGCATTGGGGCATTGTTTTTACACGAAGGTGCAGGTGATTCAGTGGTATATCATCATGGTTTGAATCAGAGTCCCAGTTACACGCCGACGCAACACGAGAGAGTAACGACTTACGTTATGGAATTACAAAGAAGAACTGCATGACACACAACCGGTGGTGGAAACCGTGGTCTTTGGAGTTACTTGGAGGCATTACTTGGACGGTACCAAATGCGTTACTTAAACCGATCACAAGGGCCTCCCGTGTACACTTGTTTCGAAAGAGCGAAATCAGTAAATGGCATCGTTGGATGGAACTTCTGGGAGGATTACGACTGTGGAACTTGAACGTGTATGAACTTTGCAGCTCGCCATCGACTCTAACTCACCTGACCTAACTTGTTCTGTACAAACTAGAGAACTAACGGGAGAGAATTTTCAAGTCGAGTCCATGCGGGGCATGGAGGAGCAACTTTGGCAAAACGAACGATATTCATCAACTCCTGGAACGACTGTGAATCTCATTTCACGGCAACGGTAGGGAAGTTGTGTTTAGCAAAGCACACTGGCTTCGAAATTCTATTCAACTGGGTTTGGAAGAAAGATGTTTGGACCTGTAAATCTTGTACTAATGATTGGGCATGAAAACTCGCCTAACAATGTATGGGTATGACTTTTGACTTTGAGGAAAAGTCAAGGCGAAGTATAAGAAACCGGCAACACCGATATGGAAGATGGGAGCAAACTGCTATGAATTTTTCCACTAGTCTACTTACAACTCGGAGCGGAAACGCAAACATTAACAATCGTTGATCGCCGTATGTAACCAGCACACCTCCTTGCAGTCAAGGGAACTGATGAGTCTTCTCAGCTTGTGAATATTCCTCTGGAAGAGACGGATTATAGGCATGAGGTGCCAACTCCTATTACCTTTGATATTGGACCATACCTGATTTAAGGCAGGCATGGCGCACACCCTTGGCTCACGTCTTTACACGAGCATTGCTTAACACTGTAGGGCAATTGAGCAGAGTGACAAACCATCTGAACATATGAAGGCATGCGGCAAGCACGTGCGTGATTGACTTTAGTAAACATTTGGGAAGGACACTTATCTTTGGGGAGAAGCTCTAATGCAGCTGCACCATGATAGTATGCATACAGCCCAGGTTGAGGCATAACCTGGACAGTAACTCTAATCTCCTTGTTTGACTAATGTGGTTGACAACGTAATCACAGGTCCAGGACTTGAGCTCAAAACTCTTGAAGATTGCTTAGATCGGAAATTGTTTGATGGCAACGCATGAGTGCTAGGAAAGCCGATTAGCTTAGGAAACACTGGGAGTTTGTTGTAGGCAAACGTGTCATAATCGAAAGTATCACCCTGGGAGGGTGCGGTACGCTATAGAAAACATGGCAAGCTTAGTTTACGACGCGTGAGACATTCGGATTACTGAAACGAACAGTGACATGGCTCACAAACTCAGGCTAACTGATGAAACGGGATAACTATCGTAATGGTATGTATGCCCTAGGTTTAAGGCAGTGTTTGCCCGATGAAACCCTTGTGATACCCTTACCGGAATCTGAGGTCATCGGATCAGTTGTATATATCAGGGAATCTATCGGAAGCATGGGCTAAGAAGTCAAAGTTCGCTAGCATGAGTCATATGAAAATCGTGAGGGCTTGTTAAACTTCAATACGTGGACTGAAGTTCACATAGGAATGGAAGGATATGTTAAAACTTTAATGTTCTCAATTGTTCAAGGGGTTGAACCAACTTTTGTTATCACCGGCAAATTTCGGGACGAAATTTCTTTCAAGTTGGGGATGATGTGACACCCGACTGATTTCGCGATTCTGTTTCTACAATTTGGTTTACGTAGTGTCTGTGTAGTTATCTGGAAGATTGGTGATTGTGTGTAATGCTGGAATATTATGTGTGTGGTGTTGCATAGAATTTAATTTGAGTTTCTATCGTTTCACTCCTCTGTATTACTTGTCAAATTTCGGGACGAAATTTCTTTCAAGTTGGGGATGATGTGACAACCCGACTTTCCAAGGCCTTTCCCCGGCACGTTTCTAGATGATGTACTGTGATGATGTACTGTGATAAACTGTCTTATTGACTGATTAGTTACTGTTTATTGTTTGTTGCTTGTGCATGAGTTGAACCGAATTGTTTAAATACCATCAGACTTGTCAATTAACTTAGGAGCTTGCATGACACCACTCGACGAAACTGGACGTTTCGTCACAAGCCCAGTCGACGAAACAACATGGCGTTTCGCCATCACCTTCCCCACGAAACTGACCTTATACTCGACGAAACCAAATGGGCTTCAGCCCAGGATAGTTGTGGCCCATACTCTGGTGTTTAAAACTATTACTTAAACAAAGAAACCCTACTCCCTCAATTGTAACCGAAGGCAGCCCCCATCCTCTCGAAACCCTCGATCTATTCGAAGCCCACTCCCTTCTACGATCGGACTGTCTGTCGTCTTGCATTCATAGCACACTCTTGGGTTAGTCATCATCATTGTTTTATTTACTATGATTTATATGAGCATTGGATTTGATAACTTTGTGTGATAGTAATGGATTGTTAGAAAGGGATCTGCATAATAGAAACTAGGGTTTATAGGGTGTTGTGTATTCTTGGTAATGAAAGTCGTAGAATCAGTAGATGAATTGTGATTGATGAACGATGGTTACTGCTGAATGTTTATGCGAGTGTGAACTGTAATATGCTTTTAAATTGCAACTGTTTGATACGAGAGTATTGAGTAATCACCGGATGAGATTTGTGAAAACAATTGATTAGCAATAGAGTCCCCCGACGAGAATACCGGTCTGACGAAACCGGCATGTTTCGCCGTGCTTCCATCCGACGAAACAAACATGTTTCGCCACTATCACCTACATGACGAAACTGGATGACTTGTTCCTGTAGTGCTTGAAATGCAAACTTGTTACGTAGATGGGTGTGTGTGTGCATGATTCTAGAGTAGCTCCGAGTGTCGAGTTAGAACAGTGGATTGTGGGTTGTGAAAGTATAAAGTTGACTGATCTTAGTTGGTCCAATAGAATTTATATTAGTGGCAAGATTGACAAAATCATCTAAAGGCTGTCGGCCATAGTTTTGATATAATCTAAATGGTACAATCGGTTCAATCATATATCCCTAATGGTTAAATTGTACTTGTGATTGTCAGGAGAGTTTATCAGGGTTGCATTTTGTAAAGATCTACTATACACATTTATCCTTGTCGGCCATTAACTACATTTTCCTTGTGCATCTAATTGTGAAGTTAATTTTGTTGAATGAGTATTGCCTACCTGTTAACAATGTTGATTATGATTGGTGGAAACATGACTTGTTTGTGATGAATATCTCACTCAACTGTTAAGCACTATCATGAAACATGTATATGACTAGTGAACTTATCTGTCTATGGGTGCGAACCACTATGATACATGTTTGTAAACAACATGTGTACTGTCACATGATTTATCTGTATATGAAACCCATGCATTTACTACGCGACTTTACAATAAATGTTATGAATCAACGATTGCGTGATAAACGGTTACGACTTGTATAAGGAAACGCGTGCCACTGTATGTTACTCGTGTGACGTGTATGTAGAATATGTGATACGTGCAAAAACTAAACTAACTGTCTTTGGAAACCACGGTAGGGTTTGGTTGACCAACTTGGAACGAGTAACGTAACTGTTAAATACCGAGCAAACCAAGGTGAGTTCACTGTACTTTTCTAAGCATGCGTCCCGGTGGTTTGGGACATCTGGTAAACGTTTCGGAATGGAATACTGGGTAAACTGTTTATTTGGGATGTTGGTTATTAAACACAGTATAAATCATGTAAGACCCCGTACATCTACCGTGTTGCTGAAGAAGCAACGAGGTATTTAGTTGATAGCGCTATTAGGTTTGGCACCCTCACACCGGGCCGAAAGGACGGGCGTGAACTAATTACCTGGACATCATGACCAATGCCTAGTTAAAGGCGTTGGGGTTGGGCATTCACATCGTGTATATATATAAGACCCCTTACATCTATCCAAGGTTGTTTGATACCTTGACATCATGACCAATGCCTAAATGGAGGCATTGGGGTTGGGCATTCACATCTAGTCGCCACATACGGTAATCGAGTAATAACGACATCAAAACAAAACGTTGAACTGTCTTAAACATACATCTGGTAACTAAACACGTTAACAAAACTTTGAACTCACCAGCGTCGTCTGACACACTTGTCTGCATGCTTGCAGGTCTATAGGCTTATATCATTTGGAACTTGCTGTCTGGGAGGCTGGAGTGGTCATGGGTCGAGATACATGGAATCGCAATACAAGCTTAATGGTTTATATACACATGTTTTACGAAACACTTAACAAATGAATTATGCTTCCGCTGTATACAATGAATGTCATGTAACATTTGTAACACTTTATGCTAATGAATGAAAGTTTTGTTTAAATACATTTATGAGTTCAATGTGATTAGTGGCTTGGATCCTGGTACGTCACACGCTTCGCGGGGGCTTCCGCATGTGGTATTTGGGGGTGTGACAGGTAACCTCCGTTGCCTCCTCTTGACGCTCCGTAACGCTCTGACGGTAGTGTAAATTTTGGAAAAATTTTGACGTTTTTTTGATTTTGTTACATTTTTTATAAACGTTACCCTTATACGGACTTTCTAGATCCGCCACTACGCGCGCGAGTCTAATTACTAGTCATTCTTTATTATTAAATGATCAGACAGTCATTAGGGTATTTATAGGATGAAGTTTATTCATATTTGGACGGACGTTTCAACATCTTTTGGAATTAGTTTGATTTTTTTTAACGGTTAACAAACTCAACCCCGAGCACTCTCGGGGCACCTACTGGACAAACGGAGTACTCCGAGAGTAACCCGAGTCCACCACCAATTCCGAGGAAAACCCGGTAACCCACCTGCCCATAGGCACGACGGTGAAATCACCGGTAAAACCCGTTTGGCTCAAGGATCCAACCCAGGTTTTCCTGGGTCTTCTATCATTGCGGCGAAAAGTGTTTAGTTTGTAAATTTATAAGGAGAAGCCCGAGTGTAAACATAGACAAAAAGTACCCCTTTCTACAATCCCTCAACAAACACTATGTTTTGTGTGTTTACAAATCAATTTTATAGAATTGGACAATAATATGTATGAATCAATTAGTATGGTTTTAAATCGAATTTATGGAATTCGAAAATATTTTGGAACGAATCGATTTTCTAGAATGAAATTTACGTAGAATAAACGATCATGATACAAATCTAATGAACAAACGGTTTTGGTATTGAAATTTTTTAATCCAAATGAATGACGTGCAAACTCCGCAAACATTGAGGTGTAGCGGGGATACCCGGGAACACCTCCCCACATTTCTCGGACTTGCAAAAGAAAAACACTCGAGCGGTGACCACTTTTGGATCGGGAAGGGTGAGTTACCAAGCCAATATCAAATTCAAACACTTATATAGTCGTTAAAAGATTAAATCATTTTTTTTGTTATTCCTCAATATAAACAACCAAAAACTATTATATCCCTCTCTCAAGTAAGTCTCCTTCAATTTTTTTTCACAAAAACTCGCAACAATGGCACGAAGAGTTTGGATGGCGATCAAGAAGTGGCCTTGGCCACAACTTGGGTTAACCGTTCTGAGGACATTGTAACGATACCGATACCACCGAAAGATTAACATGGACCATTGTGACACCCTAGACAAATCCCACATCGGTCGTGGCCAGGAGAGATTCTTGGTTCATCAGACATTCCTTGCCCCACGCCCGGCTTCAAACCCAAGCCCCAAGGGCCACGCCCCAACCCAAGGCCACCCGGGGTGGTGGCTTGGGCGTTTTCCCCCAACCGATCGGACCGGTCCGACCTTTGACCCCGTAAGGCGACCGGGTCGACCTCCAGTCCGGTTCTGAAAACATTGGTAATAATAACAAAAGCCAAATTAATACAAATCAGCATAACAAAATATATTACCGAAAAACCTAACGTAACCGGATAATGCCTTCTAGACATAACGACAATTATGAGTTATTTGATGGGCTGCTTATCCAATGGGGAGCTTGCAATAGGGGCACGTCATAGTAGGAGGGTCTCTAAACATTGGATTTTTGGCTTCAAAATGTGGTTTAAACAAGGAAGTCAGGTGGGTGAAGAGGCTGTTTTGTCTTGGCATTGGGTAGGGGGAGGAATGGGAGTCCGTGGCTGGGGTGGAGGAGCGTGGAGCTGGTAGTTGCGGTGGGTAGACCACCTATCGTACAACTTCCAGCCTTCTTTTGCCATGTTTCTCGGGATTGGGGTTGTGGCTTGAGGGTTGTAGAGTGGTTTCAGGAAGGTTAGTAGGGGTGGATAAATGTGTGCAGCCGGGACTGCGGGACGAATCGGAGTACGTGCTTGGGGTGGAGGAGCATTGTTCTGGCGAGTAGTATAATAACTATAAATCCGATAGAGTTTCCAGACCTCTTTTGCAGTGGTTAACAAGTTAAAGAGTTTTTTGTCTTTAGGTGATCCCATGGTGAAAGGAAGGAGGTTGGGAATGAGATAAATAAAGGTCAGAGATAGTACGGATTCCGTACAAAAGTGTAACTTGTGTGGGGGGAATTGGGACACGCACCCTCACACGCGCCCTCACACTCACACTCACCTGATGATTCCAACGAACCTTCAAAGGGTTCGACCATGTCTTCATGCGATGAAGTGTGTCCTCCTTTGTGACGAGCCTTATGCTTGACGAAGGATCATGTGTGATGGAAGCCGGAGGTACACTCCTCCGGAGGATGATCGGAGGAGTAGGAGGACGTGGAGATGGGCGACGTCGGGTGTAGTACCCATACAAAACACGGCTGTAGTGCAATATTGTGGTGGCGTTATGTTTTATGAGATTTGCGGCGGCTTCCATCTTTTGGAAGAAGAAGACGACGTGTAAAGAAAGAAAAAGCAACCTGAAGAATGTTTGTCAAAAAGGGGAAGTTTATACTTTATACTAAGGTAGGTAGGGTTTAGTCCGTACAAATTTTGATTGTTGTCGGTTAATGATAGGAGGAGATTTGTAGGGCTCAGGTGAGGTGAATGATAGGTCTGTGAGTGTGAGTGGCACCGTTTTTTAACATATTATTACATAACTTAAATACAAATGTCGATGCATTTTACATGTATGGCCCGCCTATTGTTCCCCTATGACACATCAAATTTCATTTGGTTTGCTTAGATCCCTTTGCAATATTTATATACTTCTTTTTTTCTTCCTGAGACATGTCGTAGATCTTTACTTGGTTGTTTATTATCGTTCTCAAAACACTATTATATTAGTTTATTAAATAGTTTTTTTATTACTTAAAATCTTAGTAGAATAAGTTTTGTTGTTTATTGTTGCGGTTTCAGGTAAATTATTTGTTACTTAAAGCTATAACGTCATGACTTTGCTTTATAATAGCCAACAAATGCATAATACGTCATGTCATTCGTTCGATGTTTGTGATGTATTCGCGCCGCTAGGGGTGGACGTGGACCTATAGTGTTACAAGGGGTAACCTCCGTTGCCTCCTCTTAACGCTCCGTAACGCTCCGACAATAGTGTAAATTTTGGAAAAATTTTGACGTTTTTTTGATTTTGTTACATTTTTTATAAACGTTACCCTTATACGGACTTTCTAGATCCGCCACTACGCGCGCGAGTCTAATTACTAGTCATTCTTTATTATTAAATGATCAGACAATCATTAGGGTATTTATAGGATGAAGTTTATTCATATTTGGACGGACGTTTCAACATCTTTTGGAATTAGTTTGATTTTTTTTAACGGTTAACAAACTCAATCCCGAGCACTCTCGGGGCACCTACTGTCACACCCCCAAATTACCACATAGGGAGTGTCCCTGTTAGGCGTGTGACATACCAATAACGAGCCACCAATTACATTGAACCCATACAAGTTATAAATAAAATCCCCATTATTAATAAAAACACCTTCAACAAGGTTAAACGAAAATCAATAAGTTCAGCGGAAGCAAATAGTAAACGAAGTTAAACTGTTTCAAAACCAAAGTATGGTATCAAGAAATCATTCGCATAAATCCTCCCAGTCGACCCATGACCACTCCAGCTACTCCAGACAGCAAGTTCCCCAAATCCAAGATACCTAACGACCTGCGAGCATGCAACAAGTGTATCAGACAACGCTGGTGAGTCCATAGTTTTACAAAAACGTTGGTTACCAAGTGTTTAGTTAATCCATTGAATTTAGTTCCGAAAGTAATGTTGAAAACAATGTTGATAATATCCCAGTACAAGACGGCTTCTGATTATTTTGCCCTTTCTCCAATGCTCCTATCAAAGCATTGGTCATGACTAGGTCATTAGTTCAACACCCGTCCTCCCAGGAACGGGGTGAGGTTGCCAAACCTAAGTAGCGCTACTAACTAATACCATGTTACCTTCCCGGTAACCAAACAACACGGAGGGACTTTAAAGGTGATAGGAAGAGTATATTATCCAACATTCCCGTTTTTACCCAAAAGACTTATCCCTTCCCGGGATACCCACTGACTGTCCCAACCACCGGGACGCATGCTCAAGAAAGATGAACTCACCTTTGATTTGCTCGGTAAGGTAAATTACTTGTTTATAGTTGGACACCCAAATCCTAGTATGATTTCAATGCCAGTCAGTTACACATACACATAAATCACATATTCACATAGCAAACATTTAAATTACATGCGAGTCCTTGTTACAAGTTCCTGTTTCACATTCACCTAATAGATAATTCATCATTCACTAAAGTGTACGGCTCAAGCAAGTTAAAGTGTGCGATTCAAAGAAAGTGTATGTTATGGTTCTCGATTAATTCATCAAAGAAAACAGATAGAAGCCTAAAGACATAATTAGACTTTGGGTAATTATCATTCATAATTCCAAATGGAACGTACAGACTATATATATAGTTATCATCCATGCCACTAACCCTAATAAGATATACCCATTACTCACAAAATTTGTTACTAACTACCACTAACAATATGGAAAAGATACATTACATGGAAAGCATGAGCATCTTATTTTCTTTTATATTATCTCCTGACAAACACTTAAACACTCAAAATAAGGTGACTGGACTACACGTGTTTTATTCGTACACATGAACATGAGCTTTACTCGAAATACATCCTTTTGGACTCGGTAACAGACTCGGAGGGTGACTTGGGCTTCGGTACCCAACAGTGTACAACCTTATCTCAATGTGCGGTTCCTAGTTACCCAGCCCATGTACATATAAAACCCGTATGAAGTGTGCGACCCACTCGTGTTCAGCCCACATCGACAACAATTACCCACCAAAGTATATTTATCCAACATAACACCCTAGAACTATCATACTCCATTTACCATACACATTCCAAAGGTTCTATCTGTCTTAACAATTTTCCTTTTCATATAATAAACATCATAAATAACACAACCTAACCCATTCCTTGTTTTAAATTAATAGGCCAAACACATTTATATGTTGTTTATTCTTAATAATCGGCCCAACTCATTTGTGCACCATTGTTTCAACCCCTTAGCCCAATTGATTTATTAACAGGTGTAGCCCTGTTTTAACCTCAGGCCCAACAGATTTTGCATGACTAATGCCCTAGTGTGCGATCAATTGTGGGAGTGTGTACAACTGTATTGCATGAGTGGGGTGCACATGAGGTTTAGGTGACATAGTGGGCAGTTGACTAGGGAATTACCTGGTAATTATTCGTGATCATAGGCCCCCACCCCAATCCCATAACTGTTTCTCTCTTTACCACATTAATTGTATCCTTCATTATGAATTTTTCCTTTTCACACAATAACAAGTTACCACATTAACAGTTTGATTTATAAGCAATTTAAAAGTCAACATATCATAACACATAATTCCATTCATGCTACACAATCATCAGGTAATCATCAATCTAATCGGACCAAACACAAAATTCAAATAACACATTCGTTTCATCGAGTATTCATCATTAACATGTCTCCAATCATCAGCCATCTAAGATAGCTTTCTAAACATGATTCCTCATTTAACATGAACCCTAATCATGCAAAATTTATGATCACGTTGAACATAGATAAAGACAATAAATCAAGAACTAAAACAAGCATTACAATCACGTAAATAACAAAGATTTAGAGTTATGATACTAACCGAATGAACTATGCTTCAGGGGGGGTGTTTCCTGCTGAACTCGTGCGATCAGGGAATCAGGGGTGAGGGATAGGGTTGTTTGTTATGATACGATTATGAAGGATAACATATATTACGCATACATACTAGATAAAGGTTTTGGGGCTGCCAAGCCTTATCTTGGTCGAATTGGACTTAGGCCCATGTAATTGTGCTGGCATAGGGTGGGCCGAAGTATCAATACTCAAAAGGTGGGCCGGGTTTAATAGATTCAGGTAGCGTAATGTTTAACGAGGTTTATAATGCGCGCTTAGGTTTAACAAGATTGTAATAACACAAGAACATAAAACGATGAATAATAATCGGTTAGGATTACTCGATTAAGTGACACCAACCTTGAAAGTTCGGATTGTCACATCATCCCCAACTTGAAAGAAATTTCGTCCCGAAATTTAACAAGTAAACACAAAGGAGTGAGATGAGAAATCAAGATTGTTGCGGATTATTCTCAGTTGCCACATCATCCCCAACTTGAAAGGGAATTTCGTCCTCGAAATTCACCAGTTGCATCGGAATTGATTCAGTAGATTCGTACGATTGCGGACACTTAGTCTCGAGTTCCAACGAACTCTCATAATTGGAATTTGACAGTGCTCGCAAACCTTAACCTCCCAGGGCATGATTTCAAGAGGCACCTTGACAACCGTAACTTGACGTTAGACTCAGACTCTAAGAAGGTATCACAAGTGTTTCGTCGGACAAACACTGATTTAGACTTGCGACGTAATGACATCATGAACGTTACCCAATTCGTCGGGAAACTCGAGTTTTAGGCGATGCGACCGATTCCTTCCAGAATTCGGAATAACCCGACGTACGTAATTTAAGCTTGTCACACTTCCCAAGTGTACCACACCCTCCTAGGGTGAGACTCTCAACATAATACAATCGCTTCCAGTGTTTCCCAAGTTTATGAGCTTTCCTGACGGTCACGCGTTGTCGCCGATCGTCTCTAGTAATTAAGTTGTCAACCATCTTAGTCTAACAAGAAGGTTGACCTTATCATCTATGTACCGTACGAACCCAGCTTGGGAATTCTCTTCCTTCAGTGCTTCGACTTGGACAAGGCAAATCTGATCGTGTAGGCTAGAGTCGATGGTGAGTTGCAAGTTCATACGCATTTAGGTTCCATAGTCGTATTTGCCGTATTTGCTCAGGAGTTTCGTCGAGCGATGCCATCACATAATTAACTCTCTCAAACGAAGGTGCACGGGAGGCCTCTTGTGATCGGTCTAAATGGTGCAATTGGTACCGTCCAGGTGATGCCTCCATCTTAATTCCAAGGACCATGGCTTCCACCGCAGGTCGTGAATCAAACAGTTCTTCCTGTAAGTCCACCGCGTGGGCCATCTCCTTCTCGTGCTGCATTGATGTGTAACTGGAACTCTGATCCGAACCATCATGGTATACTGCCAGATCATCAGTACCCTCAGATAGAAGCGATGCTCAATGTGTTGCAGGGTAGGGTTTCAAAAGCTGAAGGAACATTTCCCTGTTTTGATTTCCCCTGAATTCACAGCTCCCCGCTGTGCTAAGGAGGTTAAGGTTGCGCCATCTTCGAAAATCTCATGATGAATCTGTGATAGTATCCAGCGAACCCAAGGGATTGCTGTATCCCAGAAGGAAATCGGGATTTGCATAAGGTCAATCTGAAATTCCACCTAACGATGTGGATGTAAACCATGTAACCCTTCGGAAGACACGTCAGGAAATTCTCGAACAGCTGGAAGATCCTCGATCTTCCTTTCTCCAGGTTGCGAATCGGTGACGAGAGCTAGAATAGCAGGGTAGCCCTTTCGTAGACACTTTTGGGCGTTCATGGCTGAGATGATGCCAACAATGGCACCACTACTATGATCTTGAACTGATAAGGATTCCCCACTAGGGAGAGGGATACGCACGATTTTCTCTTTACAGGGAATTTCCGCTTGATGCATAGATAACCAAATCCATGTCAACGACCACGTTAAAACTTACAAGAGTATTGGGAAGTAGGTCAATGTCGAACACTTGACCCATGATATCAAGTTTACAACCAAAAAGAACATGAGAGGCTTCTATTGTTTTGCTATCAGCTACTTTTACTACATGCTTATTTTACAAGAGAGGTGGGAGTCAGTCCTAACTGACGACTGAACCCTAAGGCACATAACTCCAATCGAAACAAGAGTCAAACAAAACAGAAGCAGAAAAAGATCATTCAAGGAAGACGTACCGGTCTCAACATTGCCATCATTGCGAGTTTCCCCCAGAGCCAATAGTAAATACTCTTCCACGTGCTCCGTTCCCACCAATGTTCCCATTGTTGTCGCTCCCAGTATTGTTGTTGTTGCCAGCATTCTGATTAAGCTGAGGGCAATCCCTCTTAAAATGACCCTCATCACCACACTGAAAGCACCCCTTTTGATTTCCCCGGTTCTGTTGAGACTGTTGCCTCTCCTGTTGCTGTGGCTGCTGCTGCTGCGGCTGCTTTGGAAGCCAGACCCTACAATCTTTAGCCATATGACCCACCTTGTTGCACCTATGACATACCCGGGTGCACGGTCCGCGATGGTGGAACATACACTTATCACACTTTGGTAGCTTTCCCGCGTAAGAACCCTGATTTGAATTATTGCTCTGATTCTGGTTCACAGAAGACGACTGGCTGAAACTACGGTGGATGTTGTTGTCTGCCCTTTTCTGAGATTGGCTGGCACTGGTTGCTTTGTCAGTATCGTTCCATTTTCGCTTGTGATCACTAGCAGGTGTGGTAGCTGTAGCAGTCGAGGTAGTGGCAGAAACTCGTGGTGGCAAGTTGCCACGTTCGACCTCTTGGTCAGTAATCTTATGTGCCAAACGGACGATACGGGGCAGATTGTCTAAGTTTGCAGCAGTAACGTACCCCTTAACAGCTGGTGCTAAGCCCTTGAGATACAACTCAATCCGCCGAGGTGGGGGTCGAGACATGTTAGGGCACAAAGTTGCTAAATCATTAGACCTCCTAGTGTATGCTTCAATCTCAGATCCCTCCATTTTCAGATTGTAGAACTCGTTTTCCAGTTTCTGAATCTCATCACGAGGACAATACTCCTCCCGCATCAACTCCTTGAAATCATCCCAAGTAGTGGCATTCGCCATCTCAATACCCAACATCTGAACCTGGGCATTCCACCATGTAAGGGCACCATCCTCGAGCGTGCCCGTAGCATACTTCACTCTGTCCCCAGCTGGACAGTTACACATTGCAAATACCGATTCTGCCTTCTCAAACCATCGTAGGAGTCCTACAGCCCCTTCAGTCCCACTGAAGGTCTGTGGCTTACAATCCATGAACATCTTGTACGTACAAACAGGTGGAGCAGGTGGATTGTTTTGATTTGCGGGTTGACCTAAAACGTAAGAACGTACAACGCACAGGTAAGATTCGAGTATACGACACAAGGATAGAAAGTAATTGGCACATATCGTACCAGCCTGGTAAGCCGCTAGGGCTTCAGCTACACGAGTGTTGATCAAGTCGGTCAGCTCAGCTTGGGTCATCGCGATGTGACCACGTCCATGTCCTCGTCCACTCATGATTCTATGGGAGAAGAGGGAAAAGGTTACGAGTCGAAATGAGGTACAGGTCAAGTATCACTTTGAAATCTACAATCTACCAAGTTTAAACACAATAGGGCAGAACCCTTCTCACGCTCGTTAAGCCTCACTGGGACTTGCATGCACCTCGCGTTATTATTATGTGTGCACCCATAATAATAAGGCGATTTGCATGCTTATCCCAGTGCCTCTTAACTTGCGCTAAAAGGTTCCCCACATTCAAATAGCAACAAAAGGTTTTACAGGATCAAGAATCACAATAGTCAAAGGGTTGTGTCACACTAATAGTTCAAATAACAGGGGTTGGTAATATAAGGGCTCATGCTGTTGTGCCAAGTGTGCATTCACATGTAATGTTATACATAAGTGTACACTAGATATACTATGCAATCGTAAATGAGAAACGAACCTTGCAGTCTGGAGCTGAGTGTCATGGTCGATGTCGGTACTGTTCGGTTATAGTCTGGTTTTATGAAAACGTTTTAAAACCAAGTTCACTATAACCAATGGCTCTGATACCAAACTGTCACACCCCCAAATTACCACATAGGGAGTGTCCCTGTTAGGCGTGTGACATACCAATAACGAGCCACCAATTACATTGAACCCATACAAGTTATAAATAAAATCCCCATTATTAATAAAAACACCTTCAACAAGGTTAAACGAAAATCAATAAGTTCAGCGGAAGCAAATAGTAAACGAAGTTAAACTGTTTCAAAACCAAAGTATAGTATCAAGAAATCATTCGCATAAATCCTCCCAGTCGACCCATGACCACTCCAGCTACTCCAGACAGCAAGTTCCCCAAATCCAAGATACCTAACGACCTGCGAGCATGCAACAAGTGTATCAGACAACGCTGGTGAGTCCATAGTTTTACAAAAACGTTGGTTACCAAGTGTTTAGTTAATCCATTGAATTTAGTTCCGAAAGTAATGTTGAAAACAATGTTGATAATATCCCAGTACAAGACGGCTTCTGATTATTTTGCCCTTTCTCCAATGCTCCTATCAAAGCATTGGTCATGACTAGGTCATTAGTTCAACACCCGTCCTCCCAGGAATGGGGTGAGGTTGCCAAACCTAAGTAGCGCTACTAACTAATACCATGTTACCTTCCCGGTAACCAAACAACACGGAGGGACTTTAAAGGTGATAGGAAGAGTATATTATCCAACATTCCCGTTTTTACCCAAAAGACTTATCCCTTCCCGGGATACCCACTGACTGTCCCAACCACCGGGACGCATGCTCAAGAAAGATGAACTCACCTTTGATTTGCTCGGTAAGGTAAATTACTTGTTTATAGTTGGACACCCAAATCCTAGTATGATTTCAATGCCAGTCAGTTACACATACACATAAATCACATATTCACATAGCAAACATTTAAATTGCATGCGAGTCCTTGTTACAAGTTCCTGTTTCACATTCACCTAATAGATAATTCATCATTCACTAAAGTGTACGGCTCAAGCAAGTTAAAGTGTGCGATTCAAAGAAAGTGTATGTTATGGTTCTCGATTAATTCATCAAAGAAAACAGATAGAAGCCTAAAGACATAATTAGACTTTGGGTAATTATCATTCATAATTCCAAATGGAACGTACAGACTATATATATAGTTATCATCCATGCCACTAACCCTAATAAGATATACCCATTACTCACAAAATTTGTTACTAACTACCACTAACAATATGGAAAAGATACATTACATGGAAAGCATGAGCATCTTATTTTCTTTTATATTATCTCCTGACAAACACTTAAACACTCAAAATAAGGTGACTGGACTACACGTGTTTTATTCGTACACATGAACATGAGCTTTACTCGAAATACATCCTTTTGGACTCGGTAACAGACTCGGAGGGTGACTTGGGCTTCGGTACCCAACAGTGTACAACCTTATCTCAATGTGCGGTTCCTAGTTACCCAGCCCATGTACATATAAAACCCGTATGAAGTGTGCGACCCACTCGTGTTCAGCCCACATCGACAACAATTACCCACCAAAGTATATTTATCCAACATAACACCCTAGAACTATCATACTCCATTTACCATACACATTCCAAAGGTTCTATCTGTCTTAACAATTTTCCTTTTCATATAATAAACATCATAAATAACACAACCTAACCCATTCCTTGTTTTAAATTAATAGGCCAAACACATTTATATGTTGTTTATTCTTAATAATCGGCCCAACTCATTTGTGCACCATTGTTTCAACCCCTTAGCCCAATTGATTTATTAACAGGTGTAGCCCTGTTTTAACATCAGGCCCAACAGATTTTGCATGACTAATGCCCTAGTGTGCGATCAATTGTGGGAGTGTGTACAACTGTATTGCATGAGTGGGGTGCACATGAGGTTTAGGTGACATAGTGGGCGGTTGACTAGGGAATTACCTGGTAATTATTCGTGATCATAGGCCCCCACCCCAATCCCATAACTGTTTCTCTCTTTACCACATTAATTGTATCCTTCATTATGAATTTTTCCTTTTCACACAATAACAAGTTACCACATTAACAGTTTGATTTATAAGCAATTTAAAAGTCAACATATCATAACACATAATTCCATTCATGCTACACAATCATCAGGTAATCATCAATCTAATCGGACCAAACACAAAATTCAAATAACACATTCGTTTCATCGAGTATTCATCATTAACATGTCTCCAATCATCAGCCATCTAAGATAGCTTTCTAAACATGATTCCTCATTTAACATGAACCCTAATCATGCAAAATTTATGATCACGTTGAACATAGATAAAGACAATAAATCAAGAACTAAAACAAGCATTACAATCACGTAAATAACAAAGATTTAGAGTTATGATACTAACCGAATGAACTATGCTTCAGGGGGGGGTGTTTCCTGCTGAACTCGTGCGATCAGGGAATCAGGGGTGAGGGATAGGGTTGTTTGTTATGATACGATTATGAAGGATAACATATATTACGCATACATACTAGATAAAGGTTTTGGGGCTGCCAAGCCTTATCTTGGTCGAATTGGACTTAGGCCCATGTAATTGTGCTGGCATAGGGTGGGCCGAAGTATCAATACTCAAAAGGTGGGCCGGGTTTAATAGATTCGGGTAGCGTAATGTTTAACGAGGTTTATAATGCGCGCTTAGGTTTAACAAGATTGTAATAACACAAGAACATAAAACGATGAATAATAATCGGTTAGGATTACTCGATTAAGTGACACCAACCTTGAAAGTTCGGATTGTCACAACCTACTGGACAAACGGAGTACTCCGAGAGTAACCCGAGTCCACCACCAATTCCGGGGAAAACCCGGTAACCCACCTGCCCATAGGCACGACGGTGAAATCACCGGTAAAACCCGTTTGGCTCAAGGATCCAACCCATGTTTTCCTGTGTCTTCTATCATTGCGGCGAAAAGTGTTTAGTTTGTAAATTTATAAGGAGAAGCCCGAGTGTAAACATAGACAAAAAGTACCCCTTTCTACAATCCCTCGACAAGCACTATGTTTTGTGTGTTTACAAATCAATTTTATAGAATTGGACAATAATATGTATGAATCAATTAGTATGGTTTTAAATCGAATTTATGGAATTCGAAAATATTTTGGAACGAATCGATTTTCTAGAATGAAATTTACGTAGAATAAACGATCATGATACAAATATAATGAACAAACTGTTTTGGTATTGAAATTTTTTAATCCAAATGAATGACAATTATGGTAACAGTTAAGGGGAGTGCAAACTCCGCAAACATCGAGGTGTAGCGGGGATACCCGGGAACACCTCCCCACATTTCTCGAACCTGCAAAAGAAAAACACTCGAGCGGTGACCACTTTTGGATCGGGAAGGGTGAGTTACCGAGCCAATGTCAAATTCAAACACTTATATAGTCGTTAAAGGATTAAATCAATTTTTTGTTATTCCTCAATATAAACAACCAAAAACTATTATATCCCCCTCTCAAGTAAGTCTCCTTCAATTTTTTTTCACAAAAATTCGCAACAATGGCACGAAGAGTTTGGACGGCGATCAAGAAGTGGCCTTGGCCACAACTTGGGTTAACCGTTCTGAGGACATTGTAACGATATCGATACCACCGAAAGATTAACATGGACCATTGTGACACCCTAGACAAATCCCACATCGGTCGTGGCCAGGAGAGATTCTTGGTTCATAAGACATTCCTCGCCTCTTAAATCACCAACGCGTTTTGGGCTTACTTGGTTCTGGAGCACATGAAAACTCCATAGTTAAGTGTGCTCAGGTGGGAGTAGTACTAGGATGGGTCTCTAAACATTGGATTTTTGGCTTCAAAATGTGGTTTAAACAAGGAAGTCAGGTGGGTGAAGAGGCTGTTTTGTCTCGGCATTGGGTAGGGGGAGGAATGGGAGTCCGTGGCTGGGGTGGAGGAGCGTGGAGCTGGTAGTTGCGGTGGGTAGACCACCTATCGTACAACTTCCAGCCTTCTTTTGCCGTGTTTCTCGGGATTGGGATTGTGGCTTGAGGGTTGTAGAGTGGTTTCAGGAAGGTTAGTAGGGTGGATAAATGTGTGCAGCCGGGACTGGGGGACGAATCGGAGTACGTGCTTGGGGTGGAGGAGCATTGTTCCGGCGAGTAATATAATAACTATAAATCCGATAGAGTTTCCAGACCTCTTTTGCAGTGGTTAACAAGTTAAAGAGTTTTTTGTCTTCAGGTGATCCCATGGTGAAAGGAAGGAGGTTGGGAATGATTTTCAAACACTTATATAGTCGTTAAAAGATTAAATCAATTTTTTTTTGTTATTCCTCAATATAAACAACCAAAAACTATTATATCCCCCTCTCAAGTAAGTCTCCTTCAATTTTTTTTCACAAAAACTCGCAACAATGGCACGAAGAGTTTGGACGGCGATCAAGAAGTAGCCTTGGCCACAACTTGGGTTAACCGTTCTGAGGACATTGTAACGATACCGATACCACCAAAAGATTAACATGGACCATTATGACACCCTAGACAAATCCCACATCGGTCGTGGCCAGGAGAGATTCTTGGTTCATAAGACATTCCTCGCCTCTTAAATCACCAACGCGTTTTGGGCTTACTTGGTTGTGGAGCACATGAAAACTCCACAGTTAAGCGTGCTCAGGTGGGAGTAGTAATAGGATGGGTGACCTCCTGAGATCTCCACCAGAACGACCGAAAACAAAGCCGTGAGTTCCTGTATGGGCAACCCATTGGGGCAAAACGGAACAATATTGGTGGTGCAAGATCTTACAGACATTGTGCTTGGAACTCAAGCATTTTAGAGATATTGGTTGATGTTGGGAGGATTTTGGTTCTATATGAAGAAAGTATACCTCGGTTGGCCTGTTTCTACTAGGGATGAGCTTGGTACCAACCGGTACCGGTACCAAAAATCCCCAAAAGTGGGTACCGGTACGACGGTACCGATACCGAATATACCGGTACCGTAACGGACTGGTACCATACCGGACCGGTACCGAAAAGGTATCCAGTTCGGTAAATTTGGTAGCGGTACTAGTACCCGGTACCATTTGCTCATCCCTAGGTTCCACTTGGTAGCGGTAACAAACTCTAGGGTCAAATGGGTTGTTTGGATTAAATTGTTGGTTGAATAGACTGTTTAGATTAAAAGATTATTTGGGTCCATTAAGTAGAATGGGTTGTATATTGTATATAAAAAATTTGTATTGAGAATGATGTAGGAGATGATGTATAAAATTGGTTAAACAAGTAGTTTGGCGTGACGTGGCTTAGCTTAGCGTGACCAATCAAGTGACTTTTGTTTTAATTAAAGTAGCCAACCAGCCAGCCAAGTTACCCTGTCCTCCGCTGTAACACCTCGTAAAATCACTACCAGTATTATGAAGACACATGTCATGAGCTTTAAACGTGTAATAGATTGAATATGAGGGACTAAAGTTGCCAAACAATGTAAATATGTGAATAAAGGGATCCAAAATGTCAACATGCCATTTTTGTGCATCTGATTGACTTCACACGACGTTCGTATTCTTAAATGAATAATTGATCGAACATTGGAAGTTGTTTGTGTTAAAAATAAGGATCTTGTAAAGCATAGGGGTTAAAAGTGTCAACATGTTAAAGTTACCTCTGAGTGACCTTTTAACGATCCCAAAAACATTGTGACAATTTATTTTGATCACAAGAATAATGAATATTTGTAACAGCCCAGCGTAACCGCACCATGATATTGTCCGCTTTGGCAGCCAGCACGCTCTCAGCGTCCGCCCCTCACAGCTTTAAAACGCGTCATGATGGTGAAGGTATCAAGCCCCTTATAAAGAAGCCTCCGTTCCCCTTCACAACCGATGTGGGATATCACAATCCACCCCCCTTAAGGGGTCCAGCGTCCTCGCGGGACCTGGCACCACCGGTCCGGCCCTGGCTCTGATACCATCTGTAACAGCCCCAGCGTAACCGCACCATGATATTGTCCGCTTTGGCAGCCAGCACGCTCTCAGCGTCCGCCCCTCACGACTTTAAAACGCGTCATGATGGTGAAGGTATCAAGCCCCTTATAAGGAAGCCTCCGTTCCCCTTCACAACCGATGTGGGATATCACAATATTAAATTCGTAGAGTTTCGACGTGTTTAAATAATTAAAGTATCAATTCCAAGAAATAAGGGTCAAAAGCGTCAACGTTGCAAATTAAGACTTTCTTGGGTGATCGTATAACTAACCGGGGACTTAACAAAGTTTGTTTATGACTTAGAGTCCTTAAAAGTCAAGTTTGAGGGTCAAAAGTGCAATAAACAATAGTTAAAACATGTTTAGAAGGACCAGGGACTGATATTGCAATTTCTGAAACTTTGTTGACCGGATCTGGCTCTTATACCGCTCGTGTAAGACCCCCTTATCTCTTACGCGGGCCGCCTAAAAGTTGCCAGCGTCCAAAAACATGGCAGATGTCTATAACAGCATGTTACACCGACTTACATGCATGGTTTTCGAATTCAGGAGCTTGGCCAACAGATTTTCATGCATAGGGGACACCTGTGATGATCAGGAATCACCCATAGACCTTATTGGATTGATCTTGTGCATTCTAAGTTCCTATATAAAGAGTTCTAAGTTGCAACCATGAACTTGTTCACTTGAAAATCATTCTAACTCACTTTCTGGAGCTCTCTGGACTTCAAGCAAGATTCCCTAAGCTTCATTTTCGTACTAAGTACTTCAGTAAGCTTCCTTAACCTCTCTAATTCGTGTTTTATTAGTTTAATGACCTAAAGTCAAAGTCGTCGTAATTAAGTTTTGACTTAGTGATTAATCACTAATGGTCCAGTCATTTTTCGAATTGAAAGTGGCTATGAGTTGGTAATTATGTGGGTAATAAACCCTTAAAAGGGCACCCTCTGATTTCCATTCTAACTAGGTCAATTGTCGGGTCAAACTTAATTATAAAAAGTCAACAGAAAGCTATTTTGCAAATAAACTCATAATTAACAATGTAGAAGCTATGAAACCTGTTTTAACACTCATATAACTTGGTAATTAATGTAAGAACATGTCTAAGCATGTTCAACCCGACAATTTTGAGTTTAGGCTCGGTTTGGAACCGAAAGTCGCTAAAGTAGACTTTTGCTTTGACTTTCAGTTCTGACCCGATTTAGATTGTTTTAGAAATGCCTTAGGGTTCCATTTGGACCATGTTACATATTAGTATAACCCTCTGAGTTTATACAATGTGGTTCCTTTGTAATCCTAGTTCGTTGCATGTTTCCGTTATATGCCTAAATTTGACCATTATGCCCTTTTCTTGTAAAAATGAGATTTTTGAAAATGTGAGAGGACAAAAACCTTCATTACTGATTTATAAACTTGTCCTAAAAATTTGACATCAGTTTGAGGTCTAAATTAGGAGTTACGCTCAATATCGTAATTCAGAAGCTTTTTATTAATTTAACGGCATAATTAGCATAAGGCCTATTTAAACCCAAATTTTGATTCCAAGCTTTTTACCCACTGATGTAATATAATATTTTGGTAATTTTGAAGATTTTTAATTATTTTTAAACTGATCATAACATGGGGCTCTAGCTTTGATTCGGTAATTGTCGGTTATACCCCTTTGCTAATAAAATGAGTTTTACATAACATTTTGATACCAAAACTTTTGCTACTGATTTTATATGTTAAATAAAATATTTGTAGCCTTATGGACTGATAAAAATCTCAGCTTTTCTTATATAACCCGAAAATCGCTTAAAACCGACTTTTTACGCGTTTTAAACGCATAGTATGGGTTAAAATTATTTTTGACATATAAGACTTGATACCTACTGATGTTTTTAGTAAACTTTTATACTTTAACAGTAAGCAAAAGTTTTGAACTCAGATTTCCAATTTTGACCCTTAAACCTTATGTGAAATGACCAAAATGCCCCTACGGTGCATAGTTTGGTTAAAAATGATAAATTTCACATATATGCAATACCCTGCTGTTATGACTTACAAAAATAAATATTTTTACTGATCAATATAGACTAGAACCTCAGATTACTATTTAATCTCTTTTATAAGCTTTAAAATGACCAAAATACCCCTACGGGGCATAATTGATTTTAAATTCGTTTTGGGCATAATGGAAGGTATCCTACTGATATCACAATATATTTAAGGCATATTAACTTAGGAAACCTGTTCACGACTCATTTGTTTACCCGTTATGCATTTTTCGCGTTCGGTACGGTTTATGTAACTAGTTTGCATAAATCAACCGAAACGGGTCAAACCTTATCATTTTTACCTCAAAATCAATTTTCTTAAACATTTTCAAAATGAATCGGTTAATTGTATTTACAGTGTAAACTAACGTATTTTTCAAAAAGGCTAAGTGCAGGTACTAGACGGAATAGGCTGGCTACTCCTAGCATCAATAAAGAGTATTGCAAGCTTAGATGTTTATAAATTTGATGAACAATGATCCTTTTAACTTTGATCCGCCTGTGGATCCCTTACAACCGTTTTTGTAATAATTGATATTACTTTCATTCGGTTTGTAATGTTTTTACTTTAGACTTCCGCTGTGCATTAAACTGTGATTATTGACTATGATGATATCAACTACGTCACGATACTCCCCACCGGGCCCACCGGTAATACGTAGAAATATCAGGGTGTGACACCCGCCTCACGTCAGGCTGAATTCCCAAGCCAAAGGGGCGATGCCATGCCCAAACCCAACCCGGAGTGGAGCACCTGGTATTGAAGGGCTTTCCCCGCCCAACCAACGCCCCCACTCCCCGCAGTCTTATATGGGGGGCAGGGGGTGATACAAACCTTTATCACAAAGTTAGGTACCGGTTAAGTTAATATTGCAAAGCTTAAATGTACATAATTAGCCTTACTTCTATTCTTGAACTTAAATTGCCTTTTAAACTTTCTAAAGCCTACACACAAGTTTATAAAAACAGCAATCAAATATATTTATTTTTTCATATATTTGTACATTAATTAATATGTTGAAAACAGTTTTATAACAAGTTCCATATATCATTAGAAAATAAATAAAATAAATAAGTCAGATGTATACGATGAATATGAAGTGTATATATGGAAATTCTTTAGGTAAACAATAACCACAACGGCAAATTTTTATATGACGTTTAGAGTTATATACTTATTCGTATACAAAAAATTGCTCATGTGAAAAATAAACAAATTTTTGTTGCTTTTAACATATTTCTCCGTTATGATTTGAAAGTGTGAAACAAAAACGTGGAACATGAAATGTTGCAAAACTGAATTTAGTTGTAATTTAGAAAAAAAGAGGACCAATTTGTTACAGTGTAAAGAAAAGAAGGACAGTTTAGAAAAACGAAAAAAAGTATGAGGATACATTTATCCAAATGCAAATGCTTCTCAAAAATCCAAAAAAAAAGGCGTAATAAAAATTCAAAATTTAGGGCAGGCGGGGCGTACTCGGTGACTTCAATCGGGGAGGAGAGATGCCGATTAGGGGGGTACCGCCATTAAGGCGGGGGAGTGAATCGGGGAAGAAAATGGGGGTGGAGGCACCGAAGAGAGGGGGAGGAGAGAGAGAGGAGAGAGGGAGAAGGGACCAATCACAGCTTTCCTTTTTTTTTTTTTAAAAAAAAAAACCAATTCACCTAAGAGGGGAGTGGCGCCATCAAATTGGGGTGTTAGGGGAGTTTAAGAGGGGAGTTGACGTGGCACACGGGGATTGGTTTGGCGTAAGAGAGGGGACTCACCTATTAGGTGAGCACCCCCTTCACCCTTAGTACTCTACCACCACTAAGTACTCTACTAGACTACTACCACTAGATTAGGTGATCGAGGTATACATATTTCCTAAATTAGTTTTTTTGCTCAAACAATGAAACAATATACTATCTTACATAGTGTTTTTATAAAACAAAACGATAGTATGATGGATTGCTCTTTTGATTCATCCTTACAACTGGCCAAGAAATTAAAGGAGAAAGAAATCGATGACCATTCACTTAAAACTGACCGGTTTATTTGTGCTCGATTTATCCAAATAGATCTAATCAGGTTTTGAAAACACTCTTATTATATCATACAAAGTAAAGTTTATCTTGTTACGCATTTTAACCAAACTTTTAAAAAACATGGCTTCATGCAACTAATTTGGTTGAGTAAATTGGATTTACCTCATATCCTAGTTTATCAAATCTACTCCAAAGTGATTGTTTAGTTATATAGGGATTCATTAATATACAAGCTCTATAAGTTATCATATCACCTTTAATAAACAAATGATCAAAGTTTATTATTCTAATACGACAACAAAATTTGAAAGTTTATAACTGTAAGTTGTAGAAGCATATCTAAAGGTTATATGTTTACAGCATCAACGAAACCACATGGGGTCTGTTAATTATCTGGATAACAAAGTTTTATACTAACAAAGATATACAATGTTATCATTTTTGTAGTTTTGACCTTTTAAATTGGCAATGGTAAAGTAATTGAAGCGTCTATAGAAAAATACACAGTGATCCAGCAGTTGAACAAGTTTTTCGTTGCTACTTTGCAATATCTTTATTACAACTAACTATTTGATTAAGATTATCAACTACGGAATAATCATTAGAAGTTTAGATATTCTTTTAAAAGTTTTGTATAGTTTACAACAACATTAAACATTAAGGGTATAAATGAGCCGCGTTTTTACTCATGAGAGTCGAGCTCGAGTTGTGCTCATTTCAAACTCTATTTCTAAACTTCAAGCTCAGCTCATGACAATCTTTCTAGCTTGTGCTTGGCTCGTTCTTTTTTATAAGTATATACAAATATAATATTTATATATAACATAGTATATATTATATAGAGAAAGTGGATTGTACAATATCCCTTAAAGTACGATGCGTACGCGATTAATGTATAACATGCGGATTGAGTGATATAACATGCGGATTTTGTACATTTTGGTTGTCCGAGTTTTTTGAGTCCGAGTTTATGACCATGCGATTTTGAGATATAACATGCAAACAACCATTTTGTGAGTCCGAGTTTTTGAGTCCAATGCGAGTTATGAACATGTCCAGGTTTGTGAAGCAATGCGATTTTGAGATATAACATGCGAACAACCAATTTGTCAGTCCGAGTTTGTGAGTTCAATCCGAGTTTATGAACATGTCCGGGTTTGTGAAGTCTTTTGAGGTTTATAACATGCGGATTTCTAATCGCGTACGCATCGTACGTTAAGGCCAATTATATGTTAACTGACCCCATATTATATATTATTCAGTTGTTAAAATATAATGTATATTATAATAATAAATATGTGTGTGTATATATATATATATATATATATATTATATTAAATAATAATTATATTAATTATCCCCTCTTTAGACTTGCTGGTCAGGTCAACTCGAGAGTAATAAGTGAATCCCAGACTCATCCTCATTTATTAAACAAGCCAAATTTTAACCCTTTTAAGCTCAAATCAATTTAAACTTTTAGTAAACTAATATCGAATAGCTCACATAGAGCTCACTTCTAATTAACATAGTCTTAAATTTCTCATCCTTCCACCTTTTCAAAAAGTAAGCTAACCCAATAGTAGTAACTTTTATGTAACAACCAATTACAAACCACTTATGACAGTATAAACATACTGTAAGGACCAAAATTGTAACTATTTAATTATATAGATACCAGAAACACAGTTCAATTCCACTTAGAAACATATTTTGAAAAACGGAGCACCTCTCTAGCTACTTGAAACAACAAAACGGTGTCGTTTTAACCGATCAGATCGAACATTCTCGAAGAACAATGGAGAAGAAAACTCCGGCGAGAAAACCGCACACTTCCACCGCAGATCTGCTGACCTGGCCGGAAAATCCTAACACCGATTCACCGCTCACCGCCTCTGCTGCTCGATCATCCGCTTGTTCGCACCAGGTAAAACCGTTAAAAAACAGTTGTAAAGTGCAAATTATGATGTGTTTGTTGTTTAGGTTTTGTTAATTTGTGTTAATAGTTGATGAAATGATTGAAATGAATTGCAGCCGTCGGATGGAATCAGTAAGGTGGTGTTTGGAGGTCAGGTTACGGATGAAGAAGTTGAGAGTTTGAATAAGAGGTTAGAGATCTTATTGATTGATTTCAGTTTATTTTGAAAATAATGTTTGATTTATGTTTTGTTTGTTTTTATTAATGTGTTTCTGTATGTGATGATGTTAGTTAGGGTCAATTTATAAATTGTTCCATGTAAAAACAGTGGAAACTGTTTAATATATGAAAATATTTAAATTTAAATTGACCTGAAAAATTCAAAAGTTGAGTTTAAATTTTGAAATCCTGTGAGTACTGAGGTTTTGAAATTTAAAATATATTTGGAGTTGATTTAAATTTAAATTGACCTGAAAAATTCAAAAGTTAAGTTTAAATTTTGAAATCCTGTGAGTAGAGGTTTTGAAATTTTGAAATTTAAAATATATTGGGAGTTGATCCAAACGGCCCCATACGTAATGGATGGAACCGTGTCACCATCAACGGACTGGATTTGTTAGACTTCAATTTCATCATCTAGAGCCCTGATCTTGAACTCAAGGGTTTTTTCCCCAATTTTAGCAGTTTTGATCTGTTTTCTGTAAAAATATATAAATGTTTGATTTGAGTAAGAGTTAATTACTGTTTTCGTCCCTGTGGTTTGTCAAAAATCATTATTTCAGTCCATTAGTTTAAAAATTGCGATTTCAGTCCCTGTGGTTTCACTTTCATAACCATTTCAGTCTCTGTGGTTTCACTTTTGTAACCATTTCAATCCATTATTCTGTAAAGTACAGGGACTGAAATGGTTACGAGGTGGACTGAAATGGTCACGAAAGTGAAACCACAGGGACTGAAATCGCAATTTTTAAACTAATGGACTGAAATAGTGATTTTTGACAAACCACAGGGACGAACACAGTAATTAACTCTTTGAGTGATTTACATTTTTGGTTAGGAAGTTAATTTGATTATTATGCGGCATAGTTGTCAATAGCGCTCGTAGCGCTTGCTGTAGCGAATAGCGTAGCGTATAGTCAAGGGTCGCTACAGAACCTGTAGCGATAAGTAGTGGATTATTTTATTTTATTTTTCAGATGATTAGTGATAGTGTATTTGAGCTATTTTAGTGTATTTTTAGCACTTTTATACATAATTGGTGTTTTGAATATAGTTTTTATTTATTTTTTAATTCTACCCCTTTATCGCTAAATATGAAATAGCAGGCGCTATTTCGTCGCTATCGCTTCGTTGCATATAGATAGCCTGTCTCTATGGTCTGCTATTTGCTATTAACAACTATGCTATGCGGTCAATTTTATTATTTCAAAATTTGACTCGGCTTCCCAAATATAGACTTACTCTCTAGCTTGATATAAAATTTGGTTAATTTGGATTTAGACTTGCAAAAATTGGTTAGATATTCAGTATTATATCAATTCTGCTCGAGAGTATTATTTTTATTATTTCTGCTGCTCTTCTGAGTCACATTCTTCGAAAAAAGGCGACCGTTGGAGTATTACATTATGAGTATTTTATGGTTCAAGCACAATAATTGATAACTCAGATGAACTGTTATAACTAAAATGTTTAAACCTGTTATTAATTCTGGTAAATTCTAGGTTGAACTTTTACAAATCAAAAGGTAAACTATTTGTTTAACGTATCGGCATGATACTAATGTGATTTTGAATGGGTGACACTGTTGTTATTATAAAGTAACTTTGTGCGATTTTATTCAGGAAACCTGTTTCGGGGTACAAGTTAAAGGAGATAACCGGAAGTGGTATATTTGCAGCTGGTGAAGAGAACGGTTCAGAAGAGACTGATGCGACCCGCACCCCATCCAACCCAACTAGCATACGGATGTACCAGGTTAACCATTTGACACTTGGACCATATTTTTTTATATACAAATACCAATTTGAAAAGTGAAAATTGCATAGAATGGGGTATCATACTTCCGACAGTTTTTTATCGTGTAACAAACTTGTTTTTAGGTACAAAAAGGTAATATCCTTGATAAATCGATTTTTAAGCGACTTTACTTTCGATAACTATGATTTAAGTGATCAGTTTCCCATGCAATATTTCTGGAGTTTTTGGCACTAAATTTTAAATTTGATAATGAACTAGTGGGTTACCACCCGCGTTTCGCAGCAGGTTCGAAACGTAGATAAAAATAAGCAAATTGGAGAGTTAAAGTTGTTTGATGTTTTAGTTAAGGGGCTGAACATGTCATTATTAAAGTAGAGAGGCTAAACATGTCATTATAGAAGTTGAGGGGCTAAAGTTGTTTGTTATTAAAGTTGAAGGGCTAAACTTGTTTTAGTTAAGGGGCTAAACATGTCATTATAAAAGTTGATGGGATAAACATGTCGCTATTAAAGTTGAGACCCGAGGGGTTAACGTTGTTTATTATTAAAGTTGAGGAGCTAAAGTTATTTTAGTTAAGGGGCTAAACACGTAATTATCAAAGTTGAGGGGCTAAACATGTCATTATTAAAGTTAAGGGACTAAAGTTGGTTAATGCCAAAGTTGGTTGATGTGACAAAATAGCATATATAAATTATTTATAGTATATATAGCAGAGATGTTTTACTTTTTTTAATCTAATATTAATTATATGTCATCAGCAAGCGGTTGCCGGGATTAGTCACATATCATTTGGTGAAGAAGGAAGCGTGTCTCCTAAAAAGCCGATATCTGAAGCTAAGCAACGGGAGCTAAGTGGCACATTGGACAGTGAATCGGAAGCAAGGTTGAAGAAACAAATTTCGGATGCAAAGAACAAGGAACTTAGTGGCCATAATATTTTTGCAGCGCCGCCTGAAATTCAACCCCGCCCATTGGCCGCCCGTGCGTTGGCTTTAAGAGAATCTATAACAATTGGTGAACCTGCACATAATGTAAGTATATTTCCGTCATAGTATGTTATATTACTTGTGTTATGATTATATATGCGCATAGAAACAACACAAGTGGCGTAAAACATCTCCAACCAAGACACCAAATTGGTTAATCACTTACTCACCATGGGCGTAGCATAGTTGGGGCCCGGGGGGGCACCCGACTCCCGAACTTTTCGCTCATTAGTGTCCAGTATGTAGTTTTCCTATAGAATTTTTTAGGTATATACGTTTTCGACCCCCCGGTTTTATAAGTTTTTAGGTATAATTTTAGGTACGGTGACTTCCGACCCCCGTCGGAAATCTCAAGCTTCGCCACTGTTACTCACTATAACCTTATGTAATTATAAAATAAATATATATTATCTAAAAAACAATCTTATTGAGACCTTTAAAGTGAGTGAATATGGTTTTTAATTTTTTTGTAGTTATTTATTTATATTTGTATTAATAAGTTGATGCATACGTTGGCGGTTGGTGGTGATTTTTACCGCATTACTTATAGACGGGTCGATTTTGGTTGTTTTTTTAACCTCGAAAAGATAAAATGGATTCTTTTGTAAGCTAAAATGGGAATGTGTCAAAGGGCTGAATTTGTTAGAACGGTTGCATGTTGCATGGAGCTGAACAAATCGGTTAATTTCCCTAACCAGTTCGGTTAACCGGTTTAGGCGGTTATTTTCAAATTTTTTGCTTTAACTGGTTGTTACGTTGACTGGTTCGATTATTCACTTTAACCGGTTTCGGTTAATTAACTAGTTATCATCATCGGTTAAAAACAACCGGTTACAAACCGCCAGTTTTTTGTAACTCCTAACCGGTTTCGGTTAATGGTTTTTTGCCCACCTCTGATTGCCTGGACCATATTTTGGACACACATACGGTTTCCTCAATCGCTTTATTCAATAATTTGTTCGAATAACAGTGTCTTTGTAATCATATTAAATCTATTAGTTATTTATTGTAAGTGTTTAAAATAATTTCTTTATGACTATACTATAACTCCCACATGTTTTATCTGAACCCGTTATGATCCATCGCCCAACCCGTCCATCTAACTGCTTGTAGTCAAAACTGCATCTACACTCGTTTTTTTACATAATCATTTGTTTGTCATGTCGGTCAGGAAGAATCGGTGATCAAGACAGCGAAAAAGATCCCAAACCAGAAACTAACCGAGTTGTCGGGAAACAATATTTTCAAAGGAGATGAAGCCCCGCAAAGTGTAGAAAAACCGTTGAGTTCAGCAAAGCTTCGGGAAATGAGTGGCAGTAATATTTTTGCTGATGGGAAAGCCGAGCCTCGGGACTACTTACGTGGGGCCCGCAAGCCCCCGGGTGGTGAGAGCAGTATCGCGTTGGTGTAATTGTTTTTTTTAGACATTTTTAATATTTATTTTTCTGATGGATGTTGTGGACTTTTGACTAATTGCTGGTGGTTTTGTTCATAATTTTAAGTGTTTTGTTCTCAAATGGATTTGTTGAATGTGACAGTTTTTTTTTCTTAATTCATTTGTTTTATTTGTTAACAACAAATTAGTCACACACACATTTATAATTTTTTTTATTTAATTAAGACCACCCTTGTGAATCTGCATTTTAGTTAAAGTCTCACTGTCTACGTGACAATAACAACTAACAATTGTACTTTTTAGTTAAATCAATACATATAAAAACTTTGCAACGCCTAAGCCTTGCAAAACGAGTTTTAAACGAAGTGTATTATATGACTAGCATCAAAAAAACAACAAAATATTTTATTTATAATTATACATACGCATATATACAAACCAACACATAAACCATAGTTAACAAACAATTTAAAAGACTGGTTTTCAGTTAAATATATATTTAGGCATCATCAGAACCTGCAAGAGCAAGAAGCATGTCCTCATAGTCTCCTCTAGTATCCTTAGCAATGGCTTCATTTAAAGAGACACTATTCCTTTTTTTATACTCTTCTTTGATTGCTTTCATGTCGAATTCAGCTCGTGTAGCAACAACCCTCGTTAGTGCATCCTCATCGGTCCCTTGTTTATTGATCGCTAGCCTTAGCACTCTCTCAAAGTACTTTGCGGGGACTGTTAACGCCTTTATTGTGGCTCGTAATATTTTTAAGAATTCGTCATTAGGATCGGCTTTCAAATTCTATAAATTAAAATAAATTTGTTAGATATTGTAGTTTAACCTATTTAAATAAAAAGAGTTGTAAGTTGTAACCCATGTCAAGACGTATGCAATTTAGAGTATAAATCGTGACAGTTTAAATAAATGGGTTATATGGGTCCTGTGGGGGTGACAAATTTAAGTGTGTTCGGCCTCCGGTTGACATCTTTGACATGAATAAATATATGGGTCGTGTTCGGTTTGGTCATTGCAGTTCCAAATACTTATATAACCAAAAGCCAAACCACAAAACTTGGTTATAAAAAAAACCATAACTAGACCATCATTTCCTCAACTAGTTCAGTTATTTCGGTTCAGTTTTTTCAGTTTTAATTTGATTACCTTACAAATTTCTTGTCCAAACTCGTCTTTGTAATGATTCAACGTCGCGTTGATCTGCGCTTTACTTCTCGTTCCGAGAATTCTGATAAAATCGTCGTAGTCATATAAGTTTTCCTTAATTTTATCATAAATTAACTTGGCTTCTGATTTTGCAAGTGACATGTCCACTTCTTCCCCTTCATATCTGTAGCTTGTCACCAATGCCCATAATAACTACAACAATCACATCCACAAAATGACAAGTTAATTTGGTAAGTTGTAATATTGGATAATTGTTATATAAATAATAAATGTTATATTGTTATTCGACATGTTCGGTTATAAATGGGTCTATTTGGGCGCCGTTTCATCTTTTTTTTTTTGTTAATTTTTTTTTCAACAACATTGATTTTAAATTAATCATGGGGCAAATTACATAAGGATAGCAGGTAGACGGGCAACAAAAAATTCTGCTGAAAGGGGAACACGTGAAACAAAAGTCTACTTACAATGCATTAAACCTATAAATCACTTTTTATTCGAAGATTCGGATTACTAGTGTAATGGTACTTATTTGGCAAAGTTTGTACCTTCCGGACATCATCGGTTGTGTAATTTGCGACGTCTTCTTCAAGGGATTTCTGATAACGAGCATGGTATTCTTTCCTAGCAAGAAGCAATTCATGTGAAGACCTTGTACAAGCTATTTCAACGATAACTTGATGAGTTTTAGCCCCGTTTTTTACTATTTCGTTAGCCAAAAATGCATCACGTTCGGGTGGATCATATGTCCATAGCAGAACAATCCTCTATAAAATCAAGATTAATCCAAAAGAAGAACATATTAGCAATGTGCTTTTGGATTCACTAATCACTTTAATAGTTAAATCTAAGGGGCTGTTTGGTAGCATCTGAATGACATTAAGAGGTTACATCTTAATGAAATCATTTAAGAGTTTAACAAAGATAATGTAGAAGAATGTGACATTTGATGGTTTATCATTCAGATGTTACCTCTTATCCAGTCAGACATAAGGTTACCTCTTATTCATTCAGACATAAGGGCCACAAATGATTTCATTAAGAGGCAGCCTCTTAATGGAATAAGAGGCTACCAAACAGGGCCTAAGTAAATCTAATGTTTACCTCAAAATCTCTTGTAAGTTCCTTTTCAAGTGCATTAAGGAGATCCTCATTGTAAGTTTGCGCATAAGTTTGTCGAATAAGCTTACGCTGTTCCGCATTTCTATGAGCCAAAATCTCAATGATCAAACCTTCATTTGTTCCCCATCCTTCAACACAAAATTTAAAATTAATCAGAAAACAATAACATCTCATTCAAAATAGATGTAAACGAGCCGACCCCGGGCCAAGGTAAGCTCCACTCATTGGCTCGCTCGTTAGGCATGATGGCTAGCTTAAACTAAAGCCCAAATCTTAATATACACAAATTACAATCCAACACTATAACCCAAATTGATGCATGTTGTCTAGGGCTGCAAACGGACCGAACGAACACAAACAAGACCTTGTTCATGTTCATTTGTTAAGAAATATTTGTGTTTATGAACACTTACAGAACGAGATTTTATGTCCGTGTTCATTTGTTAAGGAAATGAACGTGTTCGTGTTCGTTTGTGTTTGTTTGTTAATTTTTGGCAACGAACGTTGATGAACACAAACTAATGTTCATGAACACAAACAACCATTCATGACAAAATATATAATACACCGACACTTATTAGGTATTTTATTTTTCGGAATTTTGAAGTATTCAAATAAAATATGAAAATAAAAACACCAATCAATTATCGAACACAAACGTACACGTTACCGAACGTTCACAAACATAAATGAACCAACGTGGCCTATGTTCATGTTCGTTCATTTAACTACACGAACAAAATTTCGTGTTCGTACACAAACTTCTCGCCGAACGGTTCACGAACAAAAAAACGACAGAAGATATCCATGCACACATGAACATTAAATGTATCGAACAACATTTACAATATATGATCAAATCATTTGAGATTCATGAATCATATTCAAGTTATAAAATATAACAGAAACCTTCAAAAGCTTTACGGAGCTGTTCAACGTCGTCGGAGACCGGAGGAACTTCTGCGGGAACGATAATTGTTGACATATTGCTTAACAATGTTCGGTTTCATTTCGTGTTCGTTTTTCCAATTTGATTTTATAGGCATGCACATTACTATAATTGTATACATGAAACCTAAAAATAGAATTTAGAATATATTCAGTTTAATTAAAATGAAATGTGGCTAGGGATTAATTAAATGCTCACTTGTATGGTTTATCGCAATGTTTTAAAAACCGGTTTTTAAATCAAACCGGATTAGGCTAAAAAATGGTTCAACCGGTTGAATCAGGTTGTATCGAGCGGTTCAACCGGGTTGACTAGCGAACTCTATAATTTCATAAATTACATCAACTCAAAAGTTAATCCAAAAATGCATGATTGCATATTAAAAAAAATGATTCAAAAGTAAATCCATAAAAAAAAATCCAAAAGATAATAAAAAATCATTCAATTTTCCAACAAGCTTTTTTAAATGAAAGTGTACGATATGTTTAAGCCATTTGAGTGTTGAATACATGAAGTTCACGATCGCATAAAAGATGAAATTCACTATTATCGTCATCCTCATCAACTAGATGATAGCTATTTTCGTTTCATATAATACTAAATAAGAACTTTTAGTTACGAATAATAATAATATATAAAAATTATGTAAGATAAGTAACATATATTGTATAATAAAAATAAGTAACACGAATAATAATAATAATAATAATAATAATAATAATAATAATATATAAAAATTATGTAAGATACACATGTATAAAAAAAATAAGTAACAACCCAAACTAAAATAACCCTGGGCCGGTACCGGTATTACGTTTCAAACTGGTATACCGGATTTTACCACCGGTACAAACCTTATGCCGTTTCACTTATTTACCAGGGTGTTTCGTACCGGATTTACATTTGGAAACGATAATACCGATATAACCGGCCGGTATTTACCGGTTTTTAAAACAATGGTTTATCGGTTTGGTTTTTTGGTCGATTTAAAAAAAAATCGGTTATGGTAAGTTAGGAATTTTCAAACTGTAACAAACGGTTTGGATTACGATTTAAATTGTGGGCTACTTTGTTGGTTTGGTTGAATGAACGGTTTTGGTAGAATGGGTGTTTGAAATGAAAGGGCAATTTGGTTTCATGCTTGTTTTGGTTGAATGAACGATTTTGGTAAAATGGGTTGTATGGATTGAAAGGGTTATTTGAAGGTTTTTTTTTTTTTTTTTAAACAATTAACTTTTTTTACATATGTAGTACACCGATAATATACATTGGTTAGCGAGCCAACGATTCTTCCTTTTCTACACACGCTCATTGGCTAGCTCACATAGGCTTGTTTATGTAAGTTGCTGCTGGCTTCATGATCATCATATAGTTGTTTTTGGTTCTGTTTGTTTTTCAGATGACGGTGCATTAATCCAGTCGTTTTTAGCCATGTTAGCTGCATCATGATAACTGTTTTGATCTGATTCAGCATTAGAATTAAGCTGCAGCTGTTGATAGTAGCACGAGATATTATAAAACGGTCACGTACAATCATCATGTTTTGAGCTGGCCGGAGATAATAATAAGATGACATGCTCATTTTATAATGCAAGTCTAGTCTAAACAAGTATTATCATATATGTATTTACATAATATTTAATGAAGATGAGCTAGCTAGGATATTTATAAATGGTAATGTGCGAATGTGCAGTTCGATCTGAAACGGTGCGAATCGAAACGGTATGGGTCGAAACGGTTCGCGTCGAAACCCGTCTCGGCCCGAAACTCAATTCGAACTGAACCCGTTCCGATCCAAAACCGGTTTCGTGTCGTAACCGTCTCGTGCGGATACTTGTGCCGGCTCGAAACCCATTCCGATCCGAAACCTACCCCGTTTCTTTAAGACACTAACCCACATCGACCTATTACTTTAATGTTGTCAACCCGCTTTAACCCGAAAATAACAAGATGAAATTGCAAGCGACCCATTATGACCCATATAATTTTAAAAGCAACCCAAACTAACCCACTTGGAAGACTCTGGGTCAAGATTCTCCCCTCTACTTACGGATCCATTACACACGGACACGGTCTAAGGGTGGAGGGTATCCAACCTCATCATCTTTAAGTCGCATCAACTCCACATCATATTTTTCTCATCCTTTCCTTTTCATCCCCAAACCATGGAAACAAATTACACCATCCCAAACCATTTTTTAAATAAGAAATATAATTGAGATAGTGGGTGGGGTGGGGTGGGGGGGGGGGGGGGGGGGGAGGGGGATAAAAAGCATTGTCATCCTCTTTACATATGAATTTCTTCGATACCTAACAAAGAGGGGAGGTATTCTGCTGGGTACTAACCACCTCATCGTGTACTCAATGCATACCGTCTATGCTAAATCTATGATTCAACCATTTGTATATATACACACAATATGAAAAAAAAAAATGGCTACGTGTCTAAGACTTTATTAGATATTTTCCATAAACATACGCTTAAATTAGGTGACGTGTTTTTTTTTTTTTAATTAAGTTACATGTTTCCAACCAGAAACGTGCTTCACTTTACATGGACCTTAACAATATCCACCAATTTATTTCTTTCTCTAAATTTCTTATGATTATTGTTTTATATTCCACAAATTCAGAGGGTTCCGTAGTTTCTTTGCTCTTCTCTTCAACCAAATTTCATTCACATGCTTCCTAATTTACTTTGATTTCATTTCATTCATGTTGTTCATTGTGATTAAGGTAATCATTGTATCGGTATTGTTATTTATATCTCTAACGCATATTACCACCAAAATCAACCTTCTGTTGGTCAGTCCTGTTTAGACATAATGGAAAACATGTAAACATACCTGATTGCATCAGCTTTGGCCAGAAATTGAGACAATCACTTTAGTTATGCACTTGTTAAGTATGCCATCTATGAAGGAATTAAATCAGCTTTGGCCAGATATTAAGACATTCATGTTTATGATGCACACTTAACATAGCTTTCGTAATACTTGAACGATAAGTAGATGCATCAAATCAGCTTTGGCCAGAAGTGACACATCAGAAGCTCATTCAAGTTAAGCCATTTTGGTTTTGTTAACATTATTTGATCCTCATTAATTAACTAAGTAATTACAAAAACCAATCATTTAAATCTTAGTTCACATTAAATAGCCTAAAATAATGAGGTTTCGAGTGAGATCTCGAGTCAAGTCTCGACTCAGCTTATAACATTATGAGGTCTCGACTCATTAATGGTCTCGAGTCGCAACCTCAGTGTCTCGAGTCATAATCATGGTCTCGACTATTGTGTTTTACGAGATCTCGAGTGCTTGATGAGATCTCGAGTCGCAACCATGGTCTCGAGTGATTAAGATTGAAGCCCTTGGTCAAAACCTCAGTGGTCTCGAGTCGAGACCCTGTGGTCTCGAGTCGAAATCGTTGTCTCGAGTTGTGAAGATTTGAGAACACTTATGATTTCGAGTAGAGTCCTTATGGTCTCGAGTAGAGACCTTATGGTCTCGAGTAGAGACCTTATGGTCTCGAGTCGTTAAACAAATGATCTCGAAACTCCTGTTAACAGCTGTTAGTGTGATAAGTTTGAAATTCGAATTTTAAGGGATTTGGTATATATTATTTCCTGTTTTAAAAGATATTTTATATTTATCCAATAATTTCAAAAATTATATCTAATAACATTAACAGATTTTTCGAAATCTTAAAGGATAAAAATTAATCAAATACAGGAAAAACACCTTCTAATCCTTAATTCATTCCAAAATAAGGGAATTTATTCGAATTTCACTAAGAACATGAAGAACCCTAATAAATAAAATACTAATTCTGGAACCCGAAACCTGAATTTTTAAGAGTTTTATACAGATTTCGGACAGTTAAGATTTACCATTATGATTCCGAGTCATTAAAAAAACATTCTTTTTCCGCGAAACAGTGGACTCGGGTTATGTGACTCGAAACCGGCTATGAATTTAATTAGGCTTTCAAAATTCCGTTTTCCAGATTTCAATCCCAGAATTAATGGATACGAAAACAGAACTGATTAATCAACATATGCTCTGATACCACATGTTGGTCAGTCCTGTTTAGACATAATGGAAAACATGTAAACATACCTGATTGCATCAGCACAGGCCAGCAGAGAATCCAGATGGAGACGCAGCAACGTGTTTGACATGATTGTCAGCTTGATCTGGTTCCTCCTTAGGGTGCAATCTAATGATGGTGATGATAAGAAACTGTAACACCTCGAAATTTTGTGTCCAATGATGTGTTAACACGTGTCATTTGATTACACGTGGCATCTATCATAAATAAAGGACTAATTTTGACAAACCTTGAAAGTATGTAAATTCGAGGGTTATAAATGTCAACAAGGGTAAATATACTATATAGTAACCCTAAATAATGCTTGAACCTTCAAACGAATAAATCATAGATCGTACAGAAGCGAAACGCGAAAGAAAGTGAGAGATTACAAGCTACAGGGGTTAACCGTGTCAACATGTTTAATTATACTTCTGAGTGACCCTTTAACGTTCCCAAAGCTTTGTAACGGTATTATACACTCACTAAAATATAATATGTAAATTTCGCGAAGTTTCGTTATGAAACGAGAAAGTTACGATCGAATTCGTAGGAGAAGGGTTAAAAGCGTCAATAATGAAAGTTAAAGCTTTCTGAATAATTAATAAACTAACCGGGGACTTAACAACGCGGGTAAATAACACGAGGTCCTTAGTTGTAATTAACCGAGGGCCAAACCGCAAAGTTACCCCTTCAAACCCGAAAGGTCAGGTAAATCATTACGAAAGATTTCGTTATTAATTACCAGGATTTCGTAATCATTTCAAAAGATTTTAAAAATCTGGAAACCAAGCCTCTCGCGACCCGCATTGCATTTGTGGTTAAGTTGAGGCGGGCCGCGAGCCTCCTGTTTTACGCGCCTGATATTTGAATATCAGGCGACCCGCATTAAAATGGCATGGAACTTCCATGCGGGCCGCATTAGACGCCCAGATGCAGAAAGTTGTAACATCTTGCCTTTTGGAGCCTTTGAACGACCAAACAACCAATTAATGGAGCATGGGTGCCCCCTACTCGACCCATATCACTTAGGGACACCTGCCCATGATCCATGATCAAGTGTAGACTGAGTTGTGATGATCTTAGGTGCTTTCTTTGGCTATAAATAGCACATTTTGGTTCATAACATTCACCACAACTCAAACACACATCTCTGATCATTCTAAGAGCTCCCAAGCATCCATCTCTGCTCTCTAAGCAAGATACCACTTCTGTAAGTCGTTCACAATCAATATGGTCTTGCATTTCCGTAGTTATAGCTTATAAACACAACCGTCGTAACTAACGGTTGTCATTACAATAACTTGCAAATGGTTCAGTCTTATGACGAATCAAAAGTGGTTTTGAGTTGGTATTTATGTGGGTAATAAACCCCTAAAAGGGTTCCCCCTGATCACCACTCTAACTATGTCATATATCGAGTCAAACGTGCGGTTAAAAAGTCAACAGAAAGCTATTTTAGCGATTTATGCATAATCTGTAATGTATATGTTATGAAACCTGTTTTGACACTCATAAAATATGATATTAAGTATATAAACTTGTTTGCGCTCGTTTGAATCGACCATTTGCTATATTGACCCGGTTCGGAGCCGAATGTCACAAAAGTTTGACTTTTGCTTTGACTTCAGTTCTGACCCGTTTTAATGAGGTATAGATATACCTTAGGACTCTCTTAGGACCAGGTTACATGAAGGTATAAACCTCTGTGATCGGTTCATCAGTTATCCGAGTCTTTTGCGCATTTCCGTTAATCGCCTAAAAGTTGACCGTAACGCCATTTTGAAAATAAAACGAGTATTTCGGACACGTGAACGGACCAGAACCTTGCTTATTAAAATATAAGCATGTCCTTAAAGTTTCACGTCAACCCGAGGTCTAGAATGAGAGTTATGCTAAATAGCGCAATTAAAGTAAACTTTTGTAATTAACGGCGCAATTAGCATAACGCCTATCTAAACCAAGATTTCGTCACCAAAACTTTTACCCACTGTATTAAAATAATATTTTGGGAATTTTAAAGGTTTTTAATAATTTTTACCTTGCTCATAACCTGCGGTTATGACTACGGTTCGGTAAATACCGAATATGCCCTTTTTGGCTAAAACATGAGTTCTACAAGGTCTTTTGACCCGATTCCAGTTGCTACTGGTTCCAAATAATAAATAAAGTATTTTAAGCTTTATAAGCTGTACGGGAAACTCAGATTTCCTGTAGAACTCGAAAAGCTCTTTAAAAGTCTTTAAAATGACCGAAAAGCCCCTACGGGGCGTAATATTAACTAAAACTCGTTACGGGCATCACGGAAGGTATCCTACTGATACCACAACCTCTTCAAGGGATATTGACTTAGGAAATAAGCGTAAGACTCTCATGGTTAACCGTTTCGCCTATTGCGCGCACGGTTCGGCTTATGAAACTAGTTTTCATAGTTTAGCCGATACGGGTCAAATTATATTATTTGAACCCCAAAATCCAGAGTGTGAACCATAAACCCATATAAAACAAGTCTCTGAACTTGTTGGGTCAGAATCACACTCCACTCTCGGTTTTCGCCTTTTCGCGCGATTAAACCATATCTATATATATCGGAACCAACCGGTCTAGGCTACGGCCATTATAACGACTCGTTAGGATTCTAAGAGGTTAATTAAAACCTTCGTTCCAGATTAGGAGCCCCAGTAAAAGCTATCGGTGATTTAATCCAAATTAAGGAAATATACTTGCAAAGGTAAATACTTTAACTTATTTCCCCTATATGGGCTTGGGTTACGGTATGTTAATACCGCTTGATTGAGCATTATATTTTTCCATCGCTTAGGTGGTTAATTAAATAATATGATTGGCTCATTTAAACAGTTTTGTTTCTTAAAAGCCTTTGGGGGGTTTAATGACCGTTGTCCCGGATATCCTTGGCATCATTTTACGAAATGGCCACGACCATCGACATCCCGGTGTAGGCGTACACCCGGTATATATTGTCGACATTAACTTAAAAGACGTAGCCGTTGGTTTTTATACTACGGTTTTAGGCAATGTGGTGTGTCTATAAATCTTTAACCCGGCACGATCCGGGCTACTGAACGCATAAAAGAACATGTAAAACGTTCACAAGATTTTGATAATTTTCCCAAGTTATAAAAGAGTTTGTGCCTTGTGCATTCAAATCAATTTTAATAAACATTTTCAAATGTGTCAGTTGAATGTATTTACCAGTGTAAACTGACGTATTTTCCCCAAAAAGATTAAGTGCAGGTACTATACGAAATGGGCTGGTATAGGCGTCCTAAGCATCGTACATAGTCTCGCAAACTCGATGCTGCATCTGAATGAACAATATTTATTATTTTTGATCCGCTGTGGATATATTCAACTTCTGTAATACATTTGATATTACAACCGGAGGTTGAAGTTTATATATTTATCTTAAGCTTCCGCTGTGCATTATATAATTGTGTGGTTTGACTATATTGTTGCCAACATCGTCACGGTAATCCCCCACCGGGCCCACCGGTGATATACGTGGAAATCGGGGTGTGACAGGTTGGTATCAGAGCCAACGTTGAGTGAATTAAACACTATCCAAATGTGTTTAATCTCAATGACACAATTGCACATACTTGAGTCTAGACAAGAACTTAGGACAAATTCGAGTTGTTATTCCAATTTTGTCTTTTTCTTTTTACTATTGTAATTTAAAGTTTTATAAAGCAGGAAAATGCCACCTGTTATATTCCGAGGAAGAGGAAGGGGAAGAAGAGGCAGAGGAGAAATCGTGACACATCACGATAACGAAGCTGGACCATCAGGTACAAGACATCCTTCAATGACAAGGAGCGAAGAACCACAACGACGAAGAGATCTCTACGAACCCGCGAGGCATTCCACCTCGCACAGCTCGACGCCATCTTATCGGCACTCCTTTGGGCCAAACTCAGAGAATGACCCCAACAACCCACAACCTTCCTTCATACCTCTACAACGTTCGGTATCGACCCGGAATTATGACGACCCTACTCCATACTTCATAGGTCACTTCAATCCAGCTGATTACATACAGGAACCTTCTGGATTTGTTCCGCTTGGTCCACAAGACCACTTTTCTGAAGATCCCATGGAGGAAGATGAGGATCCTACTGAACCAGCTCGTGGTACGCCCACGCATCCGATAGAAGTCTCTGATGGGTCATCCTTCCATGGCACACCCTATCAGGGACCAGACAGTTTCCAAGCGTTGTTCGACCGACATGAGTGGTACTACACGCCACCTCAACAGACATCACAACAACCGCGACATCCACAGGATCCCTCTGAGGATTCACGCTTTGAGGCAGTTACGCCACCACCTCCGCCACCGGCGCAACCAGTAATGCCTGATCCGCCGAGGCGTAGGAGGACGAATGCTCGTATGTCCACACGAGGAGGAGGGGGTATCCACTTCAGCACTCCTCGACACTCTAGTAGTAGCCACTATCCGCCACTACAAGAAGAAGGACCTTCAAGTCCTATACAGGAGGCGAACTCCGCACCAGCTGCACCAAATTCGCCACCATTTGGGTATGACCAACCCATACCTGCTTACACGGGTCCAACGGCTTACAACCCGTTCGAACCATCTCAGGCACATTACAACTATAATTATGAGCGCGACCCATATGTGGTGTCGGCTAGATATAATGCGCGCTACCCTGACGGAGCTCATGGGAACATGGGACCACCGGACTACTCAGCTCATGGGTATCCAATACCTCCCAGACCCCCAGTTCCGCAACAAGCGCCACAACCACGTTTCTCTCCTCCTGAACAAGAAGAGATACTCCATCGACTAGATCGTGTGGAGAGAGAGTTCGAAGAAGAGAAAAAGAGCCACCGAGGATTTCTCAAAGGCTTGGCGAACCTACTAAAGGGCAAAAAGAAGAAACGTGACCACTAGCCCTTAATAGTTGTACTAATGTAACTTCTACTTTGAAATAAGTCCCTGCGTGGACACTTATCGTATTTCAGTCCCTACGTGGACTTATCTTTTAGTCCTTACATGGACACCTATCTTGTATTAGTCCCTGCGTGGACTTGTCACTTATTTTAAACCTCTATGGAGGTATGTACTATTTGAAAGACCCGTTTAGGGCAATATGTAATTGTATTTAAGATTATGGAATGTATGTTATGAGTTTTGTTTTAATATGTATGAAATAAATCAAAACCAATCCTTTTAAATTGATCTGCCTAAATAAAGAATCTTACGAGTGAAACCTAGCCTGGTGTCTTTTAAGATCCGGTCAAGATGGTAGGACTTAATTGAAAAGATTCTGATTCCCTGTTAACCTCTGTACGCATGTTAACAATCATGGCAGATGTGATTCGTTAAAATCACACACGTCATTCTTATACAATAATCCTTTAAGGATTTCAAAACCCAACTAAATGATTTATAAATCGTGGGTTAAATCACCAATGAAGGTGATCAATCTTATTAAAACATCCATTAGTGATGTAGTGCCTACGGGCCAATATTATTAAAACATCCATTAGTGATGTAGTGCCTACGGGCCAGTATTATTAAAACATCCATTAGAGATGTAGTGCCTACGGGCCAACCTTATTAAAACATCCATTAGAGATGTAGTGCCTACGGGCCAACCTTATTAAAACATCCATTAGAGATGTAGTGCCTACGGGCCAACCATATTAAAACATCCAATAGAGATGTAGTGCCTACGGGCCAACCATAATAAAACATCCATTAGAGGTGTAGTGCCTATGGGCCATAATAATTGTCTTATAACGACAAAAGGCAGTGGTGGTCTATGACTCCCTGTCAGAAAGAGATAAAAGAACTACGGTTCAAATCTCTATGCCTTTGATTCTCTGAAATCTCGGCTAATAATATAAAACATCCTCGTGATTAGGCTTTATGCCGCCAATACTATTTATATAGCTGAAATAGGATATATTCAAATCTTAATATATAATGAAATAATAAGTTAACCAAATATGGTCTCTGTACCATGGTTGACAAATTGTCATAAAAGACAATTATATAATAATCTCCTGAATAAAATTTTGTTATCTTCTGTAACAGATTCAAGTTACAATGGCGGATCCCAACGGAGAGAATAGCCGTACTAATGAAGATGACTACGACAATACACCAGTGCATTTGACAGGCGCACAGCTTAAGGCTCTGATTGACAATGCTGTTCAGGCAGCTCTTGATCGTCAATATACTGAGTCCCAAGGCAGAACCGTGTCAAAACCACCCTCTAAACCAAAGACACACTCCAAACCACCCTCTCAACCCAAGAAAGATGACGACAAACACTCGTCCACTGAGAACAGCGTTCATCGCGATAGAGAATATACTGACGCATCAAATGCTAAGGGTTGCACCTACAAATACTTTGTATCTTGTAAGCCCCGGGAATTTACAGGGGAGAAAGGTGCTGTTGATTGTATCACCTGGCTAGATGAGATGGACACTATTGTGGACATCAGCGGGTGTGCAGAGAGGGATGTGGTGAAGTATGTGTCCCAGTCATTCAAGGGCGAGGCCCTGGCGTGGTGGAGGGCGTTGGTGCAGGCATCTGGTAAGTCTGCTTTATACAAAATGACGTGGGAGGAATTTATTGCTCTCATTAAGGAGAACTACTGCCCTCAGCATGAGGTTGAGAAGATCGAGGCTGATTTTGTGTCACTAGTGATGACGAACCTGGACTGCCAGGCGTATCTGACGAGCTTCAATACGATGTCTCGCCTGGTCCCATACCTTGTGACACCAGAACCCAGAAGAATCGCCCGTTTCATTGGGGGATTAGAGCCTGCAATAAAGGCTAGCGTAAAGGCCTCTCGGCCGACGACCTTCAGGTCAGTTACTGACCTCTCCTTGTCTCTCACCTTAGACGCTGTCCGTCTGAGGACACTAAGGAGCAAGGAGGCTGAGAAGAGGAAACGCGAGGATGATACCTCGCGGAGGTCAGGGAAAAAGCACCGTGGAAACGGTGATGGCAAAAAGGGGTCGGAGGCGAAGAAAGATGGGCAAGCTGGTGAAAGGCTCAACTGCAAAATCTGCAAGAAACCCCACTCTGGAAAGTGCAGATTTGCATCAAACTCACAGTCGCAATCAAAGACTCCTTCCTGTGGACTATGCAAGTCCAAGGATCATAAGACTGTGGAGTGCAAAAAGATCAAGGATGCAACCTGCCATGGTTGTAATGAAAAGGGGCACATCAAGAGTAACTGCCCTAAGTATGCCAAGAAGGCGGAAGAGACAAAGAAGTCAAATGCGAGAGTTTTTCGCATGGATGCAAAGGAAGCGGTTCAGAACGACAATGTGCTTACAGGTACTTTTCTCGTAAATAATATATTTGCAAGAGTACTATTCGATTCTGGCGCTGATAAATCCTTTGTAGACCAGAAATTTTGCCAACTACTAAATATGCCTATCAAAACCCTTGATACGAAATACGAAGTAGAGTTAGCAGACGGCACGATAGAAACCGTCTCTACTGTTCTAGAAGGATGTGAAATATCCATTAGGAACCATTCTTTTCCTCTATCTCTACTTCCCTTCAAACTAGCGGGTTTCGACATTGTGCTAGGCATGGACTGGTTATCCCGTAATCAGGCCCAAATCATTTGCGGCAAAAGGCATATAGTATTAAAAACTCCGAGTGGTGAATCTCTTACCATTCGAGGAGATACGCAGTACGGATTGCCCGAAGACGTATCTATGCTGAAAGCTTCTAGGTGTTTGAACAGAGGCTGTGTAATTTACATGGCTCAGGTGATAATTGAAGAACCGAAGCCGAAGATCGAGGATCTTCCTGTCATTTCTGAATATCCTGAGGTTTTTCCTGAAGAACTACCTGGTTTGCCACCAGATAGACAAGTGGAGTTCAGAATAGACATCATTCCTGGAGCAGCTCCGATAGCAAGAGCACCTTACAGGCTAGCTCCAACGGAAATGAAAGAACTGAGGACCCAGTTGGATGAACTGCTGGCGAAAGGTTTTATCAGACCTAGTTCATTTCCCTGGGGAGCTCCTGTCCTGTTTGTAAAGAAGAAGGACGGATCAATGCGGTTGTGCATTGATTACCGTGAGCTGAACAAAGTTACCATAAAGAATAGATATCCCTTGCCACGGATCGATGATCTGTTCGATCAGCTGCAAGGAGCGAGCTACTTCTCGAAGATCGACTTGAGGTCGGGCTATCATCAGCTAAGGGTCAGAGATGAAGATGTACATAAGACAGCATTTAGGACTCGCTATGGTCATTACGAGTTCCTAGTGATGCCTTTTGGGCTCACAAATGCACCGGCTGCGTTCATGGATCTCATGAATCGCGTCTGCAAGCCGTATTTGGACAAATTTGTCATAGTCTTCATCGACGATATCCTTATATATTCCAAGAACCAAGCTGACCACGAGAAGCACCTCCGTTGCATTCTCGAATTACTACAGCGTGAGAAACTCTACGCCAAATTCTCGAAATGTGAATTCTGGCTACGAGAGGTTCAGTTTTTAGGTCACGTTGTGAGTGAGCGTGGTATCCAAGTGGATCCCGCTAAGGTAGAGGCGGTCATGAACTGGCAAGAGCCAAAGACGCCCACCGAAATCCGTAGCTTCCTGGGGTTAGCAGGATACTACCGGAGGTTTATTGAAAATTTTTCAAGGATTGCTGCGCCCTTGACTTCCCTAACCAAGAAGAAAGAAAAGTTTATTTGGGGCCCAAAGCAGCAAGAGTCCTTCGAAATACTGAAGCAAAAGCTAAGCAACGCACCTGTGCTGACATTACCGGAAGGTACAGATGAATTCGTAGTTTACTGCGATGCATCACACACAGGCATGGGATGTGTGCTTATGCAGAAGGGCAAGGTGATTGCCTATGCTTCAAGGCAATTAAAGGTGCATGAAAAGAATTACACCACCCATGACTTGGAGTTGGGTGCCGTTATATTTGCACTAAAATTGTGGAGGCATTACCTTTATGGTATTAAATTTGTGATTTATTCTGATCACAAAAGCCTCTAGCACCTGTTCAACCAGAAGGAGTTGAACATGAGGCAGCACCGTTGGATGGAAACCTTGAATGACTATGATTGCGAGATCAGGTACCATCCCGGCAAAGCGAATGTGGTCGCTGATGCCTTAAGCAGGAAAGAAAGGGTAAAACCTATTCGAATCAATGCCAAGAGCATTGAGGTCAAGAACAATTTAATTGAAAGGATTTTAGCTGCACAGCGAGAGGCTGTGTTGGAAGCTAATTATCCTAATGAAAAGTTAGGAGTAACTGAGGAGCAGTTGACTCTTAGCAAGGATGGAATCCTTAGACTGAACGGACGTATATGGGTTCCAATTTATGGAGGACTACGAGATGTTATCCTCCAGGAAGCCCATAGTTCCAAATACTCAGTCCATCCTGGTGCAGACAAGATGTATCAAGATTTAAAGGCAAACTATTGGTGGATAGGCTTGAAAAAGTCTGTGGCCGCCCACGTAGCAAAGTGCTTAACTTGTGCTCAAGTCAAAGCCGAGCACCAAAAGCCGTCTGGCTTGCTACAACAGCCTGAACTTCCCGAGTGGAAGTGGGAATGCGTAACTATGGATTTCATAACCAAGTTACCCAAAACCAGGAAAGGAAACGATACAATATGGGTCATAGTCGATAGGCTGACTAAATCAGCTCATTTTCTACCCATCAAGGAGACGTATAGCTCCGATATGTTAGCCCAACTTTACGTTGATAAGATTGTAGCTTTACACGGCATACCTGTGACTATTATCTCCGACAGGGATACCAGGTACACGTCTCATTTCTGGAAGAGTTTCCAGCAATCTTTGGGCACGCGTTTGAACTTTAGTACGGCTTACCATCCACAGACGGACGGTCAGAGTGAGCGTACCATTCAAACGCTAGAAGACATGCTTCATGCATGCGCGATCGATTTAGGTGGTAACTGGGATAAGAACCTACCCCTAATCGAATTCTCCTACAATAATAGCTACCACACCAGCATAAAGGCTGCGCCTTTCGAGGCATTATACGGTAGGAAATGTAGATCGCCTGTTTGTTGGGCGGAAGTAGGAGAGGTCCAATTATCAGGACCAGAGATTGTTTTCCAGACAACGGACAAGATTGTCCAGGTCCGGGAACGTCTCAAGGCTGCCCGTGATAGGCAGAAAAGCTACGCTGATCCAAAACGTAAGGATCTTCACTTCGAAGTAGGTGAAAAAGTGTTGCTTAAGGTATCACCCTGGAAGGGGGTGATGCGTTTCGGCAAGAAAGGCAAACTGAGTCCGAGATACATAGGACCTTTTGAGGTCATTGAACGTGTCGGATCAGTTGCCTATAAGTTGAACTTGCCTGAAGAGCTCAATGGAATTCACAGTGTGTTCCACATCTGCAATCTCAAAAAGTGCTTCGCCGATGAATCATTGGTGGTTCCACACACAGATGTGCATATAGATGAGAGCTTAAAATTTATAGAAAAACCTTTGTCAATTGAAGATCGACAGGTGAAGAAACTTCGAAGAAAGCACGTACCGATTGTAAAAGTCAAATGGGATGCTCGTAGAGGTCCCGAATATACGTGGGAAGTCGAAGACACAATGAAAGAAAAATACCCCTATTTATTTGAGTAAATCTCGGGTCGAGATTTATTTTAAGGGGGTGAGGATGTAACACCTCGAAATTTTGTGTCCAATGATGTGTTAACACGTGTCATTTGATTACACGTGGCATCTATCATAAATAAAGGACTAATTTTGACAAACCTTGAAAGTATGTAAATTCGAGGGTTATAAATGTCAACAAGGGTAAATATACTGTATAGTAACCCTAAATAATGCTTGAACCTTCAAACGAATAAATCATAGATCGTACAGAAGCGAAACGCGAAAGAAAGTGAGAGATTACAAGCTACAGGGGTTAACCGTGTCAACATGTTTAATTATACCTCTGAGTGACCCTTTAACGTTCCCAAGGCTTTGTAGCGGTATTATACACTCACTAAAATATAATATGTAAATTTCGCGAAGTTTCGTTATGAAACGAGAAAGTTACGATCGAATTCGTAGGAGAAGGGTTAAAAGCGTCAATAATGAAAGTTAAAGCTTTCTGAATAATTAATAAACTAACCGGGGACTTAACAACGCGGGTAAATAACACGAGGTCCTTAGTTGTAATTAACCGAGGGCCAAACCGCAAAGTTACCCCTTCAAACCCGAAAGGTCAGGTAAATCATTACGAAAGATTTCGTTATTAATTACCAGGATTTCGTAATCATTTCAAAAGATTTTAAAAATCTGGAAACCAAGCCTCTCGCGACCCGCATTGCATTTGTGGTTAAGTTGAGGCGGGCCGCGAGCCTCCTGTTTTACGTGCCTGATATTTGAATATCAGGCGACCCGCATTAAAATGGCATGGAACTTCCATGCGGGCCGCATTAGACGCCCAGATGCAGAAAGTTGTAACATCTTGCCTTTTGGAGCCTTTGAACGACCAAACAACCAATTAATGGAGCATGGGTGCCCCCTACTCGACCCATATCACTTAGGGACACCTGCCCATGATCCATGATCAAGTGTAGACTGAGTTGTGATGATCTTAGGTGCTTTCTTTGGCTATAAATAGCACATTTTGGTTCATAACATTCACCACAACTCAAACACACATCTCTGATCATTCTAAGAGCTCCCAAGCATCCATCTCTGCTCTCTAAGCAAGATACCACTTCTGTAAGTCGTTCACAATCAATATGGTCTTGCATTTCCGTAGTTATAGCTTATAAACACAACCGTCGTAACTAACGGTTGTCATTACAATAACTTGCAAATGGTTCAGTCTTATGACGAATCAAAAGTGGTTTTGAGTTGGTATTTATGTGGGTAATAAACCCCTAAAAGGGTTCCCCCTGATCACCACTCTAACTATGTCATATATCGAGTCAAACGTGCGGTTAAAAAGTCAACAGAAAGCTATTTTAGCGATTTATGCATAATCTGTAATGTATATGTTATGAAACCTGTTTTGACACTCATAAAATATGATATTAAGTATATAAACTTGTTTGCGCTCGTTTGAATCGACCATTTGATATATTGACCCGGTTCGGAGCCGAATGTCGCAAAAGTTTGACTTTTGCTTTGACTTCAGTTCTGACCCGTTTTAATGAGGTATAGATATACCTTAGGACTCTCTTAGGACCAGGTTACATGAAGGTATAAACCTCTGTGATCGGTTCATGAGTTATCCGAGTCTTTTGCGCATTTCCGTTAATCGCCTAAAAGTTGACCGTAACGCCATTTTGAAAATAAAACGAGTATTTCGGACACGTGAACGGACCAGAACCTTGCTTATTAAAATATAAGCATGTCCTTAAAGTTTCACGTCAACCCGAGGTCTAGAATGAGAGTTATGCTAAATAGCGCAATTAAAGTAAACTTTTGTAATTAACGGCGCAATTAGCATAACGCCTATCTAAACCAAGATTTCGTCACCAAAACTTTTACCCACTGTATTAAAATAATATTTTGGGAATTTTAAAGATTTTTAATAATTTTTACCTTGCTCATAACCTGCGGTTATGACTACGGTTCGGTAAATACCGAATATGCCCTTTTTGGCCAAAACATGAGTTCTACAAGGTCTTTTGACCCGATTCCAGTTGCTACTGGTTCCAAATAATAAATAAAGTATTTTAAGCTTTATAAGCTGTACGGGAAACTCAGATTTCCTGTAGAACTCGAAAAGCTCTTTAAAAGTCTTTAAAATGACCGAAAAGCCCCTACGGGGCGTAATATTAACTAAAACTCGTTACGGGCATCACGGAAGGTATCCTACTGATACCACAACCTCTTTAAGGGATATTGACTTAGGAAATAAGCGTAAGACTCTCATGGTTAACCGTTTCGCCTATTGCGCGCACGGTTCGGCTTATGAAACTAGTTTTCATAGTTTAGCCGATACGGGTCAAATTATATTATTTGAACCCCAAAATCCAGAGTGTGAACCATAAACCCATATAAAACAAGTCTCTGAACTTGTTGGGTCAGAATCACACTCCACTCTCGGTTTTCGCCTTTTCGCGCGATTAAACCATATCTATATATATCGGAACCAACCGGTCTAGGCTACGGCCATTATAACGACTCGTTAGGATTCTAAGAGGTTAATTAAAACCTTCGTTCCAGATTAGGAGCCCCAGTAAAAGCTATCGGTGATTTAATCCAAATTAAGGAAATATACTTGCAAAGGTAAATACTTTAACTTATTTCCCCTATATGGGCTTGGGTTACGGTATGTTAATACCGCTTGATTGAGCATTATATTTTTCCATCGCTTAGGTGGTTAATTAAATAATATGATTGGCTCATTTAAACAGTTTTGTTTCTTAAAAGCCTTTGGGGGGTTTAATGACCGTTGTCCCGGATATCCTTGGCATCATTTTACGAAATGGCAACGACCATCGACATCCCGGTGTAGGCGTACACCCGGTATATATTGTCGACATTAACTTAAAAGACGTAGCCGTTGGTTTTTATACTACGGTTTTACGCAATGTGGTGTGTCTATAAATCTTTAACCCGGCACGATCCGGGCTACTGAACGCATAAAAGAACATGTAAAACGTTCACAAGATTTTGATAATTTTCCCAAGTTATAAAAGAGTTTGTGCCTTGTGCATTCAAATCAATTTTAATAAACATTTTCAAATGTGTCAGTTGAATGTATTTACCAGTGTAAACTGACGTATTTTCCCCAAAAAGATTAAGTGCAGGTACTATACGAAATGGGCTGGTATAGGCGTCCTAAGCATCGTACATAGTCTCGCAAACTCGATGTTGTATCTGAATGAACAATATTTATTATTTTTGATCCGTTGTGGATATATTCAACTTCTGTAATACATTTGATATTACAACCGGAGGTTGAAGTTTATATATTTATCTTAAGCTTCCGCTGTGCATTATATAATTGCGTGGTTTGACTATATTGTTGCCAACATCGTCACGGTAATCCCCCACCGGGCCCACCGGTGATATACGTGGAAATCGGGGTGTGACAGAAACCGACAAGGGAATCGGTTATGGAGAGGGAGGCGAGATTGATGTTATGTGCGATTAGGGTTTGTGAAATTGTCTAACCCTTTAACCTCCACATTATTCTCCTTATATATGCACCCAGGAGGAAACCCTAATTAGTTAATAAGGGTAATTAGGCCCATCAACAAGTACCAACTAATTATTTAATAGGATTGTTATATATTTTGATCCATATAATGTAAATGATTATAGGGTAATTAGGCCCATCAACAATTACCAACCCTATTTAGTTCGCTAAGTTATTAAGGTAATCACTGTATCCCCTGTTGATAAGTCATTGATTGTGTTCCGGACATTTTGCTTGGTTTTCAGGATTAATTGCTAGCTACATTTGTTTATGTTAAAAGCATGTTTCATATATGTGTTGGATTCAAAAGTACATTTAAATGGTAAGAATTTAAAATGGATGTTAGATTTAAAAAAGCATGTAAGAATAACTATGGACTTTAATCACATTGAATGAAAATCAATTTGCAGCACTTGTATGAGTTGGGTTGTTAAATGGCATCTAAAGTCAACCTGTCTTAATAATACTCGATACCCCATGCGAGCATTAATAATGTCCCTTTCCACCTCTACAGATACCGTGGTTGTAATAGTCCCGACTAGTATCCGATTAGTCATCAATTAATCGCTAGTCGGAGGTTCACCGAGTACTTTTCCTCTAATTGGCCAATTAATTGCTAGAAAGTCAACGACGGCACTAGGCAATCCTAATCGGGCAAAAATTGGCGGTTCCGGCCAATTACCAACCAAATTCCGGCCATTTTCAGTCAAACTTTGTAAATTTCGGTAATTAATCTTGTCTACTTAAAAAATGAGCCGATGATGGGTTAAAACTTGTCTTGCAAAAAATTACACATAAAAATGTGTACGTATATATATATAATCTTATTAATCCCTATTAATCGCTAGTCTGTACTCCACCGGCAGCCTAGCACCTGATGATTTTTACCACTTTGAGAATGACTCAACAAATAAAATGAAATCTCAGCAACTTAAGAATGCACATAATATTTTCATGTACATACATGTACTTAAATAAGACATTTGAGAATGTATTTTATTGGTAATAGGTCATGCCGTAGCTCGCATGTTGTAACGGGTCAAAACAAGTTGTTGTTGACGGACCAATATGTTGTTTTTGCATATGGTAAGGTAACGAGTCAGTTTACATGTATTTTGTTTGTAAAACAGGTCAACATGTCATATTGTAGCTTGCATATTGTAATGAGTCATTAGTAAATCATATAGTAGGTTGAGTTTTGTTGATAACGGGTACCATCTTATAATGTGTGGTTGTTAACAAGTCAAATTGCAGCTTTTGCATACGAAAGGGTAACATGTCTAATTAATACGCGTGGATAAACACCTTAGTACAATAGTAAAATTCAATTTCGACAATTAAAAAGACCAACTCGAGGTCATAGTCCGTAAAAAAATCAAATTTGTTTAAGGTATCTTAAAGTATCATCATCATTATACTTAGTAAATCTCATCAATGACAAAGTTAAGGTAGAATCTAATGAAAGTAAGATGTAAGCAGTCTTACTTCTAGCCCGTACGAATAGAGATGCTGCTTCTGGTGAGACCCCCAGCTTGATAGTAGTTTTGTATCAAACCATGGGGATAAGACACATAACATTCAGTAACCTGGACAAAAAACGATTAGTACATATACCCCTTTATGATCTAAAGTACAAACAGAAGTTATTCAAGTCTTATCACTTAGGAAAAAAACGATTAGTGCATATACCCTTTATGATCTAAAGTACAAACACAATTTATTTAAATTAAATGTAAAAATTGACAATGCCTATTGATTGAATAGTTAAAACATTTTTTTAAAGTATGCAAAATAAATCAACATTTATATATACTACATTTATCATGGAGGGGAATAGATTCAGCTAGGGATGAGCAAATACCGATACCGTCTCGATCCCGAATTTTGTGTAAACTTGGTACCGATACCGATATCGAAATATATCGGTACGGTACGGTATCAGTATTTTGAGGGTAAAATTCGGTATTTTACCGATACCGTACCGTACCGATACCGAAAATGCCAAAAAGTGGATACCGTTTCCGGTACCGAAAAAATTCAGGATCGGGATTTCGGGATCGGGACGGTATTTTATACCAATTGCTCATCCCTAGATTCAGCTGCCTAACACTTCCCATTGGTCCAGTCAAATTACGATTTTGCCTTGTTTAAATTTACAATTTTGCCATTAGTTTTGTTTTTCCCTCCTGGCCAAATTACGATTTTGCCCTTAGTTCAAATTTACAGTTTTTCCATCGTTTTCTTTTCCCTGTCAAATTACGATTTTGCCTCCAGTGTAAAATTAAAATAACGCGATCGTTTTGGTTTTTTTTTTAAATAATGTCAGACAGGCACTTCCCATTGGTCCAGCCAAATTATGATTTTGCTCGTTTAAATTTACAGTTTTGCCATCGGTTTGTTTTTTCCCTCCTAGCCAATTTACGAATTTGCCCTTAGTTCAAATTTACAGTTTTGCCATCGTTTTTGTTTTTTGTTTTTACCCTGTCAAATTATGATTTTGCCCCAATGTAAAACTACAGTCATGCGATCGTTTTAGTTTTTTTTAAACAAAACTGTGGTAGTGTTTTCTTTTAAATGGTTGACGCGGTGTAATTTTATTCATGTCAGGCGGTTGTATGGCGCATGCTCATTTATCCTGAAAAGTTGCAATTTTGCCCCCAGTTTAAAATTAGTCTTTCCATCGTTTTTGTGTTTTTTTAGCAAAAGTATGGTGGTGTTTTCTTTTAATTGGTTGACTAGATATAATTTTTTTTCGAGATCGTATCATGAGTAGTTTGTACGAATAACCGAAACACAAATGTATATGTTATGAGAGAGAAATATTTGGCTTAGTGCCCCGCAACGCGAGCGAAACAAAAACTAGTACCGAACAAACGCAAAAAAAAAAAAAACAATTAATTAATAACCACCTGTTAGCATTCACATTGGAGCCTCCATCTCCATCTATATAAAAACACATCTTTCTCTAGATTTTACAATTTTTTAAAAAACAACTCACATTCAACTCTCTATCTCTATCTATTTCTTACTCACAAAAACTTATTTTATTATTTTGTCTCTTTCCCACACACTCACAATAACAATATAAATGGTTGAATATGATCATCTAAATATAGAGGTGTGCTTTACTTTTTTTTTTTTTAAATTTTCTCTATTATAGATATTCCAATGTGGTAGTTTTTAAATGTGATGGTGTTTTTGTTGTTTTCTCTATATAATATAGATATAGACTCTAATGTAAGTGCTGATAATGGTGTCTATGATTGTAAATATAATAATAATAATAAGATAATAGAGTGGGGATCCTACGGAAAGTGTGTTTTTCCTAAAAAGTGTAAAAAGTCATAAAACACAATAATTTCAGGCATAAAACACACCTAAAACTCACAAATAATAGAATGAATATTACTAACACACCATATTCAAACTTTAATAGTCCATAAAAACTTCAAACACATCATCGTAGAACTATGAATATAAAACACACAATGCTAAACAACATAAAACACAGTAATATTTGTCATTCTATAATCAGAGCCTTAACATCTAAAACACAACACAAAACCCACATACATGATGTTTTAGTAATCCTCATCATATTATTTGTGGGTTTTTGGTGTGTTTTATGGTTGACATTATGGTGTTTCATAACTTTTTACACTTTTTAGAAAATTTGGACTTTCTGGCCAACTCCTAGCCTAAGATAATAATAACTATTTTAACTTATGTAAAACACAAAATATATTGTAGTCTGGAACTCTAGCAATCTGGACAACATATATTGCTTAGTTTGATTAAGACATGTTGTTAAATCAACCATATGTGGAGAACACATATCCTGACAAATAATGAACCTCAATAACAACATGTTTATATTCGGAATCCAACTTCATCTTAAACTCTTTTTGGTCCCATTGCATTAATTATACACACATTCCTTTTCCTAATTCTCAACCTATATATTTATTTATAGGTTAAATAATCAAAACAATATAATTATATACATAATATCATCATATGAGATAAATACCAATTACTAAGGGTAATAGTAATGGTAATGGTAATGGTAATGATGAGCGTTCAACTCTTATAATATAAAAAGAGTATAGATTTACAAATGATATTTGTAACTAGGGGTGTGCACGGTTCGGTTCGGTTTTTGGGTAAAATCAAAACCGAAACCGAAATGTCGGTTTTTGGGTTTTAAAAACCGTTCGGTTTCGGTTTTTTTCGGTTTCGGTTTTTCGGTTTTTACGTCGGTTCGGTTCGGTTTTTCGGTTATTTCGGTTTTTGGAACAAAATTATGTAAGATTCAAAAAATAAAAAGTATAATTTATATTATAACAATCTTTTTATATGTTTACATTTAAGCTATTATAGTTAACCTCTTTAGTTAATGTTACCTAACCTTCTAATCTATTTTTATGTTTCTTCAAAATTTTTATTAAATTTAATTTTTATATTAAATTTTGTTATATCTTATAGGTAATAATAAATCATTTCAGTTATAATATTTTTATTATAAACACTTAACATTCAAGAATAAAATTAACATTTTCTACTAGCATTGGGTTAAACACTTAAACAATTTAAACTTAAAAATAAAAATATATGGATTGTAACTTATCGGTTCGGTTCGGTTTTTTAGGTTATTGAAAAAGTTTATCCGAAAACAGAACCGAAATTTTTGGTTATTAAAAATCCGAAAACCGAACCGTCGGTTTTTGTTTCGGTTCGGTTATTTCGGTTATTCGGTTACAGTTCGATTATTTCAGTTTTCTTGCTCACCCCTATTTGTAACTTCTAACTTGTGCAATGCTTTATTATATTAGATTTATATATTGTAAAGTTTTCCAACAAGTTAGAATATTTAAATATATTATATTTATTAATTAAGTTAAATAATACGAATTAAAAAAAGTTAATTAATACAACAATTTGATTATGAAAGTGACGGTGGATTTATAAACATTCATAAATGTCTAAGGCATTACCATCACTCACGTCGACTAAACCCGTCACCTCACCTTTACACCTCTACTCTTACAAACGTTACGAGGCTAATGTTTAACCTCTCTGCGCCCATGTAACGCCCTATCGATACAGTGACACACGCTATCCATGTCCTAAATCCTGCAAAAGTGGTGTCACGTAATGCTTACTTGGGCGTGAATCGGTAACATTTATAGATGGGATTGGATAGAGTATATATTTTATAAAAGTCTCAACAGCTTCAAAAGTCCAATATTTAATATTGAGTTAAATGCCATTTTAGTCCTTGTGGGTTGGCTATTTTGACAGTTTAGTCTAAAGGTTTTATTTTTCGTCTGTGGGTCTAAAAAGGTTTCACCATTGCTATTTTAGTCAACCGGGTTAACTGCATCCATTAATTCTGTTAACGAGAAAGACAATTCGGTCATTTTATATGGTCGAATTGCCCTTGTAGTTCAGTGAATTACATATAAAATGACCGAATTGCCCTTCTCGTTAACAGAAAAAATGAATGAAGTTAACTCAGTAGACTCAATGACAACGATGAAACCTTTTTAGACACACAGATAAAAATAAAACCTTTAAACTAAACTGATAAAATGAATGAAACTAGAAATAAAATGACATTTAACACTTTAATATTTGTGGTTAATGAATATTCTACAAGCATTTCAGTCAAAAGAAAAGATAACCAATCACTTTCAATATTGTTGTCGATAATCCCAATAAACACACACACACACACACCTACTGTGTGTATACGGTTACTCAAAATCCACCATGCCACCGGCGAACGACGGTTCTCCGGCCACCGTTGTCGGCTGTTCATGCGAATACGACGGCGATAGCCACAAAACCTGCTCACAATGCGAGCGAAAATCGAAGAAAAGCGGTCTGACGTCATCTTCGTCTTCGTACGCGTTACTTAGCTTCGATTCGTTTCCGGTTGAAGATTACGATAAGCGGTGGAGGATTTTTACTGCTTCTGTTAAAGGATTTGTTATCGGAGCTGGAATTAAAGGCGGTTTGTCTCTGTTCGCGATACTTGCGCGGTTGCGGAGACGACGAACGTTGTCGTTGGATAAGTAAGTGATTTGAAGTTGTTGTTTGTGGTGTGTGTGGTGTTAGATCTGTTAGGTTTTTAGGTAATTAGGTGTATGTGATTGTTGTTTGGTTGTGGAGATGTGGTTTAGCTGCTGGATTGATTTTAGGTTGAAGTAATTTGTTACAGATTGATTGAATTTGATGACTGATATTGTGTATAGAATCTATAGATATATGTTTATGTTTATAGTATAGGTTTTTAGGTTTTTGCAGTTGTTGTTTGGTTTTGGAGGTGTGGTTTAGCTACTGTACTGGTTTTAGGTTGAGATATGATTGAATTTGATGAATGATACTGTGTAGAGATATATGTTTATGTTTATATAGGTTTTTAGGTTTATGTGGTTGTTGTTTGGTTGTGCAGATGTGGTTTAGCCACTGGACTGATTTTAGGTTGAACTTTGATAGGAGTGTTGGAATGATTTGTTGCAGATGCGGTGCATTTGATTACTGATACTATATAGAGAATTCTGCATGTATATGTTTAAATTGTAATAGTGAAGCCTTATTGGTTTAATCGATCTACATAACCTGGTTAATACTAACACTAAGACACGGCTAATACTAATTGCTAAAGCAAACAAAAGTATAGGGAAAGTTAAGGCCCCAAGACAAATCATTTTATTAAACTTGATGGTGACCACAGTTGTTAATAGCGAATAGCGACAAGGGACCTATATGCTACATAGCGAATAACGACCGCTATTTTATATATAGCGATAGACTAGAAAAAGAATTTAGAAAAATTTTATATGTATATTATATCAAAATACCTTGGTATATATGCTATTTTACATGTATATTTAACAAAAACCTATAAATCCAGCTATTTTATAGCTATATCTAATTGCTATTTACATAAAAAAAAACGAACTGTCGCTATTCACGCTATTGATTGCTATGACCCAAATTGCGATACTTGGTCGCTTCGCTACATAGTGCGCTATAGCGGTCGCTATAGCCGCTATTGACAACTATGATGGTGACAGAAGTTTACTTTGATTTTGCATATGGGAAGTGCTTGAATTGGCATTGAAGTTTTAAGCCTAGCGTCTTGTTTATATTCTTAAATCACTTAAAGGGATTTGTATCTAAAGTTTCGCATTAGTGTAGCTTAACTCTGGTGTACCCCCACACTGGTTCGGCAATTTCTCAGCCTACCCTACACTGGACCTCATGTTTGCATTCTTCAATGTTAACGTGTGAAATTCCATCTGTTAATGCTAATTTCTGTTAAATTTAGGGTTCTGGAAATGTATAAAAATACTGTTTAAGAAGAATGAGAAAGAAAATTCATTAATGTTCTTAGAGGGAAGGTATATAAAGCAGCTAAAGGTTTATGAGCTATATTCATAAGCCGGATTTTGATACTATCATATAATGGCTCCTTGTTCATGCAAGGTTCATCTGCTATTAATGCAAGAAAAATAATTTATTAGGAAATAGGATTGGTATTTGGGAATTTGTGGGGGCCGTTTTGCAGTTTACTGTTCATTTAGCTTACTTAAGTTGTAAGAATATTGGCAGGAGTCCTTTAAGTTCTTGATGACGTGTTTTTCATAGTTTTTTTTTGAACGGCCAACGAATCCTCCAAATGGGCTATTTGCGAAATTCACCACATCGGGATACACTCGTCTCCGAACTGGGGAAAACCCTTACCTAGGGCAAAAGCCCGTGAACACTCGTCCGAAGGCACGACAGTGCGGTGAGGTAAAACCCATTCAGTTCAAGGATCGAAGTATCGAACTAGCGATTGCCGCCTACTCGCCTAGTCTCCCATCATCACCAGGTGCCGCTGAAAACTAATGGGAAGAAGCATGAATTGAACTTGGGTCTCTTGGAAACCCAAGTATCTCCCATACCACTCCACCACAAGCTCATTGGCACGTGTTTTTCATAGTAGTCTCACATAGAAAATACTATTTGCTAGGGTGAAGAAAATATATTTTCATGGTTTGTGGGAATACGTGGAGTGTTTTTATTACTTCAATTCCCTGTGTTCTGTTTTATTAGAAAATGATGTCATTGTCATCTTTACTTTGAAGGTAAAAGTTATAGTTTATGTTAAAACATAGCAAGGGAATATGGGTCGTTTATACAAGTTTTACATATTGATATTTTTGGTTCAGGAAGGTGAAGATGGCTTCTGGTGGTCAAGATTTGATATTGGCACTGAAAGAAACAGTCAGATATGGTCTATTTCTTGGCACTTTCGCTGGGACATTTGTTTCAGTTGATGAGTTAATAGCTGCTTTGGGAGGACACCGAAGGCACCTCTCTCTCTTTCTCTCTCTCTCTCTCTCTCTTCATTTTAGCTATAAACTGCTTTTAGTTGATTAATATATGTAGTAAGGATTCATCTAATCACGTAAGGGGAAACAAACTGAACCTTAATGTTACGGTGATCAAACAAAGACATAAATATAAAAGTTTTATTTTTCTAAACAGTTAAACGGGTTAACGGGTCAACCCGAACCCGGCCTGTTTTTAATATGGGTCAACCTGAGCCCGACCCGTTTTTTAAATCGGCCGTGTTAGTCGACACAAACCTGTTTTTTCCGTGTCTGGTTCGGGTCGGGTTTCGGATCGTGTCAAGAATTGCCGTCCCTAGGTTGCTGACTAGCATATTGACCCATTCAAAATTTTAAGCCCGGATCCTTTGAGTAGAGAAGTCATGTATAATACATACATATATCTCAGACTGGAGAACCAAAATATGTTGAACGGAGCTTTTCAAAATCTGTTGGCTTCATGTTATTTCTCTTAATTCTGACTTTAATACGCGATGTACAGAACAGCAAGATGGAGGGCTCTATTAGCAGGGGCAATAGCCGGACCATCGATGCTCCTCACTGGATTCAACACACAGCATACAAGCTTGGCTGTTTATATTCTTATGCGTGCAGCTGTCTTGGCATCACGTTGTGGGATAAAAAGCAAGCGTTTTGGACACATTTGTAAACCTCTCACGTGGGCCCATGGAGACATATTCCTAATGTGTCTCGCATCTACTCAAATATTGTATGTAACTGTTTCTTGCCGTATAAGTTTTCCTCTTATAGATTTCACATATTTTTTGTATCTCTTAATTATATATAGGGATAACTCATGTATGCAACTTCTTTTTTTAATGCCACCCATATATTGAAAGTTTGAAACTATGTAGGATAAATGTATACATAGGCCCACTCAAGTATTCAAAAGTTTACATTAAGGTAACCCAACTACTTAAAACAAGAGTAAAATGCCGTTTTCGTTCCTAAGGTTTGGTCAGTTTTGTGACTTTCGTCCAAAGGCTTGTTTTTCCGCGCATCTGGATCCAAAAGGTTTGAAATCTTGCCATTTTCATTCAACTCGCTAACTCCATCCATTTTTCTCCGTTTAAGTCAGTGGTATTTTTGTCTTTTTATTTAGTAAGGGTATCTTGAATACTTGTACATTATGCTAAATGCTTGTACATAAAGTGAAAAAGACCGAATTGCCCTTTAAGTTAACAAAAAAGATGAAAGTACCGCTGACTTAACGGAGAAAAATGGATGTAGTTAACGAGCCGGATGAAATTGGCAAGATTTTAAACCTTTTGGATCTAGATGCGGAAAAACAAACCTTGGACGAAAGTCGCAATACGGGCCAAACCTTAAAACAATTATATAGGCAACCCAAGTATCAATTTGGTTTTGTTTATGCTGATTCCATCAAAAAACTTGCCAGAAAACTATAAGGTAACAACTTTAAGTATGAATATTGTTTCATTTACAGTATCCTGGCATGTTTCTATCTGGAATTGGCTTAAAACGAAACTAGCTACATACATGTTTGGCATATGAAATTGATTTCAATATTCCTCATTCTTTCATATATTTATGATTTAACAATTTGGGTTATCCAGGTGTGCGTACATATTGAAGCAAGACAGTTTGCCGCAATCATACAAATCATTTCTCAATAAACATGGTGGAAAAGACCCTATTATCCTTCAAGGTGTTAAAGATATTGCGTGTGGCATGCCTTTTACTAATCTAGAACAAATACGAAAGTTCTACAAAAACACCGGTGTTGATGTCATTCTCGACCCTCAAATGAAAGTTCCCTGTTCGGTAATTGCTCCCCGCCTTTTGTTCTTATTTTAATTAGAGACTGTAATTTTGACTAGAGGTGGGCAAAAAAAACCAGTTTGACAATAAAAACCGGACCGGATTTTGAAAAACCGGTTTCAACCCAATTCGACCCGGCGGTTGTAGACTGGTTCATATTCCCATACTTTAAAACCAGTTTATAAACCGAACTGGTTGTAAAAAAACCATTTTTTTTTGTCCCAAACCAGTTTATGTTCGGTTTAACCAGTTTGGGTTTGAACCTTAAAAACCGGTTTTAAAACCGAACCGATTTGAAAAACCCGGTTTGTTTACAGCATAAAAAACAGGTTCGGCTTAAATAGCGGTTCGGTTTGTAAAGAAAAACAGGTTTGTACACCTCTAATTTTGACCCATGCACTTTTGAATGGGTCGGTTTGGGTTGTTAGTTTTAAATCTCTAGTGGGTACCACAAAGTGCGTCTAAAAAAGCATAAAACCTCCTCAGTCATTTTATTTAAGAAATTAGATTATTTGTTGAAGTGATATGTACCCGTAAGCTATGTAGTTAATATCCCGATATATCAACGGATATATCAGTGATATATCGGTTATCGGTCCCCTGCCGAGATAGCGATACAAAATATTGGTCAGAATATCGGTACCGATAATATCAGCGATATTGTTCGATATTTGACCGATATAGGACCGATATTTGGTCGATAAATCACTGATTTTCCCGATATTAGTACCATTCTTCTTATTTCTACCGTTCATTTTTCTTCTTATTGCTACTATTAGTGTTTTAAGTCTTAATTGTTAGTTGTTACTGTTAAATGTTAGTGTTTTAAGTCTTAGTAAGTTCTTACTTGTTACAATTGTTAGTGTTAAATTGCTATATATATAAATTTAGCATGATATTATAATTACCGATATCTCACCGATATCCCACCGCAATAACTGATATCTCAAATATCGGTCCTTGACCGATATCCGATATTTTACCGCATTAACTACTTAGCCCGTAAGTCAGATAACGCGACTGGTCGAAATAGATCAAAATGGGTAATCTCTTAGTACAAACAAAGCAGGGTTGGGTCAAATTGAATTTTATTAATGTATAATGTTTGAATATGACTATAAAATTATACTGTTGGATAAAATTTGAACCTGAACTGACTTGTTTTTCTTTTATAAATGATATTATTTTGTGATCACACGTCACACTGATTATTTGTTAGAAAGTTATAAGCTTTGGACAAAATACATTTGTAAAATTTGTGTTTTTAGTGTTCATCAAGAAAGAAAGTTACATTTGCTTATATAAAGATAAAGCATAATATACAATTCATTAACATGTTAAAGAACTAATTAATGTTTTGACTGCTACTGAAGTCGTTAAGTTTTTATTAAATATTTCTATAACGGCATATGCAAATTCTGCAGATTATACATGCAAACCAATCATGTAGGTGGCATGCAATTTCATTCTTTTTCCAAGCGTACAAAAGAGCAGTACCGGTTTATCTTCCTGTTTATTTAATCCCCGCGCTTATAGTACATCGCCAAGGCCTTGGGAAACGGTACATATTTCTTCATCCCCGTGTTCTTATAATATTATTTTTTTTGCTTTTATTTTCTCTTATAGATGTATATTTTTTTTACTGTTTTGCGTATCGTATCCACGATTATCTAGACTCTTGTTTGTTTTCTTTCGGTGGTACCGTTGGGCCTGTAAATGAATCGAACGTTCATGAACTGTTCGTGAACTTGTTCGGCGGGAAGTTCGTTTATGCTCGTGAACGTTCGTTTATGCTCGTTCGTTAATATATGTTTGGGCGTTTATGTTTGTTTAAAATTTAATAAATACATAAGTAGTTAAATTTATACAAATAGAAACATAAAAGGGGCTTTCTAACTACTTATATATAAATATAAATAATTAGTAATTGGGCCTTCTAATAATTTATGGAACTTATTGTCATTTATCCCTAATTTATATAAAAAACTTTCATTTGTGTTCGTTTATGTTTGTTCAATTATGTTAATTTGTATTGTTTTATGTTTGTTAAATTATGCCCGTTTAAGTTTGTTTGTTTACGTTCGTGTACGTTCGTGAACTGTTCGTTTAGGTTTTAAACGCACGAACATAAATGAATACGAACATGCCCATTTTTTCTTAATAAACGAACATGAGCAACAAAATTTGTTCAATTATATGTTCGTGTCAGGTTAAAGTTAAATGCACGAACATGAACATATCTATATTCTTGTTCGTTCGGTTCGTTTACAGGCCTAGGTACCGTAATGACCACGATTATCTGGACTCTTGTTTGCGTATCAACTTATTATTTTACTTGATACAGGCCTTTTACAATATTGGCTAAAGGTCTTTTTGGTACTGCAAGATCAAGCCTGTTTCTTTCTACATACTGTACTTCTGCCTGGTGAGCTTGATTTGATACATACAGTTAATTGCTCTAGTTCATAGTTATCAAAGGCGTGAAGCGCACTCAAGGCGCTTAGGCTCCGCTTAGGGCCTAGGCGATAGGCGCAAAAAAAGCGTGGGCCTGAGAAAAAAAAAGCGCACTTAAATAAAAAAAATAAAAAAGTTCATTAAAGCAATAAAGTACTCAAAACCAAAACAAAAATGTTCATACTCCATTTAAAAAGTCTCAGATAACAAAATACTCAAAACAAACATGTTAATATTCGAAAACAAATAGTTCATTAAAGTAATAAAAGAGTAAGCAAAAAAAATACTGCAGCAAAGCCATATAAATACTGCAGAAAAAGTGGAATTTACGAATTAATACAAACTGAATATTACTAAACGAGATTTTGATCTTTAGTGATATCATTTGTTAGTAAAATCCCTATAAATACTGCAGAAGAAAAAGGGGATATTACAACTTAATAAAGAAAAATATTAAATATCAATAGGATTTAGGCTGCGCTATAATTAGCTAGGAATCAAAGGCGCAATTACTGGGAATCGCCCAGAAAAAACGCCTAGGCGCCAAAAGCGCACGCTTTTGATAACTATGCTCTAGTTAAAATAAAGTTTTGGTTTTAATATGTAAGAAATATCTATTTGATACATATGCTTCTTAATTACAATTGGAATAAGATTACACTGAAAATGCTTTTTGATTATTCTTTAGGGTTAATACCGTGGAAAACCAATATACTTTCTCATTTAACACGAAAAAGCCCCTCAATCGATTAATTTTCTTGATTCAAGAATGTCTATTATAACTTGGTTAATGCTGTTATTATTTATCTATCAGGATCTGGACATGCTTCCTCTTCAGGATTTTCAAAAGATGTAATGTCACCATGCTAGCACTTGGCACGGTAATACAACCTAACTTGCTCATCATTATCTAAAATCGACATAAAAAAATCATAATTAAGAAAAGAGTAAATTTCTGTTTTCGTCCCTGAGGTTTGTCAATTTTAACTACTTTAGTCCAAAAATCTAATTTAGAGTAAAATGCACGGATAGTCCCTGTGGTTTGGTGAAATTTCACCTTTAGTCCCCAACTTTTCAAAATTACACTCTTAGTCCCTGTGGTTTGACAAGTTGTTACTCGGATAGTCCCCAAAGCGGATGAAGGTTACTCGGATAGTCCCTGTGGTTTGACAAGTTGTTACTCGGATAGTCCTTGTCATTTCACACCCACTTAACCAGAAAAACTAACCTCCATCCTCTTTGGGGACTATCCGAGTAACATCTTATCAAACCACAGGGACTAAGAGTGTAATTTTGAAAAGTTGGGGACTAAAGGAGAAATTTTACCAAACCACAGGGACTATCCGTGCATTTTACTCTCTAATTTATAACAAATCCAACCCTGAAGTTTGCATTTCTTAACTCTTTTCATCCCTAAGGGTGTTTTTTCATTTAATTCTCAGGGATGATAAGCGTTAAGAAATGCAAACCTTAGGGATGAAAAGCGTTAAGAAATGCAAACCTTAGGGATGTTTTTGTTATAAATTAGATTTTTGGACTAAACTAGTTAAAATGGACAAACCGCAGGGACGAAAACAGAAATTTACTCTTAAGAAAATAATAACATTTGGATATGATTTTTTTCAAACATCAGATCATTTACTGTCCTATATACTAGCTAGTCCTTTGTGTTGCCTCTAGATATATCCGTATCCTATTTAAATTAGGGTCAATTTCATATATACCCTTACAAACTTGCAAAATATCATATACACCCATGCAAAATTATAAATATCTTATATACCCTTACAAAGTAGTTAAAATATCATATATACCCAATTCATTAAAAACAATTTACCCTTATTTTTCTAAAACTTTGTACTTCAGTTACAGTGCGGTTTTATATTAAAAAAAGAGTAAATTACTTTTTTGGCCCCTGTGGTTATATCACTTTTACTATATTAGCCCAAAATAAGAATTTTTAACATATCTGCCCCCATGGTCTCTATAACTAACCATTTTGGCCCCTAAGTAATAACTAACCATTTTGGCCCCCATGATCTCTTGACTTAGGGGCCAAAATGGTTAGTTATAGAGACCATGGGGGCATATATGTTAAAATTTATTATTTTGGGCTAATATAGTAAAGTGATATAACCACAGGGGCCAAAAACGTAATTTACTCTAAAAAAATTGGTTTTGATTGTTTTTTTCATTCGTTCTCACAGTTCTCGCAATATTTAGCGTTCTCAAGATAACCCTCCCCTACTATTGTTTATGGGTAAAAATAAATTGAAGCTATAAATGTGTTATATAAAATTATGAATATAACATATGAGATATATGAAAACTTGAAGTTAAAAAAATAAAGGTTAAAATGACCATTTATTAGATTGTTTGTAATAAATCATGTATATTTGATATTTTAACTACTTTATAAGGGCGTATATGAAAATTTTCAAGTTTGTAAGGGTATATATGATTATTTACATGTTTTTGAAACAGTTCCCAACGGGTCTGAGTTTAGCAATAGAGAAAAAGAGCAGGAGAATCGAAATATCACTCTACTGCCTTGCACGAGCCATTGAAAGCTTCTTCACAACAATGTCGGACATAGGATACCTACCACAACTGGAAAACTTTAAACGAGTCGATGTTTTAATATTCAGCCTTTCAACGGCAGTCATAATGCATTGTTACGCAATTGAAAGAGATGTTTTTCGATCCAAGTATTTGAATGTGCTTGATTGGGTGTTTGGTGTGCCCCGTTCTCCACACGATGCGACCCCACGAAAGAAAAGTGATACGAGCTGACGGGTTTCTCTTTGTTAAATTATGTAGACAAACTGCAAGCGGTTATAGTATTTATTAATTTAAAAGTATTGTTTTGTATGCTTTGTTTGTTCAGTACAGAAGGGGGTAGTGATGTGAAAGTGTAAACCGAGTCGACTCAGCTGGTTCGGTCCCAAACTGGACCATGAAGTCGTGAACAGAATCGGGATAAGACTTGGTCTCTTTGAAGAGACACAGGTTTAACCAAGCTGATTTCGAAAACTTCTAGAATTGACAAACCAAGCCAAAAACCAGTTGAAAAATTTAGTTATGCAACTCGAACCAAACGTAACTGGTAAAGAAATTTTGCAAATTTTTAACAGATACTTTTTAACTATAAAACTTAGAATACAACTACTAAAATTTTATGCTTCGATTTTAATCTTGAACAGAAGCATAAGAATTTGTAATCAAAACGAGTAGCTTGTATAAACATATGGAATCCAGAGATAAAGTGGCAGCAGATTAATGGAAAATCTTGAACCTGTGATTAACAATTAGTTATGACTAATTGAATTAACGATATTAATTACCAAAGAGTACACATGACATCAGTAAAGACAATCAAGAACATGTTTTGTGTGATCGATATTACTAAGATGCATGTAATCCTCTCTTTCATGAATGATTTTATGTCGTGTTACTGCTTGCAGGCGATTTCTGCAAAAGTTATTCGTAACAGTAATCAGATCTTTATTGATTTACAAATATTGAACATGTTTTTTTAAGTATATTATAGTAATATCTTACATTATTATTATGTTAAAAAAGAAATTATTGGTTAGGTTGCTTATTGCTCTCCGCGAAATATCGAACATGTTTTTTTTTTTTTACTTTTCTAAATATGATTAACTTATTAAATTTATTGAATAATTACTAAAAGATATTATATGCAAAGGCAGCCCATTAAGTATAGGTAAATTATGGTCTTGAAATTGTTAGTCGATAGTTTATTCAAACAATACTTTTCTCTGATAAAACTTGGTTCGTTAAATTAAAAAAAAAATATGTTGAAAACACGGATTTGGTTAATTTTTGGTTATCCATATTCCCCTATAAATTTTGTTAATAATGGAGTTGTATACAAAGTGAGGTTTTATTTTGGTATCGTATGCATACAAGTGTCCGACTTTATATTTTTGGGTGTTTTCTTTTGATTGCTGTAGCGGGTGTCGGTATCGTAATAAACCGAACAAATACCGACCAAGCTCCCGCCGCATAACGCGAGGAAATCTCACTAGTTTTAATAAAGGAAAAAAATATAGAAATTATTATAACCTCATGTTAGCGGTAGAACTGTAGAAGCACATCTTTTGTTAACCATCTTGCCGACGGAACTTTATAACTCACTTAAAATTATAGAAATTACAACCCACTTATGATACTTTACCTATAATTGAGGGACCAAAAATGTAACTATCTAATTCAAAATAATTGGATTCCAGTTGAGTAGAACAACAAATTTTGAAATGACGTTAGCTACTTGAAACCACAACAACAAAACGGTGTCGTTTCAAACATCCGTCAGAACATTCTAGAAACCGGAAAATGGAGAAGAAAACTCCGGCGAGAAAACCGCACACTTCCACCGCAGATCTACTGACGTGGCCGGAAAATCCAAACGCCGATTCACCCGGTGCTCGATCATCCGCCCAATCGCACCAGGTAAAACCGTTTAAAATCAGTTATCATCGAGTGTTTGTTGTTGATTTGATGAAATGAATTGCAGCCGTCGGATGGGATAAGTAAGGCGGTGTTTGGAGGTCAGGTTACTGATGAAGAAGCTGAAAGTTTGAATAAAAGGTTAGAGATCTTATTGATTGATTTCAGTTTTTGTTTAATATATATTGTCATTAGGTTTTAAATTATTAGGGTTGTAAACGAACTGAACGAACACGAACAAGACCTTGTTCATGTTCGTTCGTTAAGGAAATAAATGTGTTCACGAACGGTTCATGAACACTTACCGAACGAGTTCATTAAGGAAATGAGCTGTTCGCGAACGGTTCATGAACACAAACGAACACAAATAAATTTGGCGAACGCGACGAAGGATAAAGATAGATGGCCCAGAGAGTAGCACTCGAACTTGAATCTGTTATTGTGGAACGGAGGTCGATTGTATTCGTGGAGGTAAAGAATGAGAAATGAAAGGGAAATGATGCATAAACAAGGTGAAAGTGAGTTTCCTGGTTTAACTGCTAGGGAAATAAAATAAATAAAAGTTCAATAATATAAAAAGTATAAATAAAATATAAGAAAGTAAAAAGATCTTCAATTAAAACACAAACATACGAACATAAACGAACGCAAATTAACGAATGTTCACGAACACCTTACCGAACGTTCACGAACACAATCGAACGAACGAGACCTCTGTTCATGTTCGTTCATTTAACTAATCGAACGAAATTTCTCGTTCATGTTTGTTCGTTTATTAAACGAACAAACATAAACGAACTTCCCGCCGAACGGTTCACGAACTGTTCGCTGAACGTTCGGTTCGTTTACAGCCCTAGTTTTAATGTTGAAAAACGATTGTGTTTGTGAACATATGATCTTTTAGATCTAAGAATTAAATTGATAAAAAAAATTCCAGTAGAAAGCTAGCTGTTAATTTATAAAATAAATTAATTGAATTAACAAATTCAAAAGTTTTGTTAAAATTTTTGAAATCTGCTGTTCCTATCCTGGCATGGATGGGGTAGATTTAGGATTAATTTTGTGTAATTTAGGAGTAGGATTAGCTGCTACACACAAAAAATAAATGATTAAATAAATAATAAAAGTTCCTTAAAATCCTATAAGTAGAAGGTTTTGGATTTTAAAGCTGAGTTAGTATTTAAACAATGGGCCTGACTCTCTCCTACATCATATTAGGGTATCCGGGGCGCTCTCTCCTGAAGACGCCGGCAACGAAGAAGATAACGCTCGGGATAAAAAGGGAAAAATGGCGAGCGAAAAATGGACAAACGTCCAAGAAGAGGCGTTGGCGAAGGCGTGGGTACATTGCTCTACCAACAAAAAGAAGGGCAATCAACAAAACCGCGAGAGTTTTTGGCGTAAGATTTTAGATCATTTTAACGCCACCGTTGGTGGAAGTAACCGGACCGTGCATCAAGTACGGTCTAAATGGACCCCGATGATGACGAAAATAAACTTTTTCAACGGCCTATACCAACAAGCGGTAAAAATTATATTTTTTAACATTGTATATTTTTTAATTTCCTTTACTAAGTTCATATTTTTTTAACACTTATTATTTTATAATATGTAGGATCGCACACGAGAAAACGGGTGTAAGGATCTCGATGTGATGAAAGTCGCTTTAAAGGAATTCAAAGAGAGATATCCGAACGGTTTTCAACATGTCGAGGCGTGGGAGGTCGTTCGAAAACACGACAAATGGGCCCAAGTCCCATTGTTGGGTGAGGAAGGGGAAGGTTCGGCACAAAAAAGAAAGCCCGTTGACGTGCACCCTTCCATACCCGGTATGAACGAAGACCCCTCGCCACAAAGAACACAACGGCGAGACAAGCGTCAAGCGACATCGTCCGAGGGAAGCTCGGCCGAGTTGGCGGCACAATTTAAAGAGTACACCGCCATGAAAGAAGCGAAGTACGCGATGGAATTGGAGGCGATTGAATTGAGGAAGAAAAGAGAGTCGGAGGCTCGCGAGCTCATATCGGAACAACGCGAGACGATGAAAAACTACAATTACGATCGAGATATGAAAACATTCCTCAAGCCGCACGACCATGCTCCGCCAAATATGTTGCCGTTCATCCTCGCCCGAAAGCGCGACATCGCTAACAAGTACGGGTGGCCGTGCGATTTCTAAAATTTTTATTTTCTAGTTTTAATGTAATTTTTATTTTCTAGTTTTAATGTAATTTTTATTTTCTAGTTTGAATGTAATTTTAATTTTCTAGTTTGAATTTAATTTTTATTTTTATTTTCTACTTTGAAATGTCTTTTGTTAAATTTTATTTAATTTTTATTAATATTTTTTTTATAAACATGCATAATTACAACAAATAAAAAAACAAAAAAAAAAAAAAAAACCAAGTCACCTAAGAGGGGAGTGCCGCCATCAATTTAGGGTGTGAGGGGAGTTTAAGAGGGGAGTTGATGTGGCATAACGTAATTGGGTGTGCGTAAGAGAGATGACTCCCCTAAGAGGGGAGTGCCCCTCTCACCCTTAGAGTGTATATATGTATGTATACAGTGTGTATGCATAGAGTCGGTTATGATTGTTGAGTTAGTCAGCTTGGATATATAGATGATCTATTGTACACTTTTACATTGATTGATTCATGGTATGAGAGAGCGCATAGTAGTGCATGATGATATTCTCTTTACATCGTCAGGATTGATGAAGCGTCTCATCTCAAAAGTGCCTGATGAAAATGGCAAGATTTCAACTCTTCTAGTTCCAGATGTGAAAAAACAAACCTTTGGACGAAAGTCGCAAAACTAACCAAACCTCAGGGACGAAAACGGTCAAATGATGATAGTGATTTTTACACCTTTTAGTTATTTATAAATGGGTCGGATTTGGTTAGTTTTAGTCTTAAAAAGGTCACATACATGAATCTAATATTTTTTTAAGCTAAAAAAATGGGTCAAATAGGCTGAACTTGACAGACAGTTTCTTAAAGCGTCTTCTGCACTAGTTTAGATTATTATTTGAATAAATTGGTCTTTGTAATCATATTAAATATATTAACTATATGTTAGAAGTTTTTGAAACTAATCAAAATGTACCTTTTTGACTAAAGCTTGCGTGTTTAGCCTAAACTCGTTTTGACCCGTTACTGAACCTGTCGATAATATGTTGTTTGTTGTGCTCGTCAGGAAGAATCGGTGATCAAGACAGCGAAAAAGATCCCAAACCAGAAACTAACCGAGTTGTCGGGAAACAATATTTTCAAAGGAGATGAAGCCCCGCAAGGCGTAGAAAAACCATTGAGTTCAGCAAAGCTTCGGTGATCAAAATGACTTATTGACTTATAAATATTAAAAATGGCCAAAAAAACAATTAAACCAACGCGATACTACTTTCGCCACCCCGGGGCTTGCGGGCCCCACGTAAGTAGTCCCGAGGCTCGGCTTTGAATTGTTCAATATCAAACGGCCATCCTTAATGGCGCCTCACGAGAAGTCACTGGTTGGTTTCCTTTCCTGTTTGCAGTTGTGTTCGGTGGACAAACGTTTCAGTCGGAGAATTTGACAAAAATCATTTGTTATATCGGTAAAAGCATCATATATGGTGTTCTCGGCGCTTTGGACCAGACAAATCGATTTTTACTTTCTGTTCTCGAATGAAGATTAAAATCATTAACAAACGAATTTTTATTAACGAATCTGTGAGTTTAAGATCGTTACCTGTGAAGTAATCGACTTTTTTTACACTTGGATTTCGCAGCAAAGTATCTCAATTTATTAAAATTATAAGCAAAAAAATTAAAATGTAAACATGATTTAGGCCAACATGTCCCTCACAATAATACTGCATCCATATAAAGAGAGGGGGGGGGGGGGGGGTATCATCAGGCTTTAAGAAACAACAACTTGATTGATACAAAATGTTCTTGACTTGTATATTTTAACAGATTCATACAGTAGCAGGTTTCAAATAGCAATTATCATACCGTTTCACAGACGCAACAGATCATGACATGTACGTTTGTTCTTCATGTTGGTCGTTTTTGCCTGTCGAATCCAAATAAATAAACTCTGCACAAAACCAATTAAGTTTAAATGTTTAATACAATCTTTCTATACTAATAAACAAAAATCCTTTTTGTACACGTGTCATTTTCTGGTAATTTCTCACCCTTATTTTTTATTTATCTCTTTTATTAAATAATAATAATACTAATACTAATATTAAACATCAATTTAACTAAATCTATTTATCTCTTTTGTTTAATTGATTTCTTTTTTAACTCTAAAGTTTCAATCTTTGGCAATTTAAGTCTAAAGTTTCAATCTTTGGCATTTTAACCCATTTGATTAATTTGATTTTCACTTCTAATTCAAAAGTTTTCATCTTTTGCAAATTTAACCCCTTTATTTTTTTTTACTTTTAACCCAAAGCTTTTCATCTTTTACAATTTAATCTCAACACTTTTTTCACTTTCAACTTTAGTCTCTTGTATCTTTCATAAGTTCTCCGTTTAACGTGGCGTTCTAAATTTCCGACTTAACACGTCGCAACGTGCGTGCGGGGTTCAACGTTTTTTCATCTATTTTTTTCCTGTTTGACATGTCCGTCGCAACGCGTCTATTTTTCCCCATTTGATAGGTCTGTCGCAACGTGCGAGTCAGAGATCGACTTAGTTATTTTTTTTCTCGGTTTTACACACAGACTTGTGGTTATGTGAGAAAACATTTTCCTTTCATCTAACAAGATATATAACTAATGAATCCCCCGCCGCATTGCGGCGGGTGGTAATTCTAGTGATAGTAATTACAAAATCTATATGTATATATAAAATTGATTGAATACCTCAAGAACGTGACCGTGAACGCACAAATTCTTCTAATCTGTCCCAAACATCGAGTGCAGCCGCTCTGTCCTGGTGCCTTTTGTTCTTGCTTATCTGAATAATAAAATAAAACAAAATAAAAAAAAAAGTAAAAAAGGTTAAAATCATGTACCGATTATATATACATCCATACGCTACAAAACTATGGAAGCAAATCTCACCGATATGATTTTCACATTCCATTGCTTCACAATCTTTGCAGACTCGACACTGTCATCCTCAAAACGCATGTAGAATCCAAGAACTAGAACATATTTACAGGGTAAATGTTATCGGATCATATAAAAGTTTAAAGAGCATAATGCTAAATACAAGTCCCGTAACATAACTTTATATCAAGATTCTTGTTCAACACTTCTTGCATCTTCTACGCAGTTATAAATCATAAGAAAAAATCTTGAAAATATGCTAAAAAACAAAATTGATACGACAATAACATAGTCGAAAAAAATGACTAATTTACACCTAAGAAAGCATGATAATTTAATTTAATCCGTTTGACAAATAACATAAAAACTCGGTATATTTCATAGTTGTTAATAGCGAATAGCGCACGATAGCGATAACGATAAAATAACGGGCGCTGTTTTATGTTTAGCGATGTACTAAAAGAAAATTTTAGAAATATCTTATATGTATATTTTATCGAAATACGCATTTTTTATATGTATATTAATACAAAAAAAAAACTAAAATCCCACCATTTTATACGTATATTTTATCGCTATTTATATTAAAACTAAAAAAACAAAAAACCTATAATCCTGCTCATTTCACGTTATGGAGGCACCAAAATCATATTGCGACCGATTGCCGCATCGCCACGCTAAACGCTACAGCGGGCGCTATGCTCGCTACTAATAACAACATCGGCATATTTGTAAAGAGCTTCATAATCAAACATCTTAAACATACAAATACAACAAACCCAAATGAAAAACTCACTTTTATTAAAAATCTCGACATGATCCTTAAACGGCCAATCTTTAAACTGCCATTCCTTCCCCAACACAAAAACGGCCACCACTCTCCCCCACTCCTCCGCCTTCAACGCCGACGGCTTATCCCGCACCTCATACGCCGTCACCACCCTATCCCTACTACTAAACTTCTTCAACACCGTCACACACTCCGGCTTCGGCCCTTTCATCCCCTTCATCTTCACATCCGTCGGTATAAACACCCCATCCTCCAAAAACTCCTTCACGTTATATATCGTTATCAACGTCTGCGACGCGCTCGGCACCAATATTATCGGCACCCCCTCCCCTATCTTCCCCCCCTTCATCTTCACATTCCTATCCACCCCTAACTCATCCCCTATCCGTGTTTTCGCAACCAAACCGTCTTTCCGCTGCTGCGATTCAACACGCTGCCGTTCTTCGTCCCGTTTCGTCGCGGCGGTAAGCAAACTGTAAAAATCTCTATGCCTACACTCTAGAACTGTCTCCCGGTCGCGCAACGGGCGCTCGATTTCTCTAATGAGTTCAATTGGGTTTTTATCCTGAGGCCTAACCCTAACCCTAGATTCTAAATCATCAAAATTAACATCATCAACCGGTGCAAGATTCAAATTGGGGTAAATGGGTAGATTATTAACACGATAATCATGAAATTCAATGGCGTCAGTGGATGAAATTCGGCCGTGAAGATACTCGATTAGGGGTTTTCGATCGAGAAGAGTGACGGCGGGGATCCGGTGAGTGCCGGCGTTGCGGATGTAATCGTGGTGCTTGATGTGGAGGTTTGTGATGAAGTAAACGAGGGTTTCGAGTGTGTAGAGATTACCTTGTTTGGATCTGTATGCGGTTTCGATTGTGCAGGGGAATGAGAGGGTTGAGTTGAATCGGTACTCGTTGTTGACTCGGACGATTTGGTCGAGCTTGTTTTGGATTGTCATCTCTCTGAGTGCTGTTAGAGGATCCATTCTTGTGTTAGGGTTTCAAGGTCTGGTGGTGAAGGAGAGTAGGAATGTATTGTACAGTGTATGGTGTAACTATATTAAAAGGTTGTTACTAGGTTACAAAGGTGTTAAACGGGTCGTGTTTATAAATTGACGGGTTCAACCTCACCTTGTTAATAAAAAATAGGTATGCGAAGGACATGTGATTAGCGATGTTTGGGAGAACACTTTGAAAAACAAAGTGTGGCCTTTGAGCAGGGCTGGTCTTGAGAATTTTTATACACTGTTCGAGCTTGAAAAAACGTACCCTCAGGCTGTAACGAAATAAATATTTTAAAGTAATTTTTCATACAATCATAAACCATTGATAAAAATATAACATTCGAAAAATAATGCAATTAACAAAATACAAAATATAGTATTCGAATGAGTGAAATACCATAAAAACTAATAGGCTAATTGCTAACCAATTATTCGTGAAGTCTTCCCTGCATTCTTAATAGCAAATTGGTGAATCAACTCTTCACATTTTAAATCATACCTGAATTCGAAAAACAAAATAGAATACGGGTCTGAATTTGACAATCGTTTTTGTATAAATTACCAATAATATAGTCTTCAACACAACAGAAAAAGGGCATGAATTCGACAATAACTAATCGCCTAAACAAGGGCCTGAATTCGACAAAAAGAAACATAATAGTTAATAACTAATAAGGGCCTGAATGAGTGAATTCGACAAAAAACAAAACATAACAACTAAAGTATTGAACAAGGGCCGATTGATGATTGATGATTTGATGTTTACCTGAATACGTGATCCGTGATCGTGAGACTGAGTTAGTCGAACAGAATTTATGCGTGGTGGCCCGTGGTTGCGTGCAAGACTGAAATTGAAGAACAAAAGAGGGTAGACTCTGTGGCTTTTGTGCGTGAGTTCTTCGTCGAACCAGATCTGTCTCCTACTATCCTGCTATATGACGTTTCAATATCCACAGGGCACTAGTTGCTGTCCAACATGGACTAATTGTTTTTTTATTAATTTTTAAAATCATTTGGGTATTGGGCTCACTTACGTAATCTCGATGGGTTAACTAATCTAAACCATATAATTTTTTTTGTAAGTGGGCCTATGTTATGTTAGTATTTGTTTGGCTATACCCTATTAATTTTTTTAACATATATAATATCGGATTTTTTTTTTAAATTACGTGCTCTACGAAATCACGGGCCCTGACTGGTGGTCCTCCCCGCCCACCTCCAGGGCCGGCCCTGCCTTTGTGGACTTGCTTGTTTGCAAGATTTCTGCATTGACTATTGTTGCGGCTGTATTTTGCAAACAATGTTGTAAGTTTTATGTTTCATTGCTTTGCGACTACTTAGTTATGTTCTTCTCGATTCTATTTTAGCAAACTTCTACGTATTGTGTAGTTTTCTTTTCCTTCTGTGCGGCTGCTTAAATTATCCACAACATTGGATTCCACAAACCTCCATTTCAGCATGCTACATTGGATTTCAAACCTTCTTATAAACCAAATTACTTTTATAATATTTTTTTGTATTTTGTCTATATTTAAATTAAAATAATATAATGTTATTTAATCAAATAAAATAAAAGAAATTTAAAATAAACGTTGGATAATAACTAAAAAACCACACATAATTAAAAACATACATTATATAATAAGAAACTACATAATCATCATCATCATACTCAGTAAATTCCACCAATAGCAAAGCTAAGGTAGGTCTGAGGAGGGTAAGATGTAGACAGCCTTACCTCTACCCCGTAGGAATAGAGAGGCTGCTTCCAGTGAGACCCTCGGCTCGATTGTAGTTTTGCATCAAGCCTTAGACATAAGGCACATAACACTCAGCAATTGAGACAAATGCCGATTAGTGCATGTACCCCTTGTCTTTCGGCTATCAACGCCACCACATGATGCATGATTAACCATCCGCCTCTTTTAACGTTATTTTCAAGAAATTAGTAAAATAACGCTAGAATTAGTGCACTTTCACTTTTGCCACCCGAGCGCCCACACATATATACATTATATGCGCATACCGCAAGCGGGGCTAAAATAAGAAACTACATAATATTAAACATAATTAAAGATGTTCGATTAAATCAAACGAGCAGTCTAACTCCGTTGAGCGCTTATCTTCCCATGGATTGTAGTTCCTCAAACGCTCTTTAAGGTCAGCGTCGTACTCGTCTTATGAATTAGGTATGCATTCCTCTCCAGGTTTAATGACGTACTTATCCATTAAATTAGGTATGTGTTCCTCTCCAAGGTTAGTGACATACTCGTCCCAACGGTAAAAAAACCAAACTTCCACACATACCCGAATCAGAAAGCGCCACATGATTCTCCTACCCGATACACCAGCGGCAATGTTCCCGATTGGGTAGGGGGTACTCGATAAGCCTACCCGAGAACACCCCTAGTGGCCTTAATGGATTGTTGAAGTGTTTGAGTTTTCCTTTTTCTTTTATAGTGGATTCTTTTTGTTGTTCTTTTTCTTAATTTCTTTTGATCGAGAAGTCGTATGATATGAAGTGAAGAAAAAGCTATTGATAAAGTATGGAAAAACTCATTGACAAAGACAACCATATATATTTTGAGGTTAGAGAAGTTTTCTTATCATATATATATAACACAGTTTGTTGACCGTTTACCTTCGATTTCGGTGTAATCTCCATTGTTATTGTATTGATTTTGAAACCGAATATTCAACACCCATCTTCCATCCCTCAATCTTGATCTTAATCTTAGGGTATAAGGAGTGGTTAGACACTTGAGAGTGACAAGCTAAAAAATCAACCAATCAGAGTGTGCCACGTCAATCAGTGAAAAAGTGTTTAAACTATGCTGAAAAGTGTTGACAATGGTTAGTCACTTGGTGAAGCGGTAAACTTTTTTTTTTAAAAAAAAGGAAAAATGTGTGATTGGTTGAGATAGCATGGACCCCACCAGACACACCCCCTCTCTCTCTCTCCTTCTTCCCTTCACCGCTGCGGCAACCCCTCACTGATTAACCTCCCTTCACCGCACGGCAAAAGGGTCGGCGGCGGTGTTCCCGTACGGAAAACACCCTTTGCCGCTCGACTTTGCCGACGACTCCGTATACCCTTATCTTAATCTATAAAAAATAAATAAATAAATAAATGCATATTTTGTGTAACACACACTTGACAACGCGGCATTATTATTGGTCAACAAATACCTGAAGTCAACGCGCGAATTTTCTACTTTCTTTGTTCTTTCCGAACAAACAAACGCGGTTTATTTATACCAAACTTTAAACCTTTTCAATCTTTGTTAACAACACATTTTGCTACCTAATTCACACAACCAGTTTTTTTTTTTTTTTTTTTAATTATTATATTTCATCCACAAATCCTATTGTTTTTTGAAGTGGGTTTGCTTGTTGGAGGACAAAAAAATAGTTTCTTGTTTGCAGATTATTATTATTTGATGGATAATTTATGCTGTTTCAAGGTAATTCTTTTTTTTTTTTGGTTCATAATTCTGCAATTTTTCTTTTTATAATTGATTTATTTGTTTATGCATGTTTTGATTATATAATTGTTTGGTTGATCAAAGTTAGTTTTATTTACTTTTGTTTACCATCTTTTTTTGTTTGTTAAAAGTAGTCTTAAATTGTTTAAACCGGATCAAATCGGTTAGTTCGGTTAGTTTGAGGTTTATACGGTACGGTTCATGGTTTGGATCAAATCGGGCGGTTCATTTACCGGTTTTTATAATACTCATGAACCATCTTTTACCATTTTTAGGGTGTCAAATCGAGCGGCTTTCGCTTGTTTGACCGATACGACCTAACCAACCAACCCAGCCAATTTGGTTTACCGTTTTTAGTTAGCATTTTGGCCTTTTATTTTCGTGAAAACCAGCTAAACCGGACTGTAAACACCCCTAGTAAAAAATAAAAGAGATGGTAGAGCGTTAAAAACTTTTAGTAAAGAGTAACTTTTGTTCTTTTAAAACATGGTGGCTATAAGCAAAGTTGCAAAAAAAAAAAAAAAAAAAGAGTAAACTGCCAAAATGGTCCCTAAAGTTTGGTTACTTTTGTCACTTTAGTCCAAAACTCATACCTTTTGAATCTGGGTCCCTGTGGTTTCAATTTTGTTGTCATTTTCGTCCAAAAGCAAAATCTGGTTAGATTTTTTAGTTAAGATCCAGTTTTTTTGTCTTTTTTATTCTTTTTAATGATGGGCAAAATGGTCAGATTTTTTTAATTGTTATAATAAAACGTTAAAAGACCATTTTCCCCTTCATTAAAAGAAATAAAAAAGACAAAAAAACTGGATGTTAACTAAAAAATCTGACTTTGCTTTTGGACGAAAATGACAACAAAACTGAAACCACATGGACCCAGATTCAAAAGGTTTGAGGTTCGGATTAAAGTGGCAAAAGCGACCAAACCTTTTTGCCAGTTTACTCAAAAAAAAAAACATGTGTATTTTGTTATCTTGTTTTTACTAATGATTTTTGGTTTGTATTTGTGTTCATAGTTGAGAAGAGGCCCAACATCATATAAGTCTGGTAAGGGAAAAAACCATGAGGGTGATATCAAATTCGGTTTTGACTTAGTCAAAGGAAAAGCTAATCATCCAATGGAGGATTATCATGTTGCTAGGTTTGTGGAACGAGATCACCATGAACTCGGCCTTTTCGCTATCTACGATGGCCATTCGGGAGATCGTGTGCCTTCGTATCTTCAAAAACACCTGTTTGATAATATCTTAAACGAGGTTCGCATTGTCCCCAAATCATGATATTACAATTAGACGTTGCAAAACGGACAGGTTGGATAACGGGTCAAAATGGGACTGGCCCGTTTGGGTCAAGCCTAACAGTTTTGTGGTACGGGTTGGGTTGGTTGACCGTAGACATGGGCAAAAAAAACCGCTTTTAGATTTTTACCGATAAAAAAACATAACGGGTCAAAATGGGACTGGCCCGTTTGGGTCAAGCCTAACAGTTTTGTGGTACGGGTTGCGTTGGTTGACCGTTGACATGGGCAAAAAAAAAAAACGCTTTTAGATTTGAAACCGATAAAAAAACATAACGGGTCAAAATGGGAGTGGCCCGTTTGGGTCAAGCCTAACAGTTTTGTGGTACGGGTTGGGTTGGTTGACCGTAGACATGGGCAAAAAAAAACGCTTTTAGATTTGAAACCGATAAAAAAAAAAAAAAAAACAGAATCATTTTTTTTTTCTAAAAACCGGTTTGGGCCTGATTTGTGACCGGTTCATGTTCGTTATCTTTGTAACCGGTTTAGATACCGAACTGGTTGTAAAAAACCCGTTTAAACCAATTTTTTTTGGCCCAAACCGGTTTTAAGGGTAGCGGTGCAGCTTGTTGCCGGTGTAATTTCCTTTTTTTTCTATCATATGTTTAACACAAAAAGAAAAAGTTTTAAACCCGGTTTGTACCGGTTTAGGTTCTCATCATACTGAACCGGTTTTTGAATAACCGTTCTTTTTTTCCAAAAAAAAGAAAGAAAAAAAAAACCCGATTTGTCCACCTCTAGTTTACCGGAGCACATTTTTTTCCGGTTTTTTTTTTTTTTTTTACAATTTATTTGCGTGTCAAATATGAGTATGAAAGTTATATTCATTTTGCAAATCATTGTATTTCTTTGTAATTTTTCTAATAAGAATGATGTTTATGACAAAAACACTACATTGACTAAAAAAAGTCAACCACTCGTTATGTTACCGACACTCATATGAGTTTGACCAAAATTTACAGGGCGATTTTTTGGTTGACCCAAAGAGATCGATATTCAACGCGTATGAGAAAACTGATCAAGCAATTCTTTCCCATGAAAAAGATTTGGGGCGAGGCGGGTCAACGTCAGTGACGGCTGTTCTTATGAATGGTCAAAGATTATGGGTAGCAAATTTGGGTGATTCTAGAGCTGTTGTTTCAAAAGGAGGTAAAGCTATACAATTAAGTACTGATCATGAGCCCAGTACTGAAAGGGCTAGTATTGAGCACAAAGGAGGATTTGTTTCAAATATGCCAGGTTTGACTTTGACTTTATTAGATGGTTTGACTTTCTGTTATTTTGACTTTAATGAGGTATATGTTTATAAGCAGCAAACTGCAGGATATAGAGAGTAGAAACCGAATTATATTTTTGTCACCGGTTTCTAGCAGTTGCTTAATAAAAGTTGTATTGATAATAGCTATTTAAACGTCACATCTGCTGCCACATGACATGTAAAAGTACACTAAAATGATAAATAAGATGTCACGTCACTAGTTTTAGAAAAAAATATATAGCAAACAGAAGACACGCTACTGGTTGAAGCGGTCATTCTGTGCTACAATCGGTTATAACATAATTTCAGTTACATTCCTTAGAGTAAATTACGTTTTTGGCCCCTGTGGTTATATCACTTTTACTATATTAGCCCAAAATAAGAAATTTTAACATATCTGCTCCCATGGTTTCTATAACTAACCATTTTGGCCCCTAAGTCTGCAGATCATGGGGGCCAAAATGGTTAGTTATAGAGACCATAGGGGCCAAAATAGTTAGTTATAGAGACCATGGGGGCAGATATGTTAAAAATTCTTATTTTGGGCTAATATAGTAAAAATGATATAACCACAGGGGCCAAAAACGTAATTTATTCCATTCCTTAAGTAAAGTTGTTGTCATTCAACTAGAGGTAAAGTTGTCATTTTGGGCATCTTTATCATTTATCAGTTTATAACATAATTCCAGTTACATTCCATCATCTAAAGACTTTAACATAGGTTAATTTTTTTGCTTATTTTATATATATATTTTTTTTCTTTTTATTAGGGGATGTTCCTCGGGTGAACGGACAACTAGCGGTATCTCGTGCATTTGGAGACAAAAGCCTGAAATCCCATTTGAGATCTGATCCTGCTATTCAAGATACAATTGTGGATACCAAAACTGATCTCCTTGTGTTGGCAAGTGATGGTCTTTGGAAGGTAATCCTTCTTATTTTCCCTTTACTATTAGTTAAACTACATGTGACAATTTTGACATGCAATTAGTCGATTTGGGTTATGATTTATCTCTAACGGGCAAAAATAAAAAAAGTAAAACAAGAAAATAAATGGTTGAAAGCCGCATAAAGCTTACTTTTAATACATTAATGGAGAATAGCCTTTGTAGAATTAGTACTTATCGTTTTTATCGATTAATCCAGGTTATGGATAATCAAGAAGTAGTCAATATTGCAAGAAGAATCAAGGACCCCCAGAAGGCTGCTAAACGATTAATAGCGGAAGCTTTGAAAAGGGAGAGTAAAGATGACATATCTTGTGTGGTAGTTAGATTCAGGTGATATTTTCATTGTGGTCCCGTTTGTTCACAGCAAACGGGATCATAACATGAAAATGAAAAAAAAGAATTCTACGAATTCTATGTAAAAAGAATATAAATAGTTGTGAATCTATACTTTAAAATGATAAACCCTTTTGATGGGCTATAAGTTACTAGATTGCTATAGAACATATTTTTGAGTAGTTGAGATATCTTATGTTAATTTCATTCTTTTCTTGATTATTGTAATTGGTGAGTTTGTTTAAATCTTGATTATTGTAATTGGTGAGCTTGATTATTGCATATGGGTATAATTGTACATTACTTCAAATTTAATTGGTTGGCAAAATAAGCATATATTGATTTGAATGTCAATGACATTCTAACACACATACATTTGTTAGATTTTACTTTTTTTTAACCAAATTTTGATTAGTAATATCTTATGTAACTATGATGTTCTAGGTTTGACCCGCTAAATTCACGAGGTTTGGGTTAGAGATCTAAATGATGGAATTAGTTAGGTTGTTAGTGTGATCGTTTATCTAGCATAGTTAGGGTTTGATGTTTATAAGTCGTTTTTAATGTTAGTTGTTCCAAAAAGGGTCTTACTCAAACGAGCCGGTTATACTGGATGGTTAGAGTGAACAAGATCGTTGGTGACGTCAAATCTTTTAGTTATTTATGGATTAGGAACAGATCTAATTTTTTTTTTTTGATACTGGATACTTATAATATTATTCCACACGAAAAAGGGCAATTACAAAGCAATGGCAGATCTAAAATGGATTGGAACAAATGGCTATCTTTTGATGTTTGATTGTTTGTTTAGCTCGTTGCTAGCGGCTTGATAAGGGGCGTGTTCTAATGAAATTTGGTGTTAAAAAAATTCATAAACTAAGTATTAAGTTTATTTTTTTATATACGATATAATGTTTTACAACAAACAAGAGGTTTTTTTTTTTTTTTTTTTATAAAACTTTATATTGATGTAAAATAAAAAAACATAATTACATCCAAACTTGTATTCAATTTATATACAATCGAATAAAAGAAATATAAATTCATACTTTAAATGAAAATAATGCACATTACATATTTTTTTTAACGGCATTAGATAAACAATAACAAAACTAGCAAGAAACTAGCCAAAACATAATAAAAAATAACAATAAACTGAAAAAATACACGATTAATGACTCCAAATTCTTTCATTTCCATGTAAAGATCATTTCCTTCACGAGTCCGTTCACCGACTCCGCTAAATACAGATACGCCTCTGTGAGCTTTGGCAACATTGTTAATCAATTCCATAATAAAGTACCGTTTTACCCACGCCAGCTCCCCCGAATAGTCTGATTTTTCCTCCATAGCGATAAGGGGACTGAATCATTATTCTTAGCTTCAAGTTCTATTCAGTTGAAAGAGTCGATTTTTATGTCTTCTACCGTCTTTGCCACCTAGCATGAGTCCCGTCTAAACACCAAAGTGTTTCTCGCTTTATAAATCCACCAAATAACCGAATAAATGAAAGCAATTACATCTGATGGTAATTTATTATATGTAAATAGATTCACTCTAAAAGATACGAATTTTATATAAATTCTTCTTATGTTAACAATTTTTTCGAAATAATCTCTAATTTATTATTTGTTTATAGTTTTGATTAGGAGAATATATAAGTTTTAAAGTGTATGTTTAACGATGAAACGGGTCTGTTTTGTTTCATCCAAACTTTAATTAAACTTAATTTTATAGGATTTTTCCAACATTGTTTAATAAACTGTAACATACTTTTTTATACTGCGAACAATGAACATTTAGCATTTTCCAAGAATGTTTAAAACTTTTAACATAGCAATTTAGCTTAATATTTTCTTTGGAAAACTTTATGCGTCGTCATAACGATACCATCCAACGATAATTTCTTTCTATAGTTTTTAATTGATGTAAAACATATCTTAATTTCCTCATAGACATATTCTTTATGGTCACCATAACGAGTCCTAGTGTTGTATCATACCATACCATACCATATCAAACCAATACTAACTGAAATTCTGCTGTGTAGTGTGGGTATTTTTCTTAGTTTGTTTGGCAACTTCTGAATGGTTAAGTTCTGAATCAGTGGTCTGAACCATTAAGTGTTGAACCAGTAACAGGTCTGAACCATTAAGAGCTAGTATAATGTTTAGCCGTTCAGAGGCAAATGTCTTACCAATTCAGATTAGAGGTCTTAACCATTCAGACTCAGTATAATGCTTAAGAGGTAAATGTCTGAACTATTCAGACTGCCCGCGAAACAAACAGTCTAAACCATTAAGTACTGAACAAGTAAGGAGTCTGAACCATTGAGAACCTCATTAAGAGCTAAACATGCCAACCGGGATATGGATAGATTTGATCCTACGTATTTTCTACAATATATGTTTCAAATCAACATATACATGTTTTGATTTTATAAATTATTAATGGATAATTTGGATATGTGGACATTATGTGTTCATGAGTCATGACATGTTTGATATAAGTGATATGTGGACATTATGTGTTCATGACATGTTTGAAGTTGTGTTAATCTAACACTTATGTATATTGAAGTTATTCAAGTATACCAGCTGACCATTGTGGGGAAAAAAAAAAGCCCAGCATAGAAGTTACTCAAAAGAGACCATAACAAAAAACTAAAAAAAAAGTGAAATTAGCTTTTTTATTTACATGTGTATAACAATTTATTTACAATTGTGTTTTATGTTTTGCACATGGTTGCACATGATAGGTTGTTGAAAAGATTTATGGCTTTATGCATATGGTTGGTGAACTTATTACTTATATTTGATACGTTTGGTTAGTGATATCATGGTAGTTATTATAGATACTCTCATATGATGGTTGGTTATACATGTTACTACACAAATTTAGTATGTATATGTTGAAATGAACAACCATTCTTGTAGATATGAGATACCTTAATTGCTTGAAAATAAATCAATATCAATATTAATATAACATGAAAGTTTAAATAACATATACCCTTTGTCCGTTTTGATTTCCATTACATAATCAATTGGCATTCACAACAATATCATGTCAATACAATGCATTACATAATCAATTGGCATTCACAACAATATCATGTCAATCCTTTAAGCATCTATTAAAGCTATAGATGCTTTAAGATTTGTTATTCTTTACTTGATATAGACATAAATTTAGTAAAATCTTAAAGCATAGTTGTTACCCTCTCATTTTCTTATCCATCAAAGCTATAATAGTTAGAAACATGTTTAATGTATTATATATATATATATATATATATATATACACACACAAATCAAACAAAAATCTTGAAGTGAAAAACTTACTCTTTTAATACACAACACCCTGGATTTTTAATAGTTGGTTTTGTAATAGGTAGAAACATGTTTGATATAATATAATTAGTATTAAGCATTGAGCTAAAATTAGGATAAAATTAGAATAGATATAATTATTTCTTTTACGAAGTGAGGAGTAGACGATCCAAAATACTCACACTTACAAACAACTATATATATATAATAAGTTAAATAAAATCAATTTGAGATGAGTCGTGCTGGTTTGGTTTGTAAATGAGCTGAGCCAAGCAGTCTCCGTTTATAAATAGACCGATTTTTGCTAACTTTTTTCAAACGAATTTTAAACTACGAGATACTTATACAAACCATGATATGATAAAAACTAATAAAAAACATACAAAATATGAATTAAAAATCATATCAATCACTTTCTAACACCTCCCCAAACACATTACATATGTGATATGACCACCTTATTCTCCACAAACACATTACACACACACCAAAAACACCTCAACTGTGTGCAATCTACTCACCCAATGACAAAATGCTTCAGTCTCACTGCCACCAGAACATGGTGCCTAAAGTCAACGTTCTCCACCTATGGTCTCCGGTCAACGGTCACCGACCTCGGCGATGGCACCGTCATGCACTGCTGGGTACCCAAAACCCGCAAACAAACCCGACCCGACCTCCTTCTCCTCCACGGGTTCGGAGCCAATGCCATGTGGCAGTGGGGCCCACACATCATCCCCCGACTCGTTCGTTATTTCAACATCTACGTGCCAGACTTGGTGTTTTTTGGTGACTCGTTCACGACTCGGTCAGACCGGTCTGACTCGTTCCAGGCTCAGTGTGTGTACCGAGTCATGGAGGTTAACTCGGTTAAGAAAATGAGGGTGGTGGGGTTGAGTTATGGTGGGTTTGTGGCGTATAGTTTAGCGGCGCAGTTTAAGGAGGTGGTGGAGAGGGTGGTGATTTGTTGCGCCGGGGTGTGTTTAGAGGAGAAGGATTTGACGGATGGGTTGTTTGTGGTAAAGGATTTGGATGAGGCGGCGGATATGTTATTGCCACAAACGCCCGAGAAGATGAAGGAGTTGATGCGGGTCACGTTTGTGAAGCCGCCCGTGAAGACTCCGAATTGTATACTTGTGGACTTCATTGATGTAAGTATCTCTGCTAAACGTACCCCATGTGTGAGAGAAATTATTTTTTAATGACGGGCCTTCTAAGTGTGAGAGGATAATTTTAAAAAAAAAACATCGTTTAAATGTTATGTCATAACTTTTAAGTCTCTAATTAATGTTAGCTCTTTCTAAACCACATTCATAATGATTTTAAGTATATGAAAATGAGCAAATTTATTGAAAAATTTAATTCAATTTAACATATAAAATAAGGTTAAAGCCAACAAATTGTTCAAGTGGTTCATGTTCAATTGGTAACAAATGGGGAAAAATCTTACCGGTGTATGGATGCTACATTTATGACGCCTTAAATTACATTATGGTAGAGTATGGGTTCATCACACTTTCTTGAAACATGCAATATGTAATTTGCTTTAAATTAATTATAGTTTAAAAAACAATATAATTTCATGCATAACATTAGCATATATAACTTAGCTTTTTTATTAAATAATGTATTGATAACTTTATTTATAAAACATATAATTTTTTATATTGTAAAAAGTAGAGAATGATTGCTAAAATGAAGAGATAATATATATTAGAGTGAACACTAGTGTATTTGTGAACTGAGTGAACAAATCTTGGCCATTGATTTACATCATCAAATCATAAAATACACTAGTGTATTTTCATCATCAAATCCTGGCCATTGATTTACACTCGTGTATTATCAAGGGCTAGGATTAGTTCACACAGTTCACTATCAAATGGCTTGTTCATAAATGAACCTAACGCTATATATATCTTTTTCTGTTAAAAAAAAATTATATAAGTCTTGAAAACCGTGTCCAACTAGTGATTTACGGAAACCAGGGTTCAAATCATGACATGAGATAAAATTAGGAATATATATTTACGTTAACTTACTTTCGTGAGGAGCAAAAAAAATATACCACTAGACGATTAGATCATAGGTATAGATAAACAATTTTAATAAATGAAATCATAACATGTTACATGAAATGTTGTGTGCAGGAAATGAATAAAGAAAATTTAGAGGAGAAAAGGGAGTTGATTCATGCTCTAGCCAAAGACCGAAAACTTTCTGAAATTCCAAAAATACCCCAGGTCAACCTTCCTACAATCAAGCTTAACTCGGCTTTTGACAACCCATGGCTTTATAGCCTAGTGGTATCTTGGGGGTGAGATAAGACTTTGGACCAATAGGTCCTGGGTTCGATACTCACAAGGGGGTTTTTCCCATATTTATTGGGTTTCATCCTGAATTGGTGTATAGGCATTATGCCTAGTGGAGATGGATATGATCGGGTGGTTCCGTTGGTGGCACGATGATACTCCAGTGGTCCGTCAGTGATCCAAATTTGCCGTTCAAAAAAAAAAAAAAAAAAACTCGGCTTTTGACTTTTGTAAATGTTGACTCACATATTGACCATTTCAATTTGCAGCCAACTATGATAATATGGGGTGATAAAGATCAAGTGTTTCCACTGGAATTGGGCTATAGATTAAAAAGGTGCGACTTAATTCGACCAATGAGAGACTTTCAGTGTGTGTTTGACTTTTGAAGTCAACGGAGAGAGATGACTATTATTGACTAATCACTAATGTGATATGCATATGATGCAGGCATTTAGGTGATAATGCAGATTTGGTGGTCTTGAAGGACACAGGACATGCTTTCATTGTAGAGAAAACAAAGGAATTCTACAAACACCTTAAGTCTTTTTTGCTCCCTCCTATTCCTTCATCCGCCACAACCAACGGCCACGATCCTCAGCATCTCCACAATAACAGCCCCGACACAGTAACTACTACCTGATTCCTATGGTAAAAGTTAAAAAGTGTCGAAAAACTGACACAAATAGACGCTTCAAGTTGCAGTTGTAACGAGTCTCGAGTCCCTAAGTTTTTTTTTGTTTTTTTAATGATTCGATATGACTCGTGTAATCGAACAATTAAATCATTTATGGATAACATTACCAGGTTAACAATGTTTTTAACTAAACAGTTTCCAAAACCAAACCAAAAAATCGAACGAATTAACGAGGGTGCAAAGTGTAAATACGAATCCCGCAATATGAAAGACAATGCTAGTGCTTGCTGCTATGTGATTTATAGACTTTATTTGCTCAAACGGGTTAACTGGGTCGAACCATTGATGTTAGGAGCATTCACCTATACTTATTCTCACGCAGGAAGGTGGTTACAGGAATCCCTCATTCCTGCAATGAGTCCTACCGGTCTTTTCTTTTGTAGGTTGTGATCCAGACCATTGATGTTAGGAGCATTCACCGAAGAGACGTTTTCCTAGGTTCACGTTTCTACATTGGTGCCATCCGTGGGACCCAGTATAAATATACTTGGGACCTGTTATTTTGATCATATTCCGTTTTGAATCGTTACCAAAAACCCGCATGAACATTAATGCATGTAAGGCTTACATGATGTACAAATAAACATATGAAAATCTTAGAATCTCTACAACGTCCATATATATGGATTTTTATTGTTACAGATACTAATACCGATACCGCAATTATCAAAAAAAAAAAAAAAAAAAAAAAAAAAATACATAGGTGTTTGATCCAAGTACCATATATATCTATCTTTTCCTTCAATAAACATACAACTTGTACTCTATGATACATAAACCTGAAGCAAGCTACTTCAAGAACCAAGTTAAACAAACAAAACTTTTATATTTTATATAAAAAAAAGGATCAGGTTAATCAACTAGTGCTTTCTTTCATTATAGAAACCAATACCCATGCAGTGGAGGGTTCAAACGAGAAGAAAAATTTTGTAAGAATAAAAAGAATAAGTTTTAAACCAATAGAAGTGCTCCATTTTACTTCATTTAATATGTGTATTTAATGTTATTAATAAGGGTATATAAGTAAATTTCTAATTGTAATAAATTAGCTAAGCTAACTAATTAAAATTGTAACTCACTTTTAAATATACTCTTTCAAGATAAAACAAAATTAAGATGAATGACAATTTTCGACATGTGTAGGATAAATTTTAGTATGTGTAGGATAAATTCTTAAATGTGTACGATAAATTTAGATATGCGTAGGGTAAATTTCGCTAAGTGTAAGATATATGTAGGATAAATTTTGAAATGTGTAGGATAAAATGTTTTGTGCTTTATTAATGAGAGATAACATAATTAATGGAATGAGTTATAAACTATTTAATGTTTTACCATTATGCCCTTTCTTCTTTTTCTTCTCACATTAACTTTCTTCTCAAATGAACCTTCCCCTACCCATGCAACCTATAAGTGAACTAAATAACTGTATGGCGCGATTCAAATAGGCATAAGGGTGATCCCACAACAACCATGTTCTTCGAGCATATTGAACAGATGTGACGATAAACGGGTAAATTAGGTAAACTGTCCGAAAAACGACAAACAATGTGGCTAAAGCAAGATACGTTTCTTGCTTAAGTAAATTTTCGGGTGATTTTGCCCATGAAAACGGGCAGATTTCTGGATCTATGTTGTTATTGTCGCCTTTATCATGAACCAAAACGTCCACTTTGTTTAGGAATGTTTTATCTTGTTCAGCATTTAAACCTGTGTCCAAAAAGTAATTTATCAGTTAAGTATGTCTCGAATCAAAAGTTAGTAGTCGGTTTCATAAAAAATAAACTTCATACCCGTAACATCTGTGTAGAAACTCACAAGAGAACTAAGAGTCCGAGAGCCATGATAACGCGCACGCATAGTCGAGTTTAGTACAAAGAGAGTAGGAAATCCATTAACTCCATATTTCGAAAGTGTGCTACAACAAATAAACTAGCGTTAGTCTTAACTAACAAAATTAATAGCTCATCGGCTTATATTTCAATCCATTTATGGAAAAAAGTTCGTTTGGGTTCTATATTAAAGCTAACGGAGTAACGGTAAAACTTTATGAAACTTAACAAAAGGGTAACGGGCCATATAAGGACTCACACCACATGCACATCTTTGGTGTTTTCCATACCGGCCATATAAATGCGAATACAAAAATATAATAGAGTTAATTGCCATTTTAGTCCCTGTGGTTTGGGCCATTTTACCAGTTTAGTCCAAAGGTTTCATTTTTAACATCTGGATCCAAAAAGGTTTCATCGTTGCCATTTTGGTCCAACTGACTTAACTCCATCCATATCTGTTAAGTCTGCCAAGGGCATTTTTGTCATTTCATTTAAAAGAAATAGCAATAAAGAAAAAAGGGTTAATAAAAAGAAAAATGAAATGACAAAAATGCCCTTGGCAGACTTAACAGATATGGATGGAGTTAAGTCAGTTGGACCAAAATGAACGATGAAACCTTTTTGGATCCAGATGTTAAAAATGAAACCTTTGGACTAAACTGGCAAAATGACCCAAACCATAGGGACTAAAATGGCAATTAACTCAATATAATATATACTTTGGGAAATGTAAGTGAGAGTGTAATGGTTGCAAACCTCGGCTTCACAACGGATTCTTTGATTGCAAAATGAGGGATGGAAGGATACAACGAAGACATTGTTGATAAACTTGGTTTAAAAACGGTTGAAAACGGGCACCATGATGCATAAAAGAGGACAGCAACATAATCATGAGTGTTGGTATCAACTATACTTAAAGCCTTTTGCAATGAAGTCTCGTCTCCCTTCAATTAAAAAAAAAATGCAATTAGCACGCGACTGACACAAGGTTGCTACCATTTTTGTGGGTTCCAAAAACCGCATGTGATTCACAGTCCACAGATTAGTAATGAAAGTAAACCATGTATATAAATACAAAATGATAAAGAAGAGGCATAACGAACAAATTTCTCTTAATAAAGTTTTACAAAGATGGAAGTTTGGATGTGTTATTTCGAAGTGATTGTTGTGACTTGCCGACTCATAACGAGCTAATCGAATAAATAACTAATAGCCTAAAGCTAGGGATAGATAAGTAACTTTGCATTCATCTCAACTATCAGTTTTTCTTATAGCAACTTCTCACATGCTTCTTAAAATACAATTATGACATCTACGGGGTCAAGTTATTCTACAAAGACTTCTAACTGTAAGAAGTGTAAGAAGGATTTATAGAGTGACAAGTGTCCAATAACCTAAAACTAAACCCACTACATCACCACCAAAAACCTAAACACCCACCCCCACCCCACCACCACCCAAAAACCTAACCCCCCCCCCCCCCCGGGCAAAAAAAAAAAACAAAAAAAAAACTATACCTCACCAAAAAACCTAAACCCCCCACCCCCCAAAAACCTAAAAAAAACCTAACCCCCCCCCCCCCCCCCCGCACCCCCACCCCCCAAAAACCTAAAAAAACCTAACCCCCCCCCCCCCCAACCCAACCCCCCAAAAACCTAAAAAATAACTAAACACCCACCCCCACCCAAAAAGCTAAACCCCCACCCCCCACCCCATCGGCAAAAAAAAATAAAAATAAAAAATAAAAAAAATTTTAGGGTGGATGATGTGTGTGTGTGTGTGGGGGGGGGGGGGGGTTAGGTTTTTGGTGGTGGTGGATGTTTAAGGGTTTTTTTTTGTAGTGGGGTTTTTTTGTGTAGTGGGTTTTTTTAGGTTATTGGACACTTGTCACTCTATAAATCCTTCTTACACTTCTTACAATTAGGATCCTTTGTATTTTATCCTAATCCTTCACTTTTAGCCATAGACGCTAACACCTCCAAAAGCTGATTTCCTGCTTTATCCATATCTAATACAATCTTGTGCTCAATACACCGAGCCAACCTTCTTTTATGTATGCACTGTTGCGCATAAATAGTCATTGGCCCACTTTATGCTAACCGGAAATTAGAGGAGAAAAAGGGGAGGGGTCCGGCCGGCCGTAACCCTAATTAGCTAGTCAATTGATATATCTCCTACACTTGTAATTCATTATCACTCAATAAAAAGAAAACCCTAGTCGCCCCTGTGAACGTAAGTTGCACACCGCAACCGAACCCAGGGGCGGACCCAAGTTATGGGGTGGGTGGGCGGCCGCACCCCTTGAAAAAAAAAATTTAGTGGTATTTTTCGCGAAAAATCTAGACCGCATCCCTTGGAAATTTTCGTCCGCACCCCTTGAAAAATTCCGACCGCATCCCTTAGAAAAAAATGTTAGAAATTTATGTAAAAAAAGATTTTGAACACGGATTGAAACCCGATCAAATCATGTAAACAAGTTAGCCTACTAACTCCTTTAATAAAACTTAAATTCAATCCATCAAGCTCAATAACTTAATACCCATTCAAGCCCAACCCAACTAATAGTTTTGTTATAGATAAGTTTTTTTGTTCTTTTATTGAATGATTAAGAGATATAAGTAGGGATGGTTTGAACTTTGATGTTTTTTTGTTTGTTAATGTGATAGGTAGTTAGGAACTAAGGTTTGATTGTTTGAGAATTGAAATGGACCCGACCCGATCTGATTCGACCCGCTATGAAACTTTGTTTGTTTGTGTTTACTTGTTTTACATGACCCAACCTGATCCGACCCGCTATGAACCGATTTTTTATATAGCTAGTGGTCTAAAATCTTTAAAAAAATTTCTGCACCCCCAGGAAAAAAATCCTAGGTCCGCCACTGACCAAACCACGTAAAATCTCTCGTGTTCTTTACCGCTTTTCTGTTTGTGTTTGTTCGTTTGTTGCTTGTGTGATCCTAACAACGTATGCACTACGAATCCACAAATTATAATACAAAACTCACAGTCACAAAACTCACATGATTGGGACCATAAATGCATGCAAAATGCTACATCACCTAAATGTCGAATCAACAAACTTTCGTTAGTCGTAATACCGATCATAATTCATAGCAAAATTTCTTTTGTACAAATGACTATCAATAACAAGATCAAACAACTATCACCATTTATATATGATCATAGAGCTAGACTGGAACTTCTAATTGATGCATGAGGCATTCAACTCTAACCACACAAACACGATATATATATAACTTAAAACAACAACAATTACACATAATTAAGTGCAAAAAGTGTATAAACAAGTAAATACCTCAATAACACCGAGATAATAATCAATTCCACTCAAACGGCAAATTGAATCGTCAATTCCAAAGATCAAATATCCAATTGACTTCGTAGGGCAAACAGAATCCGAAACCCTAACCCTAGAAAGCTCATCGGCGTACGTTAGACTGCTAAAAACCACCAATAGAATCAATCCAGTTCGCATAGCCATTGTTGGACTGAGAGTTATCGTTGATGACGATATATACATGTAGATACACAGAGATCGATTGAATTCATACGGAAATGTTGCGGAAATAAAACCCTAGAATTTTGGGGATTTTGTGAGCCTGAAGCTCCGATGAACTGCAACTATTAATATGCATATAAATAAAATTTTTAAAACATTTTTTCTTTTGAGAAATTAGATTTAGAAACTTTTTGCAGAATTTAATTTAGAGAAATGTAAAAATCAATGGTTGTTCTTCAATTTTTGGGGCTTTGAGTGCAATGTGAAAGATATAAAACACTTAGGGTATGTTTGGCAAAAGTAGCTGGTGGCTGGTAGCTGAAAGCTGGAAGCTGGTAGTAGGGCTGTTCATTTTTATCCAAAACCCGAAACCCGACCCGAATTCAAAGCCACCCGAACCCGAATTAGCGAATAACCGAAAAACCCGAACCCGAGAAACCCGAACCCGACCAACCCGAACTTCAAATGGTTCGGTTATCGGGTCACTTTTTCCAGGCCAAAAACCCGAACAACCCGACCCGAAAAACCCGAAACACGAAACCCGAAAAAAAACCCGAACATTTATTGTTTTTTTCTTATAAAAGTTTTTAGATTTTGAGTCTTTAATAGATGGAACACTAGGTTTTGGGTTTTTTTAAATATTATAATAGCATATTGTCAATTAATCTTTGAATTTTGATGATATTTATAAAGTAACAATATGAATTTTGATGATATTTTATAAAAAAAAAAAACATTTATTTTCATTTTACATCTAAACCCGAAAACCGAATAACCCGACCCAAACTAACCCGAACCCGAATAAACCAAACCCGACTAACCCGAACTTTAAATGGGTTGGTTATCGAGTCAAATTTTCCCAGAGAAAAACCCGAACAACCCGACCCGAAAAACCCGAAACCCGAAGAAAAAACCCGATGAACACCCCTAGCTGGTAGCTGGTGGCTAGAAGCTGGTAGCTGTAGCTGGTAGCTAGTAGCTGTAGCTTTTTAGATATATTTGGTGTTTGGTAGAGTAGCTGGAGCTTTTAATAAAATGTATAAAATTACCAAAATGGACATAACTAAAAATTTAGAAAGTTGGTGCATTAAAAAGTTCCTTATATTTAGAGGTTAAAATAGTCCTTTTTCCCTAAAAGCTTGTAGCTCCTTCTAAACGCTACTAGTAGTAGCGTTCAACCAAAAGCTTCAAGCTCCTAACCTAAAAGCTTAAAGCTCCTTCAACCAAACAAGACTTTTTATTGAGTATGAGCTTTTTCTTAAAAGCTTAAAGCTAGAAGCTCCTAAAAGCTCCTAAAAGCTTCATGCCAAACATACCCTTAAAGTGACAAAATTAATGGAAAAGTACAGGGAGAAAAAGCGAGATCTACGTATGATTTTCATTGACCTTAAAAAGGCTTATAATAGTATACCACGTAGAGTGATTTGGGAAAGCTTGGAGGGTAGGGGAGTTTCTGGAAAGTATATAGACTTAATTAGCGATATGTATGATAGGACTGTGACTAGGGTTCGTGCGCCTGTAGGAGATACAGAGTCTTTCCCCGTGGAAGTTGGACTCCACCAGGGGTCCGCGTTGAGTCCGTTTCTTTTTGCGGTTATCTTGGATGAGTTGTCCAAGTCTATTCAAGAGACAGTTCTGTGGTGCATGTTTTTTGCGGACGATATAGTGCTAGTTGCTGAAACTAGACAAACCCTAAATGCGAGGCTAGAGGAATGGAGAGCAGCGTTAGAAGGCAATGGTTTAAAGATTAGTCGGTTTAAGACTGAATGCCTTTATTGTAATTTCAGTGGTGCAGGTGACAACGAGGACACTCAGGTTATCATTGAAGGTCAAGTGGTCCCACAAACGACTAAGTTCAAGTACTTAGGATCGTTTGTGCAAAGGGACGGGGAGATAGATAGTGATGTATCTCACCGCATCCAGGTTGGCTGGTGTAAGTGGAGAGCAGCCACTGGGATATTGTGTAACAGGAGGTTCCCAACAAAATTGAAAGGAAAATTCTATAAGATAGCAGTTAGACCAGCTATGTTATACAGGACAGATTGTTGGGGCATCAAGAAAACATAAGCACGCAAGATGAAGGTAGCGGAGATGAGAATGTTGAGGTGGATGTGTGTCACACGAGGTTAGACCGAATAAGAAGTGAGGTTTTTAGGGAATGGTTAGGAGTAGCTAGTATATCAGACAAGTTAAAAGAGGAGGCAGTTGACAGAACCGGTTAGAGCAGTGGAAACCATAACAGTGGAAGGAAGGAGGAGTAGAGGCAGGCCCAAGTTGACTTGAGATGAAAGACATAGGAAAGATTTGGTAGAGTTGCACCTCTCTGAGGACATGCTTCAGGATAGGAGTTCGTGGAGACGTAGGATTAAGGTTAAGGACTTGTAGGTGAGGGTATAGACGTGCCCTAGCTTTGCGGTGGGAAGGGGTGTTAGTTTTCTTTTACACTTTAGGTAGGCCAACATATGATGATTTTCTTGTATCTATGCCTATGTGTGCTTGCTGATGATCTATCTGACTACTGCTATGCTATTTACTTATCCATCTTTCATCTATCTGCCTGTTGGTTGTTTTGGAGCTGGGGGTCTCTCAGGAAGCAACCTCTCTATTCGTAGGATAGAGGAAAGGTTTGCCTACATCCCACCTCCCCCATACCCTACCAATAGTTCTGATATATGTGAGATATATTGGGTATGGTTGTTGTTGTTGTTTCTTCTACCCGAATCTAGTAACGATCACCCAAAACCACTACCTGATTTGAAGTATCCGAAAGGATGGCAGTTGTGTTCCTAATTCTGGTACATTGCCCGAATTTCGTTACCTGCATGCACCGCGTGCTCCCTAACTATACAATACAAACACTTTTTTTGCCTTTAATGGTTTAAATAAACTAAACACTCAGTAATCAATCTGTTTATTTAATAAACAAACAAACATGAAAAAAGTTTGTTGTTCATTTGATTATATGAACGAACATGAACATGTTTTAGAAGCGTGACCGTTTTTTTAACTCACCTAAACCTAGTTAACCGAAGCGCAAAAAAAATCAATATATATTACATAGGGTTAGGTTCAAATGTGAACCTCCCCTCTATTAGTGAAATAAATAAACTAATCCTAACCCTTGATATTTTTTGAATCAAAAGGGTAAAGATGTCATCAGCGAACTAATTGTAATTAGACTTTTAATTTTAAACTTATTAAAATTTTAATCCAAAAAACCAGTTACCATGATTATGATAACTGATCCCTACAACCTTATAATTCAAGATCTTCTTTTTTCTAAACAAAATTCAAACCCTTTGATAATCCAAATTCATTCCTAATCAAAAGGATCATTCTCCGTCTACAATATTCGCCGAACATGATAGGTATTGGGTGTGTTGTTTAAACACACCAATTCTCTAGCTCTAATAAAAGCAAAAAACACACATACACAAAACCGCTAAAAATACAAGTTTCAAAATCACCAAATTCTCAAATGGCAAGCTCAAGGTTCTCATGATGTCGATGCTTCCTCAAGTGAACTAACGATGCTTAGTATCTTAAAAACGAGGAACCAAAAGATTTGGTAGAAACTTGATTTTTGTGAAATGGCCAGTAGTACTCAAAGGAGGTTTTCCCATACTTATTGGAATGCCTAGTGGAGATGGATATGATCGGGTGGTTCCGCTAGTGACGTGATGATACTCTAATGGTCCGTCAGTGATCCAAATTTACCGTTAAAAAAACGGTGTAAGGGGTTTGGTTTATGTGAAATCAACGTAGGCAATAAATGTAGGAAAAAAACATATACCTCACGGGTAATACTTTTACTTTTTATTAAATCATCTTATACTTAAAATGAAAGACAAAAAGGTAAAACCCATGAGATACAAAATTTCAAACCTTACAAAACAGCACCACAAAGAACCAACCAATGCCTTTATTTCTTTCTCTCAACAATGCCTTTAAAAGGGTGGTCGTTTATATAAAAGATTAAAGAAGTATAATAATCTTATAATGCATCTTTTATGGTCCTGACAATACATTGTTTTACCTTTGTAACAGCCAACCTTTCCACTTAAGAATTTTGTTAATAATGTCATTTGTAGTCATAAAGTCTTTTGTGGGGCGTTATATGACAAGTGGCGAAACACGTAAGAGAGGGGTTTTATAGGGCTTTATATAACTCGAGTGTGTACTGAGGATATATATGTATGGGGCTTTATATATGTATGTATGTATATGTGTGTGTGAGTGGGGAAGAATGGGCAACGCTGTGAAAATTTTCACGAGGAGGAGAGATTTTTAGCACATGGCGCCCCCTATAATGGTGTTCAGGGGCGCCATAGGACGTTATACTTAAGTTTGACGTGATGTGACGCCCCATTACACAAGACCTAACCCCATGAGTTTTTGAAATTTTGAAACTGATCCCATAAAATTTCAACACCGTATAAACACACCCACATTGGTAGATTATTATATCTTGCAATTTGAGATCCAGTGATGATGCTTACAATTTCTTCAAACTTTAATTGTTTTGCATCAATTGCTTATGTTATTTTGTTTAAATGGGTTGAAGGACAATTTTCAAAGTCATAAAACCATATAAATCTTTTATTCAAACTTTATCAATGCATAAAACGTTATAAATCTTTTATTCAAACTTTAGATTGTTAATGCATAAATCATATGGGCCTTGGTTGAAACGTGCCTGATCAAATTAACACACCACACATTCTTGTCCAAATTAAACAAATCATTAACTATACATATTATATTTTCTTAAATAATCTGTCTTGTCACATTTTGTGAACCATGACCCCATCATCACGTCAAGTAAAAGGACCCAAAGTCACATGTTAAATTCTTTTCACTACATACGACAATTAAAGTGGTCACTTTTACCCTATTAAGTGAAAAATATGTCGATTTTGGTTGTGTTTTGGTACAGAAAATATAATAAATGAAGAAAAAAAAAATGTTTCTCTAGGCGGCATTTGAATCAAGAAATGCTTACTTGAGAGCTATTAGTTACAAGAAGATGGAAAGCTTGAAAGATGATGATTATGTAGCAAGATTACCCCAATATATGAAACTATAAGGGCCTCTAATTCTTATTTCATTCTTACATTTGATCAATTTATAATAAGTAGAAAATCTCTTATACCCACTGCTTATATTTATACTTTTAGTAAAGGTATTTTTTTATTCTACAATTTTTTATTAGTGATAGTACTATCTATGCTTTCTACAAAACTTATTTTTTACTTCCAAACATAAATACCTGAGACAATGCGCAGACATTCTCACTAGTTTCACATTAGGTTGATTAATGATGGTATTGGAAATGAGAAATATGTAAATATTTGTTTAATAAGTTCATTAAGGATAAAATAGTAATCTAATAAAAGTAATTTTAATGAAAAGGATAAATATATGATATATATATAGTTTAGGAAGTGGAAATATTTAATTGATTTTAAAGATTAGGTAAATATGTAATAAGGCCTTTTAGAAAGGGAAAATTTTAATTGATTTTAATGATTAGGTAAATATGTAATAAGGCCTTTTTAGAAAGGGAAATATGTAAAAAAAACCTAATTATGAGCACCAAACAACGTTGCTTAGAATTTATATATGAAATATAAATTGTAATACTGAGTGCTAGTATTGTAACGATGTAATAATAAAATGAATTAATAACGACTGTATTCCCACCGCAATTATCATAGAAATCACAGTACTCTATTTTCAATTTGTATAGTTTTTACCTTTTACTGTTTTAGTTAGTTAGTTGACCTTAGCTTGGTACTAAATGGTCTATAAAGCCGAGGCCCAACTAAATTATTAGACCATTTCAGGCTCTAATTTTCCGGGCGGGTTTTATTGGGCTTTTATAATTTTCTTTGATCATTTTAATACTGTAATGTTGTTAAAAAATATTAGCTTTGTGGTCGATCTTGGTTCGTTTCGTTATGGTTATAATCTTTTAATATAAAATGTAATTTTTGAATGTATTCGGACCCTCAAAGTTGGAATTGAGCTATAAGTTTATAAAATAGATACTGGTTTAGTTTATCGTATATGAGGGTGTTTGGGGTTCCTTATTTTAAGGGTAAAAGGACTTTTGAAGGGCAAAAGGACTTTTGAAAAGTGTTTGGCTTTCCTTTTGAAGGGCAAAAAAAAGTCCTTTGGATTTGCCAAAAGTCAGGATTTCCTGACTTATTTTGGGCAAAAGTCCTTTTGCAAAAGTTGAAAATAAGCTAAGCCAAACATGCCCTATGTCTGGTTAAACTAAATTATACAAGTTAATAAATAAATTGTAACTAGCAATAAAACCCGTGCGCGTTGCAGCGTGGGTACACCGTAAACATTTAATGGATTAGTCCAAACGTTATGTGATGCATTTACCATATGAAAACACGCGTTTCGACGTATCCGATTAAACTCAATGTAACTTGTATAAGCATTGCGATTGAATCAAAATGTGAAGTAAATCAAATTCATATCGTCTAATCATAACGTAATATATGTGATCCGACTCATATATAGAAAACATAACTGGTATGAAGGAAAAACTAACACGTGTAATCAAAATGGATTAATTAGAGCTTTTAAAAAAAGGGAAAATTAAGAAGTCACAATTTGACTCCACTCGGTTCGAAACAAAATTTACGAAACATACATAAAATAAGCATGAAAACATATTATATTTGACCTGACTCATTTCCTTAAAAAGTTACTTCGAAATGTAGAACAACTTGAATTTATACCGAAACGTACATAAAAATATGCACGTAAAAATGGTTTCTTTAAATGAAAACGTAATATACTTGACCTGACTCATTTCCAAAAAAAAAAAAATTACGTCGAAACGTAGAGCAAATCATATTTATACATATAGGCACATAAAATATGCACGTAAAAAATTAGTTTTTAAGTAAAGTAAGTACCGAAAAAAAAATTAGTAAAAAGTTTAATAGGCTAAAAACGTTCATAAAGCTGTGCCAAGTAGCACCAATGCCACATCACTGGCATCGACCCTGAACATCGGTAAAACTCATAAAATAAAATAGATAAAATGAAAAGAATTACACCGAATGAAAAACAGACGTAATATCATTGAACCACACATACCCGTTACGATGTGTTAATGCGAAAAAATTAGACAGAAATGTAAAACATACAAAAGAATAATAAGTCGACGTAGGATCCGCCCGTTGCGGCGAACTTGCCAAAGGGGGGAAAATAGACACGTTACGACATACTTGTCAAGTGTGAAAAAATAGACCAAAAACGTTGAACCACACACGCACGTTGCGACGTATTAACTCACAAAATTTAAACGAAGCGTAAAATGGAAAACTTGCGAAATATAAAAAGTATGGGGGACCAAAGTTGTAAATAAAAAAGTTTTAGATGAAATTACAAAAGATGAAAAGTTTCGGGTTAAAAGTGAACAAATTAAAAGGGTAAAATACAAAATATGAAAACCTTTATGTTAAAAGTGAAAAATCACAAAAGTTTTTTGAGAAACCCTCTATGCTTGGGGTATAACAACACAATGCAACAAGTAAATTATGTTGCTTCAAATTTTGCTTAGCAGATTTTGAAGTTCAATCTTCGGCCATTGTTCTTCAGCAATTGTTCTTTCATTCGGTTCCAAACCACTCAACTATTCGGGATTTTGTTTGTTGGATAAAAATTTTGGTCTACATAGCTAAAAAGACCATAAGGAGGTAATCCGTAATTCAAGCATTTGTTAATTAAAGTTCCTTATTATATAATATGCTTCCATTTTGTGTTGTTCAGGATGGGCCTTTTAACTAAAGCATGTGCCTTGATTTGTTTAATCATGGGGGAAACTTCATCCTGGTCCAAGTCTCAACCGACTTACAAAGGTATCTTCCCTAATGACTACAGATTTATAGTTGTGTCATTTGTGTGTGAACTTTTAAAATGGTTTTTCTTGTGTTTAACAATATCAAGTTTACTACTTAAAAGGTTTACACAACCAATTAGTGTGGGTATAAACCAGTTTCAGACTCGGCCGAAGAAAAAGGAACCTCGGGCCCACCTCTACCTGGTCAAAACCCGGACCCAAACCGACCAAAACCCAAAAAAACCTGACCATAATATCAATTATATTTATTAAAATATTATTATTAAATTATTTTGTAATATTTGATTTAACTCACTTCAATTTCCACCGTTTAACAGTTAGAACTCATAATTCGTTAGTACAAGTTGGATTATTCGAATCAAAAGGTCCGATCCATATTCGTTCGGATCCGTGACCATCTGAAATTAAATAGGTATTTTGTAGAGAATTCATAATATTGCAATTTATATTACTTATTGCCATATTGAAGTAAATGCCCTAAGTAATCCAATTTTTGTTTTTTTTTTCTTATTGGTAAGGTTTGTCAAACATGGGTGTTAGCATGAAAAAGATATCAGGTTATAAATCATAAATAAAAATACTTTTATAGACATAGAGTTTTTTAACATAACCCATAACCCGTGAAGGTCATGGGTATATAAACTGCTGGGTGTGCTTTGAGGTTGAAACATTAAGCGTGGGAGGGTATAAAGAGGAGACGTTAAGCGTCACGTAGCAGTCACGTTAGCAAGGCGGCGTGGTAAGAAAAACACGTGGTAGAAAGGACGTTAAAGTGGTGTTTAAAAAAATCAAAAACCAATAAAATGTTAGTATGAAGAGGTTATCTAATTATAAGAAATCATATATATAAAATTCTTTTATAAATATAAATTTTTATAAAACAACCCATAACTGTGAAGCTCACGGGTATATAACCTAGTATAGTATATTCCTCTTCCTTTTGATATGACCTCAAACATAAATGTTAGTGTGGGGTCGCTGATGCCAGCATCCTCAACTACGACAATGAAAAGCAAGAAAAACCTTAAAAAAGAACAAATTACAACACCTAAAACAAAAGCACATGAAAACCTTATAAGCACAAAGTACAAGACTATGCATTATGTTACAAACTAGTGGATGATCCTATATATATGAGATCCTACCAAGTCACCAGTTGCACATTTCACTCACTCTCACACATTTGACTCTCATCAGTCATCATGGCAACTTATTGTGGCGGTTTCACCCTGATCACAGCGGCGGCGATCATGATCCCCTTCGCTTCACCGTCGTACGACACCCCACCGGCTAGCTCTTTTCTCCTCGTCGGCGGTAGTGGTGGAGGAGGAGGAAACACAGCGATCGCCTTCGCTTCACCGTCGTACGACACCCCACCGGCTAGCTCTTTTCTCCTCATCGGCAGTAGTGGTGGAGGAGGAGGAAAAGTTGCTGAAGTTGTAATGATTTCCGGTGGAAGCGACAGAAGCAAACGACGGAAGGGGCTCCGGAGGCGGTGGGAAAGATGGTGGAAGTGGTGGTGGAAGCGGATGGGGCTTTAGTGGTGGATTCGGGGCAGACCCCGGTAGTCTTCGTTTGATGACCCGATTGATGCTTATAATCTTGGTGCTCATCCTCATATTGCTGGTTACAGTGATCTCCAGGCTAATCTTTTGAGTTAGTATGTGGCATATTCTAATTATGATGATGACGGTTGTTATTATGCTATAATTGTATGGATAATTGGATGATTAACCTAAGTTATGTGGCAGTTTTGATACATTGTCAATCTTACTTTTCCATTTGTCGATTGTGGTTTTGACGCCATAGGCCGTCCCTAGTGTTGGTTGGATGGGTCCATTTGTGGTCTTCATCGTTGCGTTTTGTTTTGTTTTGTTACTTAAACACCGAGTCTTATTACTTCATCTATTGAGACGAAGTTATGGCTTGCTCCTGTGTCAACTAGTGCCTTAATGGGTCTCCCGTTTACCATGTTAACGAGTTGAAGTCCTTCTTCCGACTTCTTTTCTGGTTTTGTGGTTGTGGATCTTTTCTTTTCTTTGTTCGGGAACTTTTTGATGTTATGCTTTTCCCGTTACTTGCATGGACCCCAGACATGCTTCTGGTTGTGCCTTGTTGGTGTCGATCAATTTTGCTTCTAACCCAGCAAAGTTTTTGCGAAAGTTTTGGATCTTGGCGTCTACCCACTCCGCAGCCTTGTGATTTCCTCCTGGATCATGGCTTGTATCTCGAGGTGTATGACGTCGATAGTGGTTTTGAAGTCTTATTTGAGTCCTCTTAACTCATCTCGCAATGTTCCCAAAGTGTCTAGCTTTTCCAAGGAACGATTGACAAGAATTCCAAGTTGTGTGACCGAAGCTTCGACATTAGTCTTCATTTTGTCTAAGGATCCGGCCAAATCCATAGACAGGCTTTCAACTTCTTGTTGATTCTGGTTGTGATTGTGTGTCTCTTTTTTTTTCTAGAGACGATTTTCTTGCTCGTTGCTCCTTTCTTGCTTTTCTTGTTTGCCATCCCAGTGAACCGACATATACCACTTATCACGTAGTTATTCTTGAACTCTCGTGTGGCACTTAGAATACTTCTAAGTTCAGCATTTTGGATGAGTTTGGTTATGTATAGCAGCGGAAGTCTTTGTTTGTGAGGATCACATGTATGATTTTGTAGTGCAATACTACAACAAAGATGGTTATGTATTACTTGAACAAAGTTACAAGTACAAAGTTTTTACAAGAAGTTGGGTTATGAATGAGTTATGAGAGGTTATGTGGGGTGATCTCAAAATGAGACCTTCATCACCTATTTATACTAGTTCATACTAGTTCTAGAGAATTCTTAACTAGAGAATTCCATACAAATATCTAGTATTTTTATGAGCTGAATTCTAGAGAGTTCCTTCAAAATATCCATGACTTCTAAGTGTTTTCATGGTCATTCTAGAGTGTTCTTGGCTGATCTAGAGTCTTCCGATGGTGCCAAGATGTTCCAGCAACTTGTAGGCTGTTTGGGAAACTTCCGGGCAGCCCTAGACGCATCTTTAGTGTTCAGAAACCTTCCAGAACTCGCAAAGAAAGTTGTGTATTTAGGCGGATCCTGACAACCTGTTGACTTATTTATTTATCTATACTACATTTATTTATTTATCTATATTACAAATACAATGTGGGGAATAGTGTCAGGCAGCTTTCTCACATTCCCTCATTGGTCCAGTCTAATTAAAAAATACGATTTTCCCCTGCTTAAAATTATGATTTTACTCCTGCTCAAAATTACAGTTTAGCCATCGTTTTAGCTTTTGACAAATTACGATTTTGCCTCCGTCTTTGGTTTAGAAAAAAACAATTTTACCCCAGTTAAAAACTACGATTTTGCCCCTGTTCAAAATTACGATTTTGCCCTGTTAAAATTTACAATTTTGCCACTGGTTTGGTTTTTTTCCCTCCCAGCTAAATTACGATTTTGCACTTAGTTCAAATTTACAGTTTTGCTAGCGTTTTTTCCCTACCTGGCAATTCCCCATTTGTCCAGCCAAATTACGATTTTTCTCTCGGTTCAAATTTACAATTTTGCCATTGTTTTTATTTTTTCCTGTAAAATTACGATTTTGCCCCTGTGTAAAATATAGTCATCCCATGGTTTAATTTATTTATTTTTTTTGGACAAAGCTATGGTAGTGTTTTGTGTTAGTTGGTTGACTCGGTGTAATGTTTTTTGTGTCAGAGGGCCCTAGCACCTGCTTATTTGTCTTGAAAAAAAAAATACAATTTGCCCCCAGTTAAAAATTATAGTGTTTCCATCGTTTTAGTTTTTTTTAACAAAACTATGGTAGTCTTTTGTTTTAACTCGTTGACTCGATGTATTTTTTTAGATCATGTTATAAGTACAAGTAACTGAAACATAGACGTTCATATTATGAGAAAGAAATATTCGGCTTAGTGCCCCACAAAGGGGAATAGTGCGAGGCAGCTGCCTGGCACTCCCTCATTAGACCAACCTTTTTTAAATTTAATTTTATTCCTAGTTTAAAATTACGCTTTCGTCCTTCATTTAAAAATACGTTTTTGCCCCCAGCTCAAAATAAAATTATAATTTTGCCCCTACCTCAAAATTACGGCCCTCGGTTCAAAAACTCATTTTTAATTTTGTTCTTAGTTTAAAATAACCGTTTCGCCCTTCGTTTAAAATTACGGTTTTGCCCCCAGTTAAAAATAAAATGTTGGTTTTCCCTCTACCTTAAAATTACGATTCTGCCCTCAGCTCAAAATTACGTTTTTACCCACAGTTCAAAATAAAATTACGATCCCCCCCCCCTCAAAATTATGATTTTCCTCTCGGATTAAAATTATGATTTCGCCTCCAGCTCAAAATATTATTACGCTTTTGCCCTCTATACAGACATACATGTTATGAGAGAGAAATATTCGGTTTATTGCCCCGCAACGCGGGCGGGGCAAAAACTAGTATACTACATTTTCAATCAAAGTTTACCTTGTGTATATCTTCTCTTAAGACAGGCTCAAAATTTTCCAAAGGCGTCCTTTAAGGATATATAAGAAAAAGAGTAAACTTCTGTTTTGCTCCCTGTGGTTTGGTCATTTTAGCGGTTTTGCCCCAAACCTTTAAAAATAGCCATTTTACACCCTGATGTTTTGATTTTGTCTCCGGTTTGCTCCAAGGCGCTAACTCGGTTAAAACATCCAGTTGAAAGTAAGGGTATTTTAGTACCTTTATATATGAGTATTTAATTACCTATTACTAATTACTAATTCCTAAAAGAGTTAACTAATAAAAATAAAAAGCTAAAATCATTGCTATTTATTCATATATACAGATACATATCAAACATCACCCCACTTTATCATCATCAGCTCTCACCTTCAAACATCACCCACAACAACCATTACCGCCACCATAGTCCGCCGCCGCCACCACCACCACAATTCTCTCTCTCTCTCTCTCTCTCTCTCTCTCTCTCTCTCTCTCTCACACACACACACACACACACACACTTACCACCACCATAATCGTCGCCGCCGCCACCATAAACATTATCATTATCATCTTTCATCAGACTCTTCAGAGAAAACACAAAAATGAAGGAAATGAGGAAGGGGTTTTACCGGAAATTCTGTCGGACCGAGACTCCGACCGCCGCCGACGGGCAGTCGTCGGACTGCTCCTCCGCTTCTCTCTCTCTCTCCCCCTCTCTCTCTAGTTCGCTCCCTGATGTCTGCCGCCGCTCACCACCCCCCAATGGTGGTGGTCGGTCCTCAAATTGAGTAAAAAAAAAAGAGCCGCAATGGTGGATTTAGGGTTTTCTCCATGAACAATTGCAGAGAACAAGAATGCAGGTGGTGTGTGTTTGACGGAACCAGAAGGGGGGGGGGTGTCGGAGGAGTCACCGGAATGGCGCTCCGATCGCCGAGAGAGAAGAGCAGGTGAAGTAAGGGGTGTTGTCGGTTAACCAGCGCCGGTGGGGAACCTGTCATCAGTCAGCACATCGAGGGGGAGAAAGGGGGTAGTAGGGTGGAGATGAGATGGATTCACGTGTTGATATGTATAGATTGAGAGAGAAGGGGAAGGCAAACATAATAAATAAATAATTAAACTTTTATTTTTTAATATTAAAATAAATAATTAAATGCTTATGTGTAAAATTACTAAAATACCCTACTGATTACAAGTAAAATTACTAAAATACCCCTACTTTTAAGTGACTGTTTTAACTGAGTTAGAGCCGGGGAGCAAACCGGAGACAAAATCAAAACATCAGGGAGTAAAATAGCTATTTTTAAAGGTTTGGGGCAAAACCGTTAAAGTGACCAAACCATAGGGAGCAAAACGGAAGTTTACTCTAAGAAAAATTAGCAGATGAAAATATTAAGAGGTTGAAAACAAAAGTGTAAGATATCTAGACCACACCTACTCTTGTTTTATCTCATAGTTGAAGCTTTAACGATGGCCACTTTCCTTTTAAATCTTCTCCCAATCTTCCACTAAGTAGTTAGTTCTGTATATAGATATAGGATGAGAATTATTACAGAACACTAACTATTTCGAGAACAAAAAGAACAACTTTAAAACACTAAATTTTGGGATTTAAGGTTAATATTTATAAAATTTTACGTTTTTTTACATTCATATGTGTATTATATATACATAAAAAAATCATATATTTTTACCTACACATAGCCTATATACATATTGGTAATTTAACCTACAAATAAACTACATGTGTGTAAGTTATACAGTGAAAATATGTATTCAGGTTCGAATATTAATAATAAATGGGTCTGGGTTCCTCGGGTTCTTTCTTTTTAGGAATGGTTGGATTATCAAACTGAATGAAGATGGGTATTCGGGTTCCGGTATTAATAATAATTGGGTTCGGGTTCCTCGAGTTCCTTCTTACTGGTTCAAGTAGCATAGGGGTGCACCCACATGTAAAGAAAAGGAGAGAGCCGCCCCATGATAAAAATAGTGTTATTTCACAGCAAAAGTCTTGATCGCTCCACAATAATTAAAATCCTGGGTCCGCCTTTGGTACCGCATAGTAGCATAGTATGGACACCGAAGTTTAATTTATTTATTTAAACATTTAAGAACGTTTGAAAACATGTCTTTTCATTTTATTCAACGATATAATTCGATTAATATAAATTAATTTTACCTGTCCGGGAAGTAGTCTAATTTTGACATTATTATTTGATGTTTATCTACTTTTGAATCCACGACACGAATCCGCGGAACTTCTATGCTTATAGAATGCTCCAAAAACAAGGTATGCACTTTGTGATTAACTTACCTAATACGTCACATTATTTAAGTATTAAAGTATACACTTTGAGTATTTAAAATTAATTTTTGCTGCCCGGGAAGCAATCCCGGGTGATAACCTAGTGTGTATTATATATACATAAAAAAATCATATATTTTTACCTACACATAGCCTACATACATATTGGTAATTTAACTTACAAATAAAATACATGTGTGTAAGTTATACAGTGAAAAACTTCCATATTTTATTTTCAATTCCGGTGTAGTAAACAATAAATCTTACATTTGTAACATTTTTTATTTACTTGATAGGCTTTTCGAATTGAAAAAATGGGTGATTCATTGTGTTCTGCGTGTTCTCGCAATATTTAGCGTTCTGCATAGAACCTTCCCCGATATATATAGGATAGTGTTCATGCAAGAACCACCTTTATTGCGAGAACCAATGTAATGTGAACACAACAAAATAAACCCACTACAACACCAAAAACCTAAAAAAACCTAACACCCCCCCCCCAAGCTAAATGCAAAAAACTAAACCATAAAGCTAAATGTAAGACCCTTCCTTGATTTAACGTTATTTCATATAAGTTTCGTATATAATTGTTTATTTTAAATTACACATACGATTGAAAATACGGGGTTTTAAAAACATATATACAGGGTAAGGATATATAGAAAACCACTTTTATTGAGAAAACCCGGAAAACTCAAAGCTCCCGACTTTTTTTTTTGTTGAAAAATTACCACACGTAATATACATGTTTTTAAGAGTTTTGGGCAAAAAAAATCGAAAAAGCGCCGAGTAGATATTTTTAAAAAAAATAAACAAGTTTTGGTGTAAAATATGTTCAGCAAATGTGACATATGTTACACCAAAACTTGTTTCTTTTTTTAAAAATATCTACTCGGCGCTTTTTCGATTTTTTTTGCCCAAAACTCTTAAAAACATGTATATTACGTGTGTTAATTTTTTCAAAAAGAAAGTTGGGAGCTTAGAGTTTCCCGGGTTTTCTCAATAAAAGTGGTTTTCTTTTTATCTTTAGCCTATATATATATATATATATATATATATATATATATATATATATATATATATATATATCGTTGCTTAAAACGTGATGACGAAACATAATGCGGAAGCTTAAATCTTGATCGTGTTCGGTTCTTAATTTAGCTTGATCGTCATCCGGCACTTCACGGTATACCTACATTTCATGAAACATGAAATGCTTTAGTTAAACGGAGTTTATAACATGTCTAAACAAAACCGTAAGTCAAAACAATCAAATAACAGATTTTTGCCAGCCTTTTAACCTGTCACGGGCCGCGACAGGATTCATACTTTGCTCTCGCGGGGCGCGAAGCCCGTCGCGCTGCTTGACGCCAATTGCCTATACCGGTCGCGGGGCGCGAAGCCCCCCTTTTTCACAGAATAATTGCAGCTGGGAATTGCAAACTACCAGCAACACCATTTTTTCACGAAAACATTCATAACTCACTATAATTGTGTCCGTTTTACATCTCGTTTCTTCCTACGTGATCGTAATTTGGTTCTCTATCATATAGAGTTAGAATCCGACATCCGGATTAACAATTTTCTAGATTTTAAGCCCTCGACTTTGTGTTTATTTATAAAACTTTTGACCCATTCATGATTTGTCAAACAAGCTTGTTTCTTTGCATTCAATTTCTCAGGAACATCATACAATAATTGTTTCCTATTAACCAAGGTTCTATTCACGGGTTTTCTATGCATCCGTAACCCATTTTGCGTGTATACTTTTTTTTGACCCGTAAGGAATTAAGCATTTTAAACTCATATCACGCTCTCCCTTTTACATATATCTTATTCTCATATTAAGATATTTGCTAATCTTCCATCACAACTATATTTGTGGTGGATTTAATTTATCAAACTATTTATTTCGAGTTCTGCCCCTCGGTTTGTCATTCTACGGAAAAGTCCCATTTTGAGACGTTTTACCCAAAAGGCTTATACCTTTAACTTTTTACACTTATTAAAAGACTTAATTGATCATAAACCTTATTTCCCAGCAAAAAGGGTCGCTTACCGGTTTATCGTTCAAGGACGTTTTGGTCAATTTTAGTCCCTTCTCTTGCGACGAAGGACTTTCAACATCATATTGACCAAAATCTCACATTTTAGCTATAATCTTATTTACACATACCTGGCTTGGGTCAAAGTATTGACCTGTTTCAATACCTCATCATATTTGTTGCTAATTCATAGTAACGCAATTTCTCATACTCTATTTGTTCCTAAGAGCATATGACTCGACAAACAATCTATAGTCGATATTGTCAAATGGTGTTATCATCACCATTTAACCCGGTTAGCCTAAACGACCAAACGTTTTATATCTATAACGACATGGTATTTATTTGCCAATTCACACATTTGACCCAATACGGATTTTTACCATAAGGTCCTGTTTCTCAAATCCTTTTTCTTACATATTGCTGGTTATAGTGATCTCCAGGGCAATCCTTTGAGTTAGTATGTGGAATATTCTTCTTCTTCTTATTCTTCTTATGATGATGATGATAGTTATTATTATATTATTATTGTATGGATATGGATGATTTAACCTAAGTTAAGATTCGAAATTTCATCCGAAATCACAGTTTCAGAAAGATTCGAAATTTAATCCGAAATATTATTAGAAATCACAATTTTGGAAAGATTCAAATTTCCTTTGAAATTTCATCCGAAATATCATTCGAAATCAATTTCGGAAAGATTCGAAATTTCATCCGAAATATCATTCGAAATCAATTTCGGAAATATTCGAAATTTCAACCGAAATATCAAGCGAAATCAATTTCGAAAAGATTCAAAATTTCATCCGAAATATCATTCGAAATCAATTTTGGAATAATTCGAAAGTTCATCTGAAATCCTATTCGAAATCACAATTTCGGATAAATTCGAAAACTAAATTTTATCCGAAATCTAATATGTTCTAGAAATGTCAAATTTTTGAAATCTCATTACTTCATTAGGCTACCAACACACTAGTTTAACATTTCACTCAGTTTCACATTTGACTTTAATCATGGCTTGTGAGATTTTGGCAAATTCTTCTTCTTCTTATGATGATGATGATGGTTATTATTATATTTTTATTGTATGGATATGGATGATTCAACCTAAGTTAAGATTCGAAATTTCATCCGAAATCACAATTTCGAAAAGATTCAAAACCTCATACAAAATTTCATCCGAAATATCATTCGAAATCAATTTCGGAAATATTCAAAATTTCAACCGAAATATCAATCGAAATCAATTTCGAAAAGATTCAAAATTTCATCCGAAATATCATTCGAAATCAGTTTCGGAAATAATTCGAAATTTCATCCGAAATCCTATTCGAAGTCACAATTTCGGATAAATTCAAAAACCAAATTTTATCTGAAATCTAATATGTTCTAGAAATGTCAAATTTTTGAAATCTCATTCCTTCATTAGGCTACCAACACACTAGTTTAACATTTCACTCAGTTTCACATTTGACTTTAATCATGGCTTGTGGCAGTTTCACCCATCATCTATTCGTCACAGTGGTGGCGATCATGATTGGCTTCGCTTCACCGTCGTACTACACCCGACCGTGTGATACCGCTAGCTCTTTTCTCAACGGCGATAGTGATGGAGGAGGAGGAGAAGTTGCTGAAGTTCCTAATATTGTAATGGTTTCCGGTGGAAGCGATGGAAGGAACCGGCGGAGCGGCGGAGTTGGGTTTGTTGGTGGCTACAGAAAAGGCTCGTCCTCTGGTGAAGGAGGGGGTACCTGGAAGGAAGGAAGCGGTGGGCAAAGCTGCAGAAGGGGCTCCGGAAGCGGCGGGAAAGACGGTGGTAGCGGGTGGGGATTCGGTGGTGGATTCGGGGCATACCCCGATAGTCTTCGTTTGCTGACCCGATTGTTGGTGCTCATCTTCATATTGCTGGTTATAGTAATCTCCAGGGCAATCTTTTGACTTAGTATGTGGCATATTCTTCTTCTTCTTATGATGATGCTGATGGTTATTATTATATTATTATTGTATGGATATGGATGATTCAACCTAAGTTAAGATTCGAAATTTCATCCGAAATAACAATTTCGAAAAGATTCAAAACCTCATACAAAATTTCATCCGAAATATCATTCGAAATCAATTTTAGAAAGACTCGAAATTTCATCCGAAATATCATTCGAAATTAGTTTCGGAAATATTCAAAATTTCAACCGAAATATCATTCTAAATCGATTTCGAAAAGATTCAAAATTTCATCCGAAATATCATTCGAAATCAATTTTGGAATAATTCGAAAGTTCATGTGAAATCCTATTCGAAATCACAATTTCGGATAAATTCGAAAACTAAATTTTATCCGAAATCTAATATGTTCTAGAAAAAGTTTTCGAAATCTCATTACTTCACTAGGCTACCAACACACTAGTTTAACATTTCACTCAATTTCACATTTGACTCTAATCATGGCTTGTGGTGTTTCACCCATCATCTATTCGTCACAGCGGCGGTGATCATCATTGCCTTCGTTTCACCGTCATACTACACCCGACCGTATGATAGCGCTAGCTCTTTTCTTGTCGGCAATAGTGATGGAGGAGGAGGAGGAGAAGTTGCTGAAGTTCCTAATATTGTAATGGTTTCCGGTGGAAGCGATGGAAGGAACCGGCGGAGCGGCGGAGTTGGGTTTGTTGGTGGCTATAGAAAAGGCTCGTCCTCTGGTGAAGGAGGGGGTACCTGAAAGGACGGAAGCAGTGGGCAAAGGTGCAGAAGGGGCTCCGGAAGCGGTGGGAAAGACGGTGGTAGCGGGTGGGGATTCGGTGGTGGATTCGGGGCAGACCCCGATAGTCTTCGTTTGCTGACCCGATTGTTGGTGCTTATAATCTTGGTGCTCATCCTCATATTGCTGGTTATAGTGATCTCCAGGGCAATCTTTTGACTTAGTATGTGGCATATTCTTCTTCTTATGATGATGATGGTTATTATTATATTATTATTGTATGGATATGGATGATTCAACCTAAGTTAAGATTTGAAATTTCATCCGAAATCACAATTTCGAAAAGATTCAAAACCTCATACAAAATTTCATCCGAAATATCATTCGAAATCAATTTCGGAAAGACTCGAAATTTCATCCGAAATATCATTCGAAATCAGTTTCGAAAATATTCAAAATTTCAACCGAAATATCATTCTAAATCGATTTCGGAAAGATTCAAAATTTCATCCGAAATATCATTCGGAATGAATTTCGGAATAATTCGAAATTTCATCCGAAATCCTATTCGAAGTCACAATTTCGGATAAATTCAAAAACGAAATTTTATCTAAAATCTAATATGTTCTAGAAATGTCAAATTTTTGAAATCTCATTACTTCATTAGGCTACCAACACACTAGTTTAACATTTCACTCAGTTTCACATTTGACTTTAATCATGGCTTGTCGCAGTTTCACCCATCATCTATTCGTCACAGCGGTGGCGATCATGATTGGCTTCGCTTCACCGTCGTACTACACCCGACCGTGTGATACCGCTAGCTCTTTTCTCGACGGCGATAGTGATGGAGGAGGAGAAGTTGCTGAAGTTCCTAATATTGTAATGGTTTCCGGTGGAAGCGATGGAAGGAACCGGCGGAGCGGCGGAGTTGGGTTTGTTGGTGGCTACAGAAAAGGCTCGTCCTCTGGTGAAGGAGGGGGTACCTGGAAGGAAGGAAGCGATGGGCAAAGCTGCAGAAGGGGCTCCGGAAGCGGCGGGAAAGATGGTGGTAGCGGGTGGGGATTCGGTGGTGGATTCGGGGCAGACCCCGATAGTCTTCGTTTGCTGACCCGATTGTTGGTGCTTATAATCTTGGTGCTCATCCTCATATTGCTGGTTATAGTGATCTCCAGGGCTATCATTTGACTTAGTATGTGGCATATTATTCTTTTTCTTATGATGATGATGATGGTTATTATTATAATATTATTGTATGGATATGGATGATTCAACCTAAGTTAAGATTCGAAATTTCATCCGAAATCACAATTTCGAAAAGATTCAAAACCTCATACAAAATTTCATCCGAAATATCATTCGAAATCAATTTCGGAAAGACTCGAAATTTCATCCGAAATATCATTCGAAATCAGTTTCGGAAATATTCAAAATTTCAACTGAAATATCATTCTAAATCGATTTCGGAAAGATTCAAATTTTCATCGGAAATAACATTCGGAATGAATTTCGGAATAATTCGAAATTTCATCCGAAATCCTATTCGAAGTCACAATTTCGGATAAATTCAAAAACCAAATTTTATCTGAAATCTAATATGTTCTAGAAATGTCAAATTTTTGAAATCTCATTACTTCATTAGGCTACCAACACACTAGTTTAACATTTCACTCAGTTTCACATTTGACTTTAATCATGGCTTGTCGCAGTTTCACCCAACATCTATCCGTCACAGCGGTGGCGATCATGATTGGCTTCGCTTCACCGTCGTACTACACCCGACCGTGTGATAGCGCTAGCTCTTTTCTCGACGGCGATAGTGATGGAGGAGGAGGAGAAGTTGCTGAAGTTCCTAATATTGTAATGGTTTCCGATGGAAGCGATGGAAGGAACCGGCGGAGCGGCGGAGTTGGGTTTGTTGGTGGCTACAGAAAAGGCTCGTCCTCTGGTGAAGGAGGGGGTACCTGGAAGGAAGGAAGCGGTGGGAAAAGCTGCAGAAGGGGCTCCGGAAGCGGCGGGAAAGACGGTGGTAGCGGGTGGGGATTCGGTGGTGGATTCGGGGCAGACCCCGATAGTCTTCGTTTGCTGACCCGATTGTTGGTGCTTATAATCTTGGTGCTCATCCTCATATTGCTGGTTATCGTGATCTCCAGGGCAATCATTTGACTTAGTATGTGGCATATTCTTCTTCTTCTTATGATGATGATGGTTATTATTATATTATTATTGTATGGATTTGGATGATTCAACCTAAGTTAAGATTCGAAATTTCATCCGAAATCACAATTTCGAAAAGATTCAAAACCTCATACAAAATTTCATCCGAAATATCATTCGAAATCAATTTCGGAAAGACTCGAAATTTCATCCGAAATATCATTCGAAACCAGTTTCGGAAATATTCAAAATTTCAACCGAAATATCACTCTAAATCGATTTCGGAAAGATTCAAAATTTCATCCGAAATATCATTCGGAATGAATTTCGTAATAATTCGAAATTTCATCCGAAATCCTATTCGAAGTCCCAATTTCGGATAAATTCAAAAACTAAATTTTATCTGAAATCTAATATGTTCTAGAAATGTAAAATTTTTGAAATCTCATTACTTCATTTGGCTACCAACACACTAGTTTAACATTTCACTCAGTTTCACATTTGACTTTAATCATGGCTTGTCGCAGTTTCTCCCATCATCTATTCGTCACAGCGGTGGCGATCATGATTGGCTTCGCTTCACCGTCGTACTACACCCGGCCGTGTGATACCGCTAGCTCTTTTCTCAAAGGCGATAGTCATGGAGGAGGAGGAGAAGTTGCTGAAGTTCCTAATATTGTAATGGTTTCCGGTGGAAGCGATGGAAGGAACCGGCGGAGCGGCGGAGTTGGGTTTGTTGGTGGCTACAGAAAAGGCTCGTCCTCTGGTGAAGGAGGGGGTACCTGGAAGGAAGGAAGCGGTGGGCAAAGCTGCAGAAGGGGCTCCGGAAGCGGCGGGAAAGACGGTGGTAGACGGTGGGGATTCGGTGGTGGATTCGGGGCAGACCCCGATAGTCTTCGTTTGCTCACCCGATTGTTGGTGCTTATAATCTTGGTGCTCATCCTCATATTGCTGGTTATAGTGATCTCCAGGGCAATCATTTGACTTAGTATGTGGCATATTCTTCTTCTTCTTATGATGATGATGGTTATTATTATATTATTATTGTATGGATTTGGATGATTCAACCTAAGTTAAGATTCGAAATTTCATCCGAAATCACAATTTCGAAAAGATTCAAAACCTCATACAAAATTTCATCCGAAATATCATTCGAAATCAATTTCGAAAAGACTCGAAATTTCATCCGAAATATCATTCGAAATCAGTTTCGGAAATATTCAAAATTTCAACCGAAATATCATTCTAAATCGATTTCGGAAAGATTCAAAATTTCATCCGAAATATCATTCGGAATGAATTTCGTAATAATTCGAAATTTCATCCGAAATCCTATTCGAAGTCACAATTTCGGATAAATTCAAAAACTAAATTTTATCTGAAATCTAATATGTTCTAGAAATGTCAAATTTTTGAAATCTCATTACTTCATTAGGCTACCAACACACTAGTTTAACATTTCACTCAGTTTCACATTTGACTTTAATCATGGCTTGTCGCAGTTTCACCCATCATTTATTCGTCACAGCGGTGGCGATCATGATTGGCTTCGCTTCACCGTCGTACTACACCCGACCGTGTGATACCGCTAGCTCTTTTCTCGAAGGCGATAATGATGGAGGAGGAGGAGAAGTTGCTGAAGTTCCTAATATTGTAATGGTTTCCGGTGGAAGCGATGGAAGGAACCGGCGGAGCGGCGGAGTTGGGTTTGTTGGTGGCTACAGAAAAGGCTCGTCCTCTGGTGAAGGAGGGGGTACCTGGAAGGAAGGAAGCGGTGGGCAAAGCTGCAGAAGGGGCTCCGGAAGCGGCGGGAAAGACGGTGGTAGCGGGTGGGGATTCGGTGGTGGATTCGGGGCAGACCCCGATAGTCTTCGTTTGCTGACCCGATTGTTGGTGCTTATAATCTTGGTGCTCATCCTCATATTGCTGGTTATAGTGATCTCCAGGGCTATCATTTGACTTAGTATGTGGCATATTATTCTTTTTCTTATGATGATGATGATGGTTATTATTATAATATTATTGTATGGATATGGATGATTCAACCTAAGTTAAGATTCGAAATTTCATCCGAAATCACAATTTCGAAAAGATTCAAAACCTCATACAAAATTTCATCCGAAATATCATTCGAAATCAATTTCGGAAAGACTCGAAATTTCATCCGAAATATCATTCGAAATCAGTTTCGGAAATATTCAAAATTTCAACCGAAATATCATTCTAAATCGATTTCGGAAAGATTCAAATTTCATCGAAAATAACATTCGGAATGAATTTCGGAATAATTCGAAATTTCATCCGAAATCCTATTCGAAGTCACAATTTCGGATAAATTCAAAAACCAAATTTTATCTGAAATCTAATATGTTCTAGAAATGTCAAATTTTTGAAATCTCATTACTTCATTAGGCTACCAACACACTAGTTTAACATTTCACTCAGTTTGACATTTGACTTTAATCATGGCTTGTCGCAGTTTCACCCATCATCGTTTCGTCACAGCGGTGGCGATCATGATTGGCTTCGCTTCACCGTCGTACTACACCCGACCGTGTGATACCGCTTGCTCTTTTCACGACAGCGATAGTGATGGAGGAGGAGGAAAAGTTGCTGAAGTTCCTAATATTGTAAAGGTTTCCGGTGGAAGCGATGGAAGGAACCGGCGGAGCGGCGGAGTTGGGTTTGTTGGTGGCTACAGAAAAGGCTCGTCCTCTGGTGAAGGAGGGGATACCTGGAAGGAAGGAAGCGGTGGGCAAAGCTGCAGAAGGGGCTCCGGAAGCGGCGGGAAAGACGGTGGTAGCGGGTGGGGATTCGGTGGTGGATTCGGGGCAGACCCCGATAGTCTTCGTTTGCTGACCCGATTGTTGGTGCTTATAATCTTGGTGCTCATCCTCATATTGCTGGTTATAGTGATCTCCAGGGCAATCATTTGACTTAGTATGTGGCATATTCTTCTTCTTCTTATGATGATGATGGTTATTATTATATTATTATTGTATGGATTTGGATGATTCAACCTAAGTTAAGATTCGAAATTTCATCCGAAATCACAATTTCGAAAAGATTCAAAACCTCATACAAAATTTCATCCGAAATATCATTCGAAATCAATTTCGGAAAGACTCGAAATTTCATCCGAAATATCATTCGAAACCAGTTTCGGAAATACTCAAAATTTCAACCGAAATATCACTCTAAATCGATTTCGGAAAGATTCAAAATTTCATCCGAAATATCATTCGGAATGAATTTCGTAATAATTCGAAATTTCATCCGAAATCCTATTCGAAGTCACAATTTCGGATAAATTCAAAAACTAAATTTTATCTGAAATCTAATATGTTCTTGAAATGTCAAATTTTTGAAATCTCATTACTTCATTTGGCTACCAACACACTAGTTTAACATTTCACTCAGTTTCACATTTGACTTTAATCATGGCTTGTCGAAGTTTCTCCCATCATCTATTCGTCACAGCGGTGGCGATCATGATTGGCTTCGCTTCACCGTCGTACTACACCCGACCGTGTGATACCGCTAGCTCTTTTCTCGAAGGCGATAATGATGGAGGAGGAGGAGAAGTTGCTGAAGTTCCTAATATTGTAATGGTTTCCGGTGGAAGCGATGGAAGGAACCGGCGGAGCGGCGGAGTTGGGTTTGTTGGTGGCTACAGAAAAGGCTCGTCCTCTGGTGAAGGAGGGGGTACCTGGAAGGAAGGAAGCGGTGGGCAAAGCTGCAGAAGGGGCTCCGGAAGCGGCGGGAAAGACGGTGGTAGCGGGTGGGGATTCGGTGGTGGATTCGGGGCAGACCCCGATAGTCTTCGTTTGCTGACCCGATTGTTGGTGCTTATAATCTTGGTGCTCATCCTCATATTGCTGGTTATAGTGATCTCCAGGGCAATCATTTGACTTAGTATGTGGCATATTCTTCTTCTTCTTCTTATGATGATGATGGTTATTATTATATTATTATTGTATGGATTTGGATGATTCAACCTAAGTTAAGATTCGAAATTTCATCCGAAATCACAATTTCGAAAAGATTCAAAACCTCATACAAAATTTCATCCGAAATATCATTCGAAATCAATTTCGGAAAGACTCGAAATTTCATCCGAAATATCATTCGAAACCAGTTTCGGAAATATTCAAAATTTCAACCGAAATATCACTCTAAATCGATTTCGGAAAGATTCAAAATTTCATCCGAAATATCATTCGGAATGAATTTCGTAATAATTCGAAATTTCATCCGAAATCCTATTCGAAGTCACAATTTCGGATAAATTCAAAAACTAAATTTTATCTGAAATCTAATATGTTCTAGAAATGTCAAATTTTTGAAATCTCATTACTTCATTTGGCTACCAACACACTAGTTTAACATTTCACTCAGTTTCACATTTGACTTTAATCATGGCTTGTCGCAGTTTCTCCCATCATCTATTCGTCACAGCGGTGGCGATCATGATTGGCTTCGCTTCACCGTCGTACTACACCCGGCCGTGTGATACCGCTAGCTCTTTTCTCAAAGGCGATAGTCATGGAGGAGGAGGAGAAGTTGCTGAAGTTCCTAATATTGTAATGGTTTCCGGTGGAAGCGATGGAAGGAACCGGCGGAGCGGCGGAGTTGGGTTTGTTGGTGTCTACAGAAAAGGCTCGTCCTCTGGTGAAGGAGGGGGTACCTGGAAGGAAGGAAGCGGGGGGCAAAGCTGCAGAAGGGGCTCCGGAAGCGGCGGGAAAGACGGTGGTAGACGGTGGGGATTCGGTGGTGGATTCGGGGCAGACCCCGATAGTCTTCGTTTGCTCACCCGATTGTTGGTGCTTATAATCTTGGTGCTCATCCTCATATTGCTGGTTATAGTGATCTCCAGGGCAATCATTTGACTTAGTATGTGGCATATTCTTCTTCTTCTTATGATGATGATGGTTATTATTATATTATTATTGTATGGATTTGGATGATTCAACCTAAGTTAAGATTCGAAATTTCATCCGAAATCACAATTTCGAAAAGATTCAAAACCTCATACAAAATTTCATCCGAAATATCATTCGAAATCAATTTCGAAAAGACTCGAAATTTCATCCGAAATATCATTCGAAATCAGTTTCGGAAATATTCAAAATTTCAACCGAAATATCATTCTAAATCGATTTCGGAAAGATTCAAAATTTCATCCGAAATATCATTCGGAATGAATTTCGTAATAATTCGAAATTTCATCCGAAATCCTATTCGAAGTCACAATTTCGGATAAATTCAAAAACTAAATTTTATCTGAAATCTAATATGTTCTAGAAATGTCAAATTTTTGAAATCTCATTACTTCATTTGGCTACCAACACACTAGTTTAACATTTCACTCAGTTTCACATTTGACTTTAATCATGGCTTGTCGCAGTTTCTCCCATCATCTATTCGTCACAGCGGTGGCGATCATGATTGGCTTCGCTTCACCGTCGTACTACACCCGGCTGTGTGATACCGCTAGCTCTTTTCTCAAAGGCGATAGTCATGGAGGAGGAGGAGAAGTTGCTGAAGTTCCTAATATTGTAATGGTTTCCGGTGGAAGCGATGGAAGGAACCGGCGGAGCGGCGGAGTTGGGTTTGTTGGTGTCTACAGAAAAGGCTCGTCCTCTGGTGAAGGAGGGGGTACCTGGAAGGAAGGAAGCGGGGGGCAAAGCTGCAGAAGGGGCTCCGGAAGCGGCGGGAAAGACGGTGGTAGACGGTGGGGATTCGGTGGTGGATTCGGGGCAGACCCCGATAGTCTTCGTTTGCTCACCCGATTGTTGGTGCTTATAATCTTGGTGCTCATCCTCATATTGCTGGTTATAGTGATCTCCAGGGCAATCATTTGACTTAGTATGTGGCATATTCTTCTTCTTCTTATGATGATGATGGTTATTATTATATTATTATTGTATGGATTTGGATGATTCAACCTAAGTTAAGATTCGAAATTTCATCCGAAATCACAATTTCGAAAAGATTCAAAACCTCATACAAAATTTCATCCGAAATATCATTCGAAATCAATTTCGGAAAGACTCGAAATTTCATCCGAAATATCATTCGAAATCAGTTTCGGAAATATTCAAAATTTCAACCGAAATATCATTCTAAATCGATTTCGGAAAGATTCAAAATTTCATCCGAAATATCATTCGGAATGAATTTCGTAATAATTCGAAATTTCATCCGAAATCCTATTCGAAGTCACAATTTCGGATAAATTCAAAAACTAAATTTTATCTGAAATCTAATATGTTCTAGAAATGTCAAATTTTTGAAATCTCATTACTTCATTAGGCTACCAACACACTAGTTTAACATTTCACTCAGTTTCACATTTGACTTTAATCATGGCTTGTCGCAGTTTCACCCATCATCTATTCGTCACAGCGGTGGCGATCATGATTGGCTTCGCTTCACCGTCGTACTACACCCGACCGTGTGATACCGCTAGCTCTTTTCTCGAAGGCGATAATGATGGAGGAGGAGGAGAAGTTGCTGAAGTTCCTAATATTGTAATGGTTTCCGGTGGAAGCGATGGAAGGAACCGGCGGAGCGGCGGAGTTGGGTTTGTTGGTGGCTACAGAAAAGGCTCGTCCTCTGGTGAAGGAGGGGGTACCTGGAAGGAAGGAAGCGGTGGGCAAAGCTGCAGAAGGGGCTCCGGAAGCGGCGGGAAAGACGGTGGTAGCGGGTGGGGATTCGGTGGTGGATTCGGGGCAGACCCCGATAGTCTTCGTTTGCTGACCCGATTGTTGGTGCTTATAATCTTGGTGCTCATCCTCATATTGCTGGTTATAGTGATCTCCAGGGCAATCATTTGACTTAGTATGTGGCATATTCTTCTTCTTCTTATGATGATGATGATGATGGTTATTATTATATTATTATTGTATGGATATGGATGATTCAACCTAAGTTAAGATTCGAAATTTCATCCGAAATCACAATTTCGAAAAGATTCAAAACCTCATACAAAATTTCATCCGAAATATTATTCGAAATCAATTTCGAAAAGACTCGAAATTTCATCCGAAATATGATTCGAAATCTGTTTCGGAAATATTCAAAATTTCAACCGAAATATCATTCTAAATCGATTTCGGAAAGATTCAAAATTTCATTGGAAATAACATTCGGAATGAATTTCGGAATAATTCGAAATTTCATCCGAAATCCTATTCGATGTCACAATTTCGGATAAATTCAAAAACCAAATTTTATCTGAAATCTAATATGTTCTAGAAATGTCAAATTTTTGAAATCTCATTACTTCATTAGGCTACCAACACACTAGTTTAACATTTCACTCAGTTTCACATTTGACTTTAATCATGGCTTGTCGCAGTTTCACCCATCATCTATTCGTCACAGCGGTGGCGATCATGATTGGCTTCGCTTCACCGTCGTACTACACCCGACCGTGTGATACCGCTAGCTCTTTTCTCGACGGCGATAGTGATGGAGGAGGAGGAGAAGTTGCTGAAGTTCCTAATATTGTAATGGTTTCCGGTGGAAGCGATGGAAGGAACCGGCGGAGCGGCGGAGTTGGGTTTGTTGGTGGCTACAGAAAAGGCTCGTCCTCTAGTGAAGGAGGGGGTACCGGGAAGGAAGGAAGCGGTGGGCAAAGCTGCAGAAGGGGCTCCGGAAGCGGCGGGAAAGACGGTGGTAGCGGGTGGGGATTCGGTGGTGGATTCGGGGCAGACCCCGATAGTCTTCGTTTGCTGACCCGATTGTTGGTGCTTATAATCTTGGTGCTCATCCTCATATTGCTGGTTATAGCGATCTCCAGGGCAATCATTTGACTTAGTATGTGGCATATTCTTCTTCTTCTTATGATGATGATGATGGTTATTATTATATTATTATTGTATGGATATGGATGATTCAACCTAAGTTAAGATTCGAAATTTCATCCGAAATCACAATTTCGAAAAGATTCAAAACCTCATACAAAATTTCATCCGAAATATTATTCGAAATCAATTTCGGAAAGACTCGAAATTTCATCCGAAATATCATTCGAAATCAGTTTCGGAAATATTCAAAATTTCAACCGAAATATCATTCTAAATCGATTTCGGAAAGATTCAAAATTTCATCGGAAATAACATTCGGAATGAATTTCCGAATAATTCGAAATTTCATCCGAAATCCTATTCGAAGTCACAATTTCGGATAAATTCAAAAACCAAATTTTGTCTGAAATCTAATATGTTCTAGAAATGTCAAATTTTTGAAATCTCATTACTTCATTGGGCTACCAACACACTAGTTTAACATTCCACTCAGTTTCACATTTGACTTTAATCATGGCTTGTCGCAGTTTCACCCATCATCTATTCGTCACAGCGGTGGCGATCATGATTGGCTTCGCTTCACCGTCGTACTACACCCGACCGTGTGATATCGCTAGCTCTTTTCTCGACGGCGATAGTGATGGAGGAGGAGGAAAAGTTGCTGAAGTTCCTAATATTGTAATGGTTTCCGGTGGAAGCGATGGAAGGAACCGGTGGAGCGGCGGAGTTGGGTTTGTTGGTGGCTACAGAAAAGGCACGTCCTCTGGTGAAGGAGGGGGTACCTGGAAGGAAGGAAGCGGTAGGCAAAGCTGCAGAAGGGGCTCCGGAAGCGGCGGGAAAGACGGTGGTAGCGGGTGGGGATTCGGTGGTGGATTCGGGGCAGACCCCGATAGTCTTCGTTTGCTGACCCGATTGTTGGTGCTTATAATCTTGGTGCTCATCCTCATATTGCTGGTTATAGTGATCTCCAGGGCAATCATTTGACTTAGTATGTGGCATATTCTTCTTCTTCTTATGATGATGATGGTTATTATTATATTATTATTGTATGGATTTGGATGATTCAACCTAAGTTAAGTGATGCGTGTGTAGTGTAATATATTTTTGATGTATATTTAAACCCTTTTTACACTTTTAGCCAAGTTTTAAATTTATAAAAACACGATATTCACTAACACTAAACACACATATGGGCAAGTGCACCCATCGTGGACGTAGTACAGTGTTGGTAAGATACCGAGGTCGTCCAAGGACACAAGAGCTTTTAATACCGGTTTATCCTCAACGTCTAATCAAATAAAAAAGTAAGAAAAATGTTTTTAAACTAAGAAAATAAAAACTAACTAAATGCTGAAAATTAAAAATAAAATAAAACAGATAGACAAGATGAATCACTTGGATCCGACACGTGTATTAGTATAACCTTTGATTATCTTAGTTATTGTAGTAGGCCCCTCTTTTGAAGGCGACGTTACCCTCAACCCAGTAGTTTGAGTCAGCAAGGATACAATCCTAAAGGGCCGGATTATTGAAAGATAATGAATTAAGTTATTAATGCAAATTGTGGTAGGCCCCGCTTTCGGCGGTGACGTTACCCTCGGCTAAGTAGTCTGAGTCAGCAGGGATACAGTCCTAAATAGCCGGGTTATAGTATTAATAGTAGTTAACTTATGAGGGGGTCAAAGAGTTTGGATCCCCGCCATCGAATACCTATGGGCATTGAAGGAGATCCTACTAAATTTGACCCAGGTCCCAAGCAGGACCTCTAAACGCTGAACAAGGGCAAGACCCTTACCAAACCGTTCCCTTAACCCCCGACCAGGTAGCCAATATACCTCCATATAGACCGTGGAGATATGAATGGTGAAAATCTTTTATTTTATATAGACAGTAAAATAATGCCAAGACACCACGGACAAACGATAAGGAAAGATCACCTTCAACATAAGCAACTAGTTATTAAAGTCATTAATACAAAACCAAATAAAAAGTGCAAAAGATTGAAAATAAAAAGTATAATACTAAACCCTTGTCTTCACCAAGTGATGTAAGAGACTTAGGCAAACATGGCCTTGATTGTCAAGAACTCTTACGATCAATCTTGGATCCCGAGACGACTCACACACTCTATGATGGACAATGGATGATGGTGGTGGATGATGGTGTTATGGTGGTGGTGGGTGGTGGATGAAGTGTGAGAGAGGTGGTGTGCCAAGGGATGAGTTGAAATGAAACCAAGCACTCCTATTTATAGGCTGAACAGAAGGCTGGGCACGGCACCGTGTCCACTGGACACGCCCCCGTGCCCGTCTGACACTCTCTCTCCTCATTAATTGTAATTCGCAATTACAATTAATGCGCCTGCTGTACTTTCACCACGCCCCCGTGCCCGCTGGACACGGCCCCGTGGTGGGCAATGGAAGCTTCTATAAGTTTGTCTTTTATGCTGCTTCTTGGGCACGGCCCCGTGCTGGCTGAGCACGGGGCGTGTTCAGACTTCTGCTTTCTCTTCTTTGCTCTGGAGGATGCTGTTGAGGGTCCGGGCAGTCTACTTTTATTCCTTTTCTTGTATTTATGCTAGAATTAGTTGTCTTTTTTGCTTCTTTTGTGAATTTGAGCTCATTTCATCCTGAAAATACAAAAGGAAGACAAAAACACTCTTTTTCCAACATTAGTACTTAAAAAGGGTTAGTTTTATGCCTTAATTGATGTGATTTATATGTTGCATTTTACACACATCAAATACCCCCACACTTGAACTTTTGCTTGTCCTCAAGCAAAACTCTTTAAATGTGGCTTACACTCCCAAATGGAATAGGTAGAAGAGAAAGTTTTTGGCTTGTCATAGAGTGTCGGGAATCCAAGATCTTTGTAAGTTTTATTTTTATTTATTTACAATCCTATTCGTTATGATTTATTTAGAACGTTTCACAGGATAAATTACTTATTCGGGCATAGCATGCCTTATTAAAATTCCATTTATATACAAGTTCACATACCTCACGGGAGATCACTCAACACTCGGCCGAAGGTGTATTTTTTTAGTGAATCACTCGAGAGCGGCATGGAACTTACGCCTTTCATAGGCTTGCCAAGCAATCAATCCTCCTCCTTTTTAACTTTTTACCTTTGTAAATATCAAGAGGACTTTTTGGGTGAAGGGTTAGGCTTGGGTTAAAGGTGGGTGGTTGGGTTAGTGGTTAGTAAAAGGGCGAAAATCATAAAGAGCGTCGGTTTTCGTGACACACCTTGTTTTTAGTGATTCTTTATTTTGAAGTATTTCTCCAAACAAGCTTTTATATAGCTTTTGTTTGTTTTTGACTTCATCATATATTTTATTATATATATATATATATATATATATATATTGGAAAGTCACATAAAATAGCGATCTTACGAAAAACCGAGCTTGTTACTAAAATAAAGGGTGAAAAATAAAAAAGGGTTTTTGGTGGGTAAAAAGGGTTTTAGGGTAATGAAATGAAAGGTTTAGGCTCAAAGGGGCTAACTAGGGGGATTTTGGGTAGGTGGTAAAAAAAATGAAAAATAATGGTGTAGAAAAAATATGGTTAGTCCTAATGCCTCTATCACTTACTTACTTGGGTTTAAGTTGGTAAGGACCGGGAATGTATCGTCGTGGCAAGTTCTAGAGTTGTAAGAACCAAGCGGCTATTCACACAAGAAACGAAAAATGAGCATTTAGTCTAAAGATGTATATTTGTATGCTCAATAAAGGCTCAAAACTCACTTTTGTGGGAATGAGTTTTTAATGCGATCAAGTATATATAATCGAATTTTTAACTAGACTTGTTATGCCGTTTCGTAATTTTCTTATGTTGGTTCTTTGTTATCACGACGCTATCGGTTGTAAATTTGTAAAAATATAACCTTTTTAGAACTTGTTATTCCCAAATTAAACCAAGACAAGTAAAAAAAACGAAAAGTTTTTGAAAAAAAAAAAAAATTTGGGGTGTTCAGCGGTTCCAATAGAGTTTTGTGTAAGGCTTGTAATTAGGATTTGCAAAATTCAAGGTTTTAGCATCCCCCCACACTTAAATTACATATTGTCCTCAATGTGTCCCAAAAATAAGATTTTCGGTTGATTAGAATGTGTAAAAGTGGGTTAAAAAGCAAAGATTTATGTTACTGGCATCCTGGACACGGCCCCGTGGTCAGGTGCCAGTAACAGAAATTAAAGAGATAAGACAGAAGCCTGGACACGGGGGCGTGTCCGCTGAACACGGCCCGTGTCCAGTTACCTGAACTGGGCGTTTTTCTGCAGGTGGCTCAGCACGGGGCCGTGTTGGTTGGGCACGGCCCGTGTTGAGCCTTCTGTGATGGAGATTTGTGTCGGGTTGCTCTGTTCATTGTGCATGGGGCCATTTTTCTCGTTCCCTTTTTCATCCATTACCACCATGAGTGTGTTTTATTTCTGCAAATTAAAACTAAAAGATTAAACTAAACTAAGGATAGTTCCGCGGAATGCCTCCGTGGTGCGCCACGTTTATAAGGGTCCTTGGCTAGACCCAATGCGAGGTTATATGTTTTCTGAGTGGGATGCCTGGCGTCCCATGTTACACCATCGGAGAGCAGCATCCAAGCTCGAATCAATAACCTTCATGTAATTGACCGGGTCGTCGTCCTCTATTCTCTTCCCAACTCCGAACTTCACTTCATCATCCCCATACCTCAAGGTGAGTGTCCCGTCATTCATATCTACCACTGCTTGGGCGGTGGCAAGGAAGGGTCTCCCTAGTATGAGGGGGACCTCGGTGTCTTCCTCCATATCGAGTATGAGAAAGTCAGCTGGATAAACGAATCTGCTTACCTTTACCAAGACATTCTCGATGACACCTTGTGGGAATTTGACGGATCGATCAGCGAGTTGTATGCTCATTTTTGTAGGGCTCGTGGTTCCTAAGCCGAGTCTTTTGAACATTGATGAGGGCATGAGGTTAATGCTAGCCCCAAGATCGGCTAAGGCATTACGAACGGGTGATTCCCCTATTGAGCAGGGAATCGTGAAGCTTCCGGGATCGATTTTCTTTTGGGGAAGTTTATTGAGTACGAGGGCAGAGCATTCTTCGCCTAAATTGACTAATTACAAACTTTCAATTTTCTTTTTATGTGTAAGGAAGTCCCTCATGAATTTAGAGTACTTGGGCATTTGGGTTAGGACTTCGATAAAAGGAATATTGACATGCAATTGTTTTAACAGACTTTCGAACTTTGCGAATTGCTCATTGGTCTTTTGACGAATTAACCTACCGGGGTATGGAACTCGAGGAGCCTTGGTAGGCTCTGGTGACGGAGGGGAGTTCTTTTCCTGCAGAGGTGTGGGTACTGTTTCTTCCGTTGGTGGTGGCACTTCTGCAGGCCCTACGGTGCGGTTCCGTAGTGTGATGAGGTGAACTTGCGCTTTTGGGTTTGTTTCGGTATTGCTAGGTAATGCGCCTTGCGGTCTCTCGGCAAAATTTTGAGCTATTTGATTTAATTGTTTTTCTATGTTTTGAATACTAGCTTGTTGATTTCTAAAATTTGATTCTAATTGTAGAAATCTTTCCGAGTTTTTCTTATCAGTGTCGGAGACGAGGCGAGATACAGTATCTTCGAGCCTTTCTCGTCCACTTTGTTGTTGAGTGAAATTTTGTGACTCATTTCTTGGTTGTTGAAAGTTTGTTCGTTGGGTTTGTTGGTTACTACTATTGCCGGGTTCCCTCCAACCAAGGTTTGGGTGGTTTCGCCATCCTTGGTTGTAAGTTCCCGTTGGGGGACCCGACGGCCTAGGTCTATTATCAATGTAGTTTACCATTTCTTGTTGATCGTCTGTTTCTTTCATACAACTCCAATTTTCATGTGACCCACCACACCCTTCACAAGCCATAACCGAGACTGTTTTTGTCATTTCCAATTTTTTTATCTTTGAAGAAAGGGCCTCGATTTGGGCTTGTAAAGAAGTGCTTTCATCGACCTTATGGGCGCCCGGGGCGATTGACTTATTTCCCCGGGGGGTGTGCCATTGAAAATTGGTTTGAGAAATTTCCTCAATTGGATTATATATTTCGTGTGGGCGTCGATTACCTAAAAGTCCCCCGGAGCTAGAATCAAGTGTCTGCCTAGTGTGTGGCAACAATCCATTATAGAAAGTGGATACTTGTTGCCATATTGCAAGGCCGTGATGGGGACACTTGCGTAATAGCTCCTTGAACCTTTCCCAAGTTTCATATAAGGATTCCCCGTCCTCTTGTGAATATGTATTAATTTCAGTCATTAACTTAGCAGTTTTAGCGGGAGGGAAATACTTATATAGAAATTTTTGGGCTAGTTCATCCCAGGTGTTTACCGATCCAGCTGGGAGGTTGTTGAGCCAAGCTTTCGCTCGGTCTTTTAGTGAGAAGGGAAACATACGGAGGCGGATGGCGTCGTTTGATGCTCCATTGATCCGAAAGGTATCACATATTTCCAAGAAATTAGTTATATGTAGATGGGGATCCTCGTCCGCAAGCCCATGGAAGGTTGCGGAGTTCTGGAGCATTTGTATCAAATGCGGTCAGAGTTCTAAGTTATTAGCTTCGACATTCGGAGCATTGATAGCGGCGCCTAGATTACCTACGGTGGGTCGTAGATAATCCATAAGGGTACGTTGGTCCGCCATTGGAGGTGGATCACCCGAAACCTTCTCTTGGTTTTTGGCTTTTAACCTTTTTCTGAGAAAGCGTTCGGGTTCTTCTAGTGGTTCTTTTATGTCTTTATTGGAACTGGAGCTCATACACTACGTGAGGTTGGCGTTGGGTTCCAAGTCCTGCAATAAAAACAGAAAAGAATGTTGGTCAGAAGGTTCACCACGGCCCCGTGTTTAGCGAACACGGCCCGTGGTCGGAGTTTCAGTGATTGTTTTCCAAATCCCAGTTACTGGAAGTTGGACACGGCCCCGTGTTGCACCGGCACGGCCCCGTGGTCAGCCTTCTGTAACTTGGAAAACAAAAAAAAAAACTGCCAGTAACGATGCTGGGCACGGCCCGTGTCCGACCAGGCACGGCCCGTGCTGAGCCCTGCAGAAGCTGAAAAAACTAAGAAAAATCCTAAAAATTAAAAAGAAAAATAAAAATATGATTAGGCCGTTGATTCCTAAGTTTCTTAAAATCCTTGTGTCCCTGGCAACGGCGCCAAAAACTTGATGCGTGTGTAGTGTAATATATTTTTGATGTATATTTAAACCCTTTTTACACTTTTAGCCAAGTTTTAAATTTATAAAAACACGATATTCACTAACACTAAACACACATATGGGCAAGTGCACCCATCGTGGACGTAGTATAGTGTTGGTAAGATACCGAGGTCGTCCAAGGACACAAGAGCTTTTAATACCGGTTTATCCTCAACGTCTAATCAAATAAAAAAGTAAGAAAAATGTTTTTAAACTAAGAAAATAAAAACTAACTAAATGCTGAAAAATAAAAATAAAATAAAACAGATAGACAAGATGAATCACTTGGATCCGACACGTGTATTAGTATAACCTTTGATTATTTTCGCACTTTTGCACTTGTTTAAGAGATTATCTTAGTTATTGTAGTAGGCCCCTCTTTTGAAGGCGACGTTACCCTCAACCCAGTAGTTTGAGTCAGCAAGGATACAATCCTAAAGGGTCGGATTATTGAAAGATAATGAATTAAGTTATTAATGCAAATTGTGGTAGGCCCCGCTTTCGGCGGTGACGTTACCCTCGGCTAAGTAGTCTGAGTCAGCAGGGATACAGTCCTAAATAGCCGGGTTATAGTATTAATAGTAGTTAACTTATGAGGGGGTCAAAGAGTTTGGATCCCCGCCATCGAATACCTATGGGCATTGAAGGAGATCCTACTAAATTTGACCCAGGTCCCAAGCAGGACCTCTAAACGCTGAACAAGGGCAAGACCCTTACCAAACCGTTCCCTTAACCACCGACCAGGTAGCCAACATACCTCCATATAGACCGTGGAGATATGAATGGTGAAAATCTTTTATTTTATATAGACAGTAAAATAATGCCAAGACACCACGGACAAACGATAAGGAAAGATCACCTTCAACATAAGCAACTAGTTATTAAAGTCATTAATACAAAACCAAATAAAAAGTGCAAAAGATTGAAAATAAAAAGTATTATACTAAACACTTGTCTTCACCAAGTGATGTAAGAGACTTAGGCAAACATGGCTTTGATTGTCAAGAACTCTTACGATCAATCTTGGATCCCGAGACGACTCACACACTCTATGATGGACAATGGATGATGGTGGTGGATGATGGTGTTATGGTGGTGGTGGGTGGTGGATGAAGTGTGAGAGAGGTGGTGTGCCAAGGGATGAGTTGAAATGAAACCAAGCACTCCTATTTATAGGCTGAACAGAAGGCTGGGCACGGCCCCGTGTCCACTGGACACGCCCCCGTGCCCGTCTGACACTCTCTCTCCTCATTAATTGTAATTCGCAATTACAATTAATGCGCCTGCTGTACTTTCACCACGCCCCCGTGCCCGCTGGACACGGCCCCGTGGTGGGCAATGGAAGCTTCTATAAGTTTGTCTTTTATGCTGCTTCTTGGGCACGGCCCCGTGCTGGCTGAGCACGGGGCGTGTTCAGACTTCTGCTTTCTCTTCTTTGCTCTGGAGGATGCTGTTGAGGGTCCGGGCAGTCTACTTTTATTCCTTTTCTTGTATTTATGCTAGAATTAGTTGTCTTTTTGCTTCTTTTGTGAATTTGAGCTCATTTCATCCTGAAAATACAAAAGGAAGACAAAAACACTCTTTTTCCAACATTAGTACTTAAAAAGGGTTAGTTTTATGCCTTAATTGATGTGATTTATATGTTGCATTTTACACACATCATTAAGATTCGAAATTTCATCCGAAATCACAATTTCGAAAAGATTCAAAACCTCATACAAAATTTCATCCGAAATATCATTCTTAATCAATTTCGGAAAGACTCGAAATTTCATCCGAAATATCATTCGAAATCAGTTTCGGAAATATTCAAAATTTCAACCGAAATATCATTCTAAATCGATTTCGGAAAGATTCAAAATTTCATTCGAAATATCATTCGGAATGAATTTCGTAATAATTCGAAATTTCATCCGAAATCCTATTCGAAGTCACAATTTCGGATAAATTCAAAAACTAAATTTTATCTGAAATCTAATATGTTCTAGAAATGTCAAATTTTTGAAATCTCATTACTTCATTAGGCTACCAACACACTAGTTTAACATTTCACACAGTTTCACATGTGACTTTAATCATGGCTTGTCGCAGTTTCACCCATCATCTATTCGTCACAGCGGTGGCGATCATGATTGGCTTCGCTTCACCGTCGTACTACACCCGACCGTGTGATACCGCTAGCTCTTTTCTCAAAGGCGATAGTGATGGAGGAGGAGGAGAAGTTGCTGAAGTTCCTAATATTGTAATGGTTTCCGGTGGAAGCGATGGAAGGAACCGGCGGAGCGGCGGAGTTGGGTTTGTTGGTGGCTACAGAAAAGGCTCGTCCTCTGGTGAAGGAGGGGGTACCTGGAAGGAAGGAAGCGGTGGGCAAAGCTGCAGAAGGGGCTCCGGAAGCGGCGGGAAAGACGGTGGTAGCGGGTGGGGATTCGGTGGTGGATTCGGGGCAGACCCCGATAGTCTTCGTTTGCTGACCCGATTGTTGGTGCTTATAATCTTGGTGCTCATCCTCATATTGCTGGTTATAGTGATCTCCAGGGCAATCATTTGACTTAGTATGTGGCATATTCTTCTTCTTCTTATGATGATGATGATGGTTATTATTATATTATTATTGTATGGATATGGATGATTCAACCTAAGTTAAGATTCGAAATTTCATCCGAAATCACAATTTCGAAATGATTCAAAACCTCATACAAAATTTCATCCGAAATATTATTCGAAATCAATTTCGGAAAGACTCGAAATTTCATCCGAAATATGATTCGAAATCAGTTTCGGAAATATTCAAAATTTCAACCGAAATATCATTCTACATCGATTTCGGAAAGATTCAAAATTTCATCCGAAATATCATTCGAAATGAATTTCGGAATAATTTAAAATTTCATCCGAAATCCTATTCGAAGTCACAATTTCGGATAAATTCAAAAACCAAATTTTATCTGAAATCTAATATGTTCTAGAAATGTCAAATTTTTGAAATCTCATTACTTCATTAGGCTACCAACACACTAGTTTAACATTTCATTCAGTTTCACATTTGACTTTAATCATGGCTTGTCGCAGTTTCACCCATCATCTATTCGTCACAGCGGTGGCGATCATGATTGGCTTCGCTTCACCGTCGTACTACACCCGACCGTGTGATACCGCTAGCTCTTTTCTCAAAGGCGATAGGAAGGAGGAGGAGGAGAAGTTGCTGAAGTTCCTAATATTGTAATGGTTTCCGGTGGAAGCGATGGAAGGAACCGGCGGAGTTGGGTTTGTTGGTGGCTACAGAAAAGGCTCGTCCTCTGGTGAATGAGGGGGTACCTGGAAGGAAGGAAGCTGTGGGCAAAGCTGCAGATGGGGCTCCGGAAGCGGCGGGAAAGACGGTGGTAGCGGGTGGGGATTCGGTGGTGGATTCGGGGCAGACCCCGATAGTCTTCGTTTGCTGACCCGATTGTTGGTGCTTATAATCTTGGTGCTCATCCTCATATTGCTGGTTATAGTGATCTCCAGGGCAATCATTTGACTTAGTATGTGGCATATTCTTCTTCTTCTTATGATGATGATGATGGTTATTATTATATTATTATTGTATGGATATGGATGATTCAACCTAAGTTAAGATTCGAAATTTCATCCGAAATCACAATTTCGAAAAGATTCAAAACCTCATACAAAATTTCATCCGAAATATTATTCGAAATCAATTTCGGAAAGACTCGAAATTTCATCCGAAATATGATTCGAAATCAGTTTCGGAAATATTCAAAATTTCAACCGAAATATCATTCTACATCGATTTCGGAAAGATTCAAAATTTCATCCGAAATATCATTCGAAATGAATTTCGGAATAATTTAAAATTTCATCCGAAATCCTATTCGAAGTCACAATTTCGGATAAATTCAAAAACCAAATTTTATCTGAAATCTAATATGTTCTAGAAATGTCAAATTTTTGAAATCTCATTACTTCATTAGGCTACCAACACACTAGTTTAACATTTCATTCAGTTTCACATTTGACTTTAATCATGGCTTGTCGCAGTTTCACCCATCATCTATTCGTCACAGCGGTGGCGATCATGATTGGCTTCGCTTCACCGTCGTACTACACCCGACCGTGTGATACCGCTAGCTCTTTTCTCGACGGCGATAGTGATGGAGGAGGAGGAGAAGTTGTTGAAGTTCCTAATATTGTAATGATTTCCGGTGGAAGCGATGGAAGGAACCCGCGGAGCGGCGGAGTTGGGTTTGTTGGTGGCTACAGAAAAGGCTCGTCCTCTGGTGAAGGAGGGGGTACCTGGAAGGAAGGAAGCTGTAAGACCCAGTTTATATTACCAGATTTAACAACCTAAAAAGCATGCATTTAGTGCCAAAATGTCGACTTGACAAAAACTTTCATAGTTTAAACCCAAATATTTACAACATACATGTATTGTTGTTACAAACCACATTCAAGACGGTAACTAGCATTAATTTACATAGTTTTTAACACAAAGTTTGGATGCGGAAGCGTTCTAAAAATGTGTGTGTTCGGTTCGACTCGCTTGCTTGATCTTCATCCTTTACTTGGGTACCTGAGAACTAACATTTTAAACAAGCATTAGTACTATCACTCTTGGAAATTACGTATTCGAACCAGGTCCGAACACTGATTCGAGAAATTGATCAAAACAATTTTTATCAAACAAGGTTCCACCGTAATTTACGGTGTCACCGTAAATTACGGTGACTTCTGGACATTTGGGACCTACCGTAACTCAGTAGGTATCCACCGTAAAAGAATTGCAGGTCACCGTAAATTACGGTACGACCGTAATTTACGGTAGACTCTTCACATTTCTCCCTTGTTTAAAAATGCAGTTTTTGCTGGTTCATTATGAGTCGAAACAGCATACTTTCGTATGATTCGTTAAACGGCTGGGCTAGTTCTTCGTATTTGTACATCGGTTATCACATTACTCAACTATAACTTAATCGGGCATGTTACGGAAATTAACATTCACGCTAATTGCAAGACTACTAGTTGATCTTTCGTACTATGATCAAGCATCAAAATCAAAACTTAGCATCTATAAAAAGAACAAGGCTTATAAGTTTATCTACGGTGTTCGTTACACGGCCTACACCTCATGTATTATTCGCACAATATAATAAAGTCATGCTTCGTGTTTATTACCATAACTTGTTTGACCCGTTTGGGTGCGGAGTATAAGCACCTTACGGACGCTCGACTTCATGTTTATAACTTGTTTAGGGCAATAGCCAAATTCATGACCTAATGGAAATTCTCGGTCATCATGCTTTCATTCCTCTTTAACCAACTCATAAAGCTACGATATGTATAATGTAATGAAACGATAAATTTCATACCTTTTAGAGCGCGTCTTTTCCTCGTGAACTCCCTCCGGCTTGTCCGCTAGATGAACCGGACTCTTTGCCTAGAAAATTCAGTTTTTATAACATGTTTAGAACTCCTTTTTATGACCATAATCACATAATTATGGACCATTATCAAATCTGCGTTTTTATCCAAATTTCACATTTAAATCCCCACTTAGGCATTTCTACAAACACCTAGCGGGTCGGATTTTCCCACCTTCATAAACAAGTTCATGACTTTATGATTTGCCATCAAATTTCACTATAATAACAATTTTTGTATACATTTAGTATCAATATCACTGGAATTACTTCTTATAATGAAATTTATACTAGGATTACACTCAAAATCCTAATATTCATCATCAACATACAAAACCCATAACTTAACATCCATGGATTCATGGAATTTTCCTAAATTAGGGCATGATTTCATATATAGTTGTCTAGGTTTTAATCCTAGACACTATATCATCTTTAATCTAACTAATTACTGTCATGCATCAACAATCAAACTAAATTTCTCATGTTTCACAATTAACCTAGAATTTGTGATGTAACAAAATCACTGAATTTCACATACCTTTTGATCCTCACAACGAGGTGTTTACTAATATTTAATTAGAGCTCGATTTGGAACTGGTTTAGGGCTTCAATTGAAGAGATTTTGCTTGAGTTAGGGTTTGGAATTGGGGATGTCGCCCCCTGCTTGTTTCTTGATCGACCAGACTCCCAATTTGGGAGGTTTGGTTTAATTTTGTTACTATTAGTAACACAACTTTGAGTCTTGACAAGTTTAGTCCCCTTACTATGATTTTTCTTTAGTTTTAATTATTTTAACCATAACATGCATTAATTCAAGACTTGGAATTTAACTAGGTTAAATTCCTAGTTGGTAAACTCTTGTTTATCTATTCTTTGAACTTTATAATATACGGGTTTATGTTTTTGGGGTGTTACAAGTCCACCCCCCTTAAAAAGGGTTTCGTCCCCGAAACCGAATTACGTACCAAATAATGTAGGGTAGAGACGCCGCATCTCCTCTTCGGGTTCCCAAGTAGTGTCTGACCCTTTTCTGTGGTCCCATTTGACCTTGACTTGATGTATCACTTTGTTCCTCAAGCTTTTCTCTTTACGATCTAAAATCGCAATCGGTTTTACTGCATAGTTGAGACTGTTATCCACTTCGATATCATCGTAGTGGACATGAGCGGTCTCGTCGGCCAAACATTTCCGGAGATGTGATACGTGGAATGTGTTATGAATCCCACTCAACTCTTCGGGTAATTCAAGTCGATAAGCTACCTTACCAACTCGTTCAATGATTCTAAATGGCCCAATGAATCTCGGGTTTAACTTCCCCTTTTTTCTGAATCTGATAATACCCTTCCATGGGGAAACCTTTAGCATGACCATATCGCCAACCCGAAACTCAATTGGTCTATTTCTTTTATCTGCGTATGCCTTTTTCCGGTCTTGAGCCGCTTTCAAGTGCGTCCGAACTATGTCGATTTTCGCATTTGTAGCTCGGATTATATCAGTTGGTGCTAGCCCTCGCGGGCCCACCTCTCCCCAACATACCGGAGTCCGACACTTTCTGCCATATAATAGCTCATACGGGGCCATTTTAATGCTCGCGTGATAGCTATTGTTATATGCGAATTCGACCAAGGGTAAATGGACATCCCAACTACCCCCAAAGTCAATAATGCAAGCCCGCAGCATATCACCCAATGTTTGTATTGTTCTTTCGCTCTGCCCATCCGTTTGTGGATGATAAGCAGTGCTAAGGAACAATTTAGTTCCCATCTGTTCTTGGAATTCACGCCAGAATTTCGAAGTAAACCGAGTATCTCTGTCTGACACAATGGATATCGGTACCCCATGCCTTGCTATGATTTCATTGGTGTAAACCTCCGACATTTTCTCAGATGTATAAGTCTCACGAATGGGAATAAAGTGAGCGCTTTTGGTTAACCTATCCACGACTACCCAAATAGCATCAAAACCACGACTTGTTTTAGGCAGTTTGGTCAATAGGTCCATCGTGATTTGCTCCCATTTCCAAACCGGAATTTCTAACGGTTGGAGTTTACCATACGGCTTTTGGTGCTCCGCCTTGACTTGTAGGCATGTCAAACACTTTTCCACGTATTTCACAGTGTCCCGCTTCATTCCGGGCCACCAATAGTTTTGCTTTAAGTCGTGATACATTTTGGTCGCTCCCGGGTGAATAGAATAACGGGATTTATGAGCTTCATCAAGTAGAAGCTTCTTAACACCACATGTGTTAGGAACCCAGATTCTATTAAAACGAGTCTTTAGGCCGTGACTGCCCACTTCAAGGTCTTTAACTTGACCAATAATTCTTTCCCTTTTCCAGTTTTCCGCCTTTACAGCTTCATCTTGTGCTTCTCGAATTCGTTCTAGTAAACTTGAAGTCACAACCAGTTGCATTGATCGTACCCGTATCGGGGCATAATCTGTTTTGCGGCTCAGCGCATCGGCCACTACATTGGCCTTACCGGGGTGGTAATGTATTTCGCAATCGAAGTCTTTGAAGGTTTCCAACCACCGTCTTTGCCGCATGTTTAATTCCTTCTGGTCGAAGAAATATTTCAAGCTTTTATGGTCGGTAAAGATTGTAAACTTTACTCCGTACAAGTAATGTCTCCATATCTTTAAGGCAAACTCCACCGCTGCCAATTCTAAGTCGTGAACCGGATATTTATTTTCATGAATCTTCAATTGCCTCGAGGCGTAGGCGATGACCTTGCCTCGTTGCATTAACACGCATCCGAGCCCCAATTGAGAAGCGTCCGAGTAAACCTCCATGTCTTCAGTTCCTTCCGGTAAAGTCAGTACCGGAGCGTGGGTCAACTTTTCCTTGAGTGTTTGGAAAGCTTCCTCTTGCTTAATGCCCCACACGAATTTTTCCTCCTTACGAGTTAATTTGGTCAATGGTAAGGCAATTTTGGAGAAATCCTGTATGAATCTCCGATAATATCCCGCAAGCCCTAAAAAGCTTCGGATTTCCGAGGGATTTCTTGGAGGGCTCCATTTCGTCACAGCTTCTATCTTTGACGGATCTACTAGTACTCCATCAGCACTAATAAGATGTCCAAGAAACTGTACTTCCCGTAACCAGAAAGCACACTTCGTGAATTTTGCATACAGCTTCTCTCGTCTGAGTGTGTCTAATATTTCCCGCAAATGACACACGTGCTCGGCTTCACTCTTTGAATATACCAGAATGTCGTCGATAAATACAATTACCGACTTATCTAGCATGGGTTTGCAAACCCGGTTCATGAGGTCCATGAAAGCCGCGGGCGCATTGGTCAATCCGAAAGGCATTACGAGGAATTCATAATGCCCGTACCTCGTACGGAAAGCCGTTTTGGGTACGTCCTCCTCCTTGACTTTCAATTGGTGATAACCGGATCGGAGATCAATTTTGGAAAACCAACTTGCTCCTTGCAGTTGGTCGAATAAATCGTCAATTCTTGGAAGTGGGTATCGATTCTTCACCGTGAGTTTGTTTAACTCCCGGTAATCGATACACATGCGCATACTGCCATCTTTCTTTTTCACGAATAAGACTGGTGCGCCCCACGGAGACACACTCGGTTGGATAAATCCCTTGTCAAGAAATTCCTGAATTTGAGACATCAATTCTTGTAACTCCGACGGTGCAAGTCGGTATGGCGCCTTGGCCACGGGTTTCGCGCCCGGAATCAACTCGATTCCGAACTCTACCTCCTGTTCTGGCGGTATCCCCGGTAGTTCTTCCGGAAACACGTCTTCATAATCTCGCACGACCGATACATCCCCAATTTTGAGGAGTTCCTTTTCCGTTTCGCTCGCATATACCATAAAGGCCTTGCATCCATGTTTCATGAGTTTATGAGCTTCTAGCATTGTGCATATCGCTGGGTTACCTCCTTTTTCTCCATATATCGTAACTTGCTTTCCGCTAGGAGACGTTAGCTTTATTTCCTTTCGGAAACACACCACCTTTGCGTGGTAACGGGATAGCCAATCCATTCCCACTACCACTTGAAATTCTCCCATCGACATCGGGATCAAGTCTATTGTGTATTCCTCGTCATCGATATTCATCGTGCAGTTTTCACATACATCACAGACAATAAAGATTTTATTATTACCTATCTCTACCTCTAAAGGCATAGGTAATTTTGTTAGAACAAATGAAGGGTGTCGAATAAACCCATATGAAACAAAGGATTTATTCGCACCAGTATCAAATAACACACGTGCGGGAATTGAATTTATAGTGAATGTACCTGAGACCACGTCAGGTTCGACCTTTGCTTCAGCAGCGGTCAATTGAAACGATCTTGCTTTGGCCTTTGTGGCTTCACCCTTTGGGTCTTGCCCTTCTTTCTTTCCGGCCAATTCTGGGCACTCCGATCTTTTGTGACCCGTTCGGTAACAATTGTAACAAACGGTCACTTTTTCCGGGCATGATATAGCCATGTGTCCTGTTTTTCGACATATAGGACAAGGCTTATCTTTGAAGCGACATTCACCCTTATGATTCTTGCCGCAGATTTTGCAACTTGGTGTACCGCCCTTTGCATCTGATTTCTTTGACGTTTCATTCGTTCTTGCTTTCTTGGTAGGGCTTGGATTTATATCCTGTGCCCTTCGTTCACCCCGCTCTATACTCTTTTTCAACTCAATCTCCCTTTCCCGAGCAGCATTGACAATCTCGGTAAGGGTCTCATACTTTGAAGGGGTTATGAACTCCCTATATTCTGCGCTTAGCATGTTATGGTAATAGTAAACTTTTTGCTCTTCGTTCGTTATCAGATCGTCACAGAATTTCATTTTGTCCATAAACATCCCCGTGATCTTGTCTATGGATTCACCCTTGTGTCTGAGTTGCATGAACTCTTCCTTGATCTTGTTTATAACTGCTTTGGGGCTATGGTGTTTAAGAAACGGCGTCTTAAACTCCTCCCACGTCATGGCCTTGGCCGCTTCGTTTCCAATCTCCTTCTTTTTATTATCCCACCAGTCCTTCGCTTGACCTCTTAACTGACCCGTACCATAAGCTACGTAGTCATTCTCATCACAGTGGGTTCTCTCGAATACCCCCTCGATATCGCCTATCCATCGCTGACACACGATTGGATCAACCTCCCCATTATATATAGGGGGTTTACAAGCTATGAATTCCTTGTATGAACAAGGTTTTCGTTCCCCAGATTTTTCCTTTGCTAGATTTGAATTATCTTCTAGCTTCTTGATTCTCTCTTCTACCACTGATAAAACCGTATTTTGGATTTTATCAATGAAGTTCGACAAACTGTTTTCGATCGCCTTTCCAACTTCTTCGGCAATCACTATTCTCATTTGTTCGGTGACTCTTGGCACCGCATCACCATCACCTCCACTTGCCATCTTTGATACTGAAATGTTTACATACATTGTTAAACATTTCATTTGTAATACATGTTTTACTTGTTTTGATTTGGTCAAGTTCGTAACTTGACTCAATCATTCTTGTTTCATGCCTTTCTTGTGTTTGAGTGTGCTTACACACTCTTGATTCTATTATTCTTGTTTCATGCTTTTCTTGTATTTGAGTGTGTTTACACACTCTTTTCCATGCATATTTGTTCGTGAATTATTTCTATACTCCTTAAATTTTACTTAAGCAATTACTCCTACCGGATGTTGATCAAGCTTGAACCGAACACTTATTGGCAACCTTAAGCTCTGATTACCAACTTGTAAGACCCAGTTTATATTACCAGATTTAACAACCTAAAAAGCATGCATTTAGTGCCAAAATGTCGACTTGACAAAAACTTTCATAGTTTAAACCCAAATATTTACAACATACATGTATTGTTGTTACAAACCACATTCAAGACGGTAACTACCATTAATTTACATAGTTTTTAACACAAAGTTTGGATGCGGAAGCGTTCTAAAAATGTGTGTGTTCGGTTCAACTCGCTTGCTTGATCTTCATCCTTTACTTGGGTACCTGAGAACTAACATTTTAAACAAGCATTAGTACTATCACTCTTGGAAATTACGTATTCGAACCAGGTCCGAACACTGATTCGAGAAATTGATCAAAACAATTTTTATCAAACAAGGTTCCACCGTAATTTACGGTGTCACCGTAAATTACGGTGACTTCTGGACATTTGGGACCTACCGTAACTCAGTAGGTATCCACCGTAAAAGAATTGCAGGTCACCGTAAATTACGGTACTACCGTAATTTACGGTAGACTCTGCACATTTCTCCCTTGTTTAAAAATGCAGTTTTTGCTGGTTCATTATGAGTCGAAACAGCATACTTTCGTATGATTCGTTAAACGGCTGGGCTAGTTCTTCGTATTTGTACATCGGTTATCACATTACTCAACTATAACTTAATCGGGCATGTTACGGAAATTAACATTCACGCTAATTGCAAGACTACTAGTTGATCTTTCGTACTATGATCAAGCATCAAAATCAAAACTTAGCATCTATAAAAAGAACAAGGCTTATAAGTTTATCTACGGTGTTCGTTACACGGCCTACACCTCATGTATTATTCGCACAATATAATAAAGTCATGCTTCGTGTTTATTACCATAACTTGTTTGACCCGTTTGGGTGCGGAGTATAAGCACCTTACGGACGCTCGACTTCATGTTTATAACTTGTTTAGGGCAATAGCCAAATTCATGACATAATGGAAATTCTCGGTCATCATGCTTTCATTCCTCTTTAACCAACTCATAAAGCTACGATATGTATAATGTAATGAAACGATAAATTTCATACCTTTTAGAGCGCATCTTTTCCTCGTGAACTCCCTCCGGCTTGTCCGCTAGATGAACCGGACTCTTTGCCTAGAAAATTCAGTTTTTATAACATGTTTAGAACTCCTTTTTATGACCATAATCACATAATTATGGACCATTATCAAATCTGCGTTTTTATCCAAATTTCACATTTAAATCCCCACTTAGGCATTTCTACAAACACCTAGCGGGTCGGATTTTCCCACCTTCATAGACAAGTTCATGACTTTATGATTTGCCATCAAATTTCACTATAATAACAATTTTTGTATACATTTAGTATCAATATCACTGTAATTACTTCTTATAATGAAATTTATACTAGGATTACACTCAAAATCCTAATATTCATCATCAACATACAAAACCCATAACTTAACATCCATGGATTCATGGAATTTTCCTAAATTAGGGCATGATTTCATATATAGTTGTCTAGGTTTTAATCCTAGACACTATATCATCTTTAATCTAACTAATTACTGTCATGCATCAACAATCAAACTAAATTTCTCATGTTTCACAATTAACCTAGAATTTGTGATGTAACAAAATCACTGAATTTCACATACCTTTTGATCCTCACAACGAGGTGTTTACTAATATGTGATTAAAGCTCGATTTGGAACTGATTTAGGGCTTCAATTGAAGAGATTTTGCTTGAGTTAGGGTTTGGATATGGGGATGTCGCCCCCTGCTTGTTTCTTGATCGACCAGACTCCCAATTTGGGAGGTTTGGTTTAATTTTGTTACTATTAGTAACACAACTTTGAGTCTTGACAAGTTTAGTCCCCTTACTATGATTTTTCTTTAGTTTTAATTATTTTAACCATAACATGCATTAATTCAAGACTTGGAATTTAACTAGGTTAAATTCCTAGTTGGTAAACTCTTGTTTATCTATTCTTTGAACTTTATAATATACGGGTTTATGTTTTTGGGGTGTTACAGAAGCGGTGGGCAAAGCTGCAGAAGGGGCCCCGGAAGCGGCGGGAAAGACGGTGGTAGGGGGTGGGGATTCAGTGGTGGATTCGGGGCAGACCCCGATAGTCTTCGTTTGCTGACCCGATTGTTGGTGCTTATAATCTTGGTGCTCATCCTCATATTGCTGGTTATAGTGATCTCCAGGGCAATCATTTGACTTAGTATGTGGCATATTCTTCTTCTTCTTATGATGATGATGATAGTTATTATTATATTATTATTGTATGGATATGGATGATTCAACCTAAGTTAAGATTCGAAATTTAATCCGAAATCACAATTTCGAAAAGATTCAAAACCTCATACAAAATTTCATCCGAAATATCATTCGAAATCAATTTCGGAAAGACTCGAAATTTCATCCGAAATATCATTCGAAATCAGTTTCGGAAATATTCAAAATTTCAACCGAAATATCATTCTAAATCGATTTCGGAAAGATTCAAAATTTCATCCGAAATATCATTCGGAATGAATTTCGTAATAATTCGAAATTTCATCCGAAATCCTATTCGAAGTCACAGTTTCGGATAAATTCAAAAACCAAATTTTATCTGAAATCTAATATGTTCTAGAAATGTCAAATTTTTGAAATCTCATTACTTCATTAGGCTACCAACACACTAGTTTAACATTTCATTCAGTTTCACATTTGACTTTAATCATGGCTTGTGGCAGTTTCACCCATCATCTATTCGTCACAGCGGTGGCGATCATGATTGGCTTCGCTTCACCGTCGTACTACACCCGACCGTGTGATACCGCTAGCTCTTTTCTCGACGGCGATAGTGATGGAGGAGGAGGAGAAGTTGTTGAAGTTCCTAATATTGTAATGATTTCCGGTGGAAGCGATGGAAGGAACCCGCGGAGCGGCGGAGTTGGGTTTGTTGGTGGCTACAGAAAAGGCTCGTCCTCTGGTGAAGGAGGGGGTACCTAGAAGGAAGGAAGCGGTGGGCAAAGCTGCAGAAGGGGCTCCGGAAGCGGCGGGAAAGACGGTGGTAGTGGGTGGGGATTCGGTGGTGGAATTGGGGCAGACCCCGATAGTCTTCGTTTGCTGACCCGATTGTTGGTGCTTATAATCTTGGTGCTCATCCTCATATTGCTGGTTATAGTGATCTCCAGGGCAATCATTTGACTTAGTATGTGGCATATTCTTCTTCTTCTTATGATGATGATGATGGTTATTATTATATTATTATTGTATGGATATGGATGATTCAACCTAAGTTAAGATTCAAAATTCCATCCGAAATCACAATTTCGAAAAGATTCAAAAGCTCATACAAAATTTCATCCGAAATATCATTCGAAATCAATTTCGGAAAGACTCAAAATTTCATCCAAAATATCATTCGAAATCAGTTTCGGAAATATTCAAAATTTCAACCGAAATATCATTTCTAAATCGATTTCGGAAAGATTCAAAATTTCATCCGAAATATCATTCGGAATGAATTTCGGAATAATTCGAAATTTCATCCGAAATCCTATTCGAAGTCACAATTTCGGATAAATTCAAAAACCAAATTTTATCTGAAATCTAATATGTTCTAGAAATGTCAAATTTTTGAAATCTCATTACTTCATTAGGCTACCAACACACTAGTTTAACATTTCACTCAGTTTCACATTTGACTTTAATCATGGCCTGTGGCAGTTTCACCCATCATCTATTCGTCACAGTGGTGGCGATCATGATTGGCTTCGCTTCACCGTCGTACTACACCCGACCGTGTGATACCGCTAGCTCTTTTCTCGACGGTGATAGTGATGGAGGAGGAGGAGAAGTTGCTGAAGTTCCTAATATTGTAATGGTTTCCGGTGGAAGTGATGGAAGGAACCGGCGGAGCGGCGGAGTTGGGTTTGTTGGTGGCTACAGAAAAGGCTCGTCCTCTGGTGAAGGAGGGGGTACCTGGAAGGAAGGAAGCGGTGGGAAAAGCTGTTGAATGGGCTCCGGAAGCGGCGGGAAAGACGATGGTAGCGGGTGGGGATTCGGTGGTGGATTCGGGGCAGACCCCGATAGTCTTCGTTTGCTGACCCGATTGTTGGTGCTTATAATCTTGGTGCTCATCCTCATATTGCTGGTTATAGTGATCTCCAGGGCAATCTTTTGACTTAGTATGTGGCATATTCTTCTTCTTCTTATGATGATGATGGTTATTATTATATTATTATTGTATGGATATGGATGATTCAACCTAAGTTAAGATTCGAAATTTCATCCGAAATCACAATTTCGAAAAGATTCAAAACCTCATACAAAATTTCATCCGAAAATATTATTCGAAATCAATTTCGGAAAGACTCGAAATTTCATCCGAAATATCATTCGAAATCAGTTTCGGAAATATTCAAAATTTCAACCAAAATATCATTCTAAATCGATTTCGGAAAGATTCAAAATTTCATCCGAAATATCATTCGAAATGAATTTCGGAATAATTCAAAATTTCATCCGAAATCCTATTCGAAGTCACAATTTCGGATAACTTCAAAAACCAAATTTTATGTGAAATCTAATATGTTCTAGAAATGTCAAATTTTTGAAATCTCATTACTTCATTAGGCTACCAACACACTAGTTTAACATTTCATTCAGTTTCACATTTGACTTTAATCATGGCTTGTGGCAGTTTCACCCATCTTCTATTCGTCACAGCGGTGGCGATCATGATTGGCTTCGCTTCACCGTCGTACTACACCCGACCGTGTGATACCGCTAGCTCTTTTCTCGACGGCGATAGTGATGGAGGAGGAGGAAAAATTGCTGAAGTTCCTAATATTGTAATGGTTTTCGGTGGAAGCGACGGAAGGAACCGGCAGAGCGGCAAAATTGGGTTTGTTGGTGGCTACCGAAAAGGCTCGTCCTCTGGTGAAGGGGGGGTACCTGGAAGGAAGGAAGCTGTGGGCAAAGCTACGGAAGGGGCTCCGGAAGTGGCGAGAAAGACGGTGGTAGCGGGTGGGGATTCAGTTGTGGATTCAGGGCAGACCCCGATAGTCTTCATTTGCTGACCCGATTCTTGGTGCTTATAATATTGGTGCTCATCCTCATATTGCTAGTTATAGTGATCTCTAGGGCAATCTTTTGAGTTAGTATGTGGAATATTCTTCTTCTTCTTATGATGAAGATGATGGTTATTATTATATTATTATTGTATGGATATGGATGATTTAACGTAAGTTTAGATTCAAAATTTCATCCGAAATCACAATTTTGTGAAGATTCGAAATTTCATCCGAAATCTTATTCGAAATTACAATTTCGAAAAGATTCGAAATTTCATCCGAAATATCATTCGAAATCAATTTCGGAAAGATTCGAAATTTCATCTGAAATATCATTCGAAATCAATTTCGGAATAATTCGAAATTTTATCTGAAATCCTATTCGAAATCACAATTTCGGATATATTCGAAAACTAAATTTTATCCAAAATCTAATATGTTCTCGACATGTCAATTTTTCGAAATCTCATTACTTTATTAGGTTGTTATTGTGAACTAAATTTTAGCTCGGTGCTCCGCCACGAACCCCGTGCGGGGGAACTTTGTCCCCCTGTAACAACAGGTGGTTTGCTATTAAAAAGTTCGATCCGCGCTAACAGGTGGTTTGCTGTTAAATAATTGGTTTTGTAAACACTTAATTAATGAGAATCAGGTAACTTTTTACAAAACCGAATAGCTTCACTTGGATGAGCTTTTGATGTATCACTTCTGCCCAAAGGTGATTTGATACAACTATTTATTGTTCAAGTATTATAAAAGCTATGTTAATTATGCATTACAAACGTGAATGTCTTATTTCTGGCCAAAGCTAATTTACTTCATTCATGTCTAGCATACTTAACAAGTGCATAACTAAGGTGATTGTCTTATTTCTGGTCAAAACTGATTTGTCACAATTACTTTGCACACATGCTTAGATGATTACACTTCTGCCCAAAGGTGATTTGTCTTCATTTAAGTAGATTTTTTAAGTTAGTCTATTATTTTGATGTTAGTAATAGACAATATCAAAGCTTCATAATTAAAATGGTCATTACTTATGCCTGTCTTAGTGTAACATGCCCTTAGATCACATTAAGACTTCTATCTTAGTATCATAATTCGCTCATATCATTTCCAATCTCAGCACCCAATTGCGGAATTCCACCATCGACTGGTGATAACTTTGCTACAATAACATTTATTTTATTATTATTTTTTTGTTACTTTGAATAATTTTTAACTTTAGATTTTGGGTAAATTACACTTTTCGTCCTTTATGTTTGTACTAAATTACAACGGATAGGCTTTAACTTCAATAATTACACTCACAATCCTTTATTTGCAAAACTCATTACACCGTAGGTCCTTTGTTACTAAACAGGTTAAAATTTTCAGTTAAGTTTATTCACTTAAGGGTATTATCGTCAATTCAGGTTTTTATTTAAATGCTTAATACATAAAACCAAAAAAAATTACATACACACATCTTCTTCCCCAATTTTATAACTTTAAAACCTAACCACCACATCTTACCGCCACCACCTCCCGCCACCCTACCCCAAAGATCAACAACAAACACCCTACCTGAAGATCGGTAATTTTGTTGACAAAAGGTGATTTTTTTAGTGTTGTTAGTGCCGGATGTATCTACGGGTTATGGTTGCTTTGCCGCAAGTGGTGTTGTGAGAAAGAAGACGGCAGGTGGTTGAGGTAGCAGGTGGTGGGGGTGGTGGAGAACATAATTAGTAGGGTGTTGTTGAATATAAATTTAGATCATATCTACTTCATATTCTCTTGCGTCTCCCAATCTCTGCAATAAACAACCCCTCATTTCTTTTTTACCTTTAACCGTGCACCTCCCCCTTTTTGTTCCAGTTGCCATTGCAAATCAAACAAACAAAACCCAAATCTATCATAAACATCAACTAAACCCATATTAAACCAAACCCAAATTTCCCAAATCTCCAAATCTTTCATGTAATATCCAAACTAGACATCATCAAACTTGATTCTCATTTTTGCAAAACGTCATCTAACTTTCGTTAGGTTTCTGTTTGCTCAAATTTATGGTTTCATTGAGCGATGGCTTCGAAGCGGATCTTGAAGGAGCCCAAGGATCTTCAGAAAGATCCTCCTACCTCTTGCAGCGCCGGTACCAATCTCTTAGATACTCTTTTTGATGTTTTTTACGAACATTTGATCTGATTTCTCGTCTTTTCTGTTTAATCGTTGAATTTGGCTTTGATTTGTTGTTTAAGATCAGAGGGAAAGTGTGTTAGAGAGAGAGAGGCGTGGTTATCAAGATCTGGGTTGGTTGATGATGGCATTTGTGATAGATTAGATTTTTATGAAGTGCAGGACCAATTACTAATTAAAGGACAAAATTACCCTTATGCGCAGAGAATATTTCATATTTAACTGAAAAATTTAACCTGGTTAATAACAAAGGACCTAGGGTGTAATACGTTTTGCAAATAAAGGATTGTGAGTGTAATTATTGAAGTTAAAGGCTATCCGTTACAATCCGGTACAAACATAAAGGACGAAAAATGTAATTTACCCTTAGATTTTTCTTTATTGTATTAGTATATTTAATTTTATTAGTTATCTAGTTAATATAATATTTTATTACTTTAACTATTTTTTACTATATTTTATTTTTGGATTATTACTTTATTTAAACATAATTGACTTTTTTTCTTTAGTGTGAGGAATCAATTTAGTGTTGTTTGAATTATAACATTGGTAACAGTATCGTATTTATTTTTATGGTTTTCTTGATGTGTCGCTATAAAGTTTGTTGAAGATGGAGTTGTATTCGCAATACCTATAGCGAGTGCGGCTACGGTAACGGAACTGGTTGAACAACATTGGTATCGTACTGGTATTCATTTTTATGGTTTCGATCAATATTAAACACGTGTCGATATCGTTTTGGGCGTATTTCCTTCGGTTGTTATTTCGAGTCTTGGTACCGTATCGAACCGAGCTAATATTGACCGAAATCCCGCAACGAAGCGCGAGTAATCTCACTATATATATATATATATATATATATATATATATATATATATATATATATATGGGTTGGTTAACGTACAATTTGTGTTAACGTACGATGCGTACGAGATTGAGTTACAACATACGGCTTTTTGCTCATAACATGCAAGTTTTTTTTATAACATGTGATTTTTTATACAACATGAGGAATTTTTCATTTTCAACATGCGTTTTTTTGTTTTTTTAACTTGCGGTTTTTATTACTTTACAACCTGTGGGATTTTATTTATGGGGTTTATAACGTGCGGACTTTAAATCTCGTACGCTCATACGATAAGGCATATTGTACATTATACTTCCACTATATATATATAGATACATATAAACGGGATCAGGAGAAAACGCCTAAAAGTGTGAGAACGGTGAGAACGGATCCTGGTCGAACACGTGGCATGCGATATAATGAAGGGTGGAGGGGCATTTTTGTCCTTTTATAATATTTTTTTCAATGCGTCTCACAACACCGCTTCATTTTTTGGCGTGTAAGATTTTTTTGGCGTTTAGTTAGATTCAATAATTACCTGGCGTTTTAATGTTTTTTTAGATCTTCCTTGATGAATTAATCTTTTTTGTATTACATAGTAAATATTTTGGCTTTTATGGTGTTCCCAAATTCATTAAAATCAATTAATAATTCTAACTTCTCTGCGTCCATGGCGTTCCCAAATTCATTAGGTGTTTTTGTAGATTTCACCAGTTCAATTAACCCTATATATGTTATAAAGGTAAATTTCTTGGCGTTCATGGCGTTCTTAAATTCAATATAATTCATTAGTAACTCAAAAGAGTACAACTAAGATGGAATCAAACAAAAACTAATAGTCTTCTGTGGATGGTATTACATCAGAGATGTAACCATCGCTTAGTTCATCACTTTCTTCAGACTCATCATCATCATCTTGTGCATTGGCGTATAACGCCATAATCTCGTCTCTTCTTTATTGCATCCTATACTTAAATATCATCACAACGTTGGATCTTGCAACGTTCGAAGGTGCGAAATCACAGAGATGTTCAAAAGATGTAGTCTATCTGGGTTCAACATTTCGTCCATTGTCAATGAATAATCTACCCCGTGTTGATAACTCACGTTCATTGTTCTTGATTCTTCATCCAAATTCCAACTGGTAACTTTTGGTAGATCAGTATCGTCAACATCATCATCATCTGCAGGAAATTTTCTCTTCAATCTTTTTATTACCGTTCGAGTACTTTCAGAATCGTAGGCTACTGGAATCCCAAGGGCCAGAATATCCCTCTGAACGGCTTCATCCATACTAAGTATGGCCTTGATTGTCTTGACTTTCACCCTTCTCCTGTCAGAGAACTTTAGGACGAAACGTCTCCCTGACCTCTCAAACCTCCATGCAATAACCTGAGCCATTTTTTTAAGTTGTATGGCGTTTTTAGACAATGTGTGGCGTGTTTAGACAATCTGTGGCGTGTTTAGAGAATGTGTGGAGTGTTAAGCTTTGTTTACCTGTTCTACTTGTATAATACTCCAAGCTTTGTTTACCTGTTCTACTTATATAATGACCTTTTTTTGGCGCGAGGTAGATATATGTTTTTGGCGCTAAAAAACATTAGTAATTTTTTGATGTGTATTTTTGTGTATCATTTGTCATGCAATGTAGTATGCAGGCCTATAATGTGAAAGGCAATTATGGCGTTTTGAAAAGATAAATCAATTCAATTACGATGGCGTGACTTTTAATATAATAAATGTTAGTAATACAGTTTCCGTCGTTTCAGTTACTATTTGTTCAGCCTCATCTGTTAAGGCTGTAACACATCCCATCTTTTCAGGGTTTGGCGTTTTGTATTTAATGGCGTTTAGATAAAGATGGCACATTGTTTTATACATTGTTTTGATGGTTATTTTTTGGATTTTTTTTAATAATAATTGGTTAAAGTAATTTTATTTTAAGTTTCGGCATTTTGGCGTTTTATATAGCAACAACTTGTTCGGCCATGATCCGTTCTCACAGTTTTCACACTTTAAGGGGTTTGGTATTTTGTAGCATCTTGGCGTTTTGTAAACATTTTACCGAAATAATGTATTTTATCAGTGGAGAATTAGATAACAAATCACAGAAAAAAAACCCCCAAAAATTAGAAAAAATAGAAAATGAAAAAAAAATTAAAAGTGTTAATCGAATTTCTCATCCAAATCTTCACTGTCATCAGTCTCTTTTTCTTGAAGTTTTTGTGCTTTAAACCTTTGAATACCTTAGATATGGCATCCTGTATTTTGGTGTGATCTATTGTTGTTTGTTGACATGTTGTTGTAGATCAAAGTCTTTGTGGATGCTATTATTATCATGGAGTCCAAAATAACATTTACACTGGGATCGATCCCTTCTTATCATCTAAACTTTCTTCAAGAACAAAGCACACAAAATGACATATCATTGTCATCAGGCTCTTTTTCTTGAATATTCGTCCATATCATTTAGCAAAATCTTATAGAGTTACCCACCTCAGGTAAGAATCCATTCAGTGAAACTTCATACAGAACAATACTGAATATCCAAGAAACAAGGTTTGCCATCTGTGGTTTTTTTAACTATTGTTGGCGTTTTAAAGTGAGTGTTATTTAGGAAGCATGGCGTTGTTTTTGGTTGTGATCATGGATTGTACTGAGACGTTTCTCTTTATAGGATGTTTTTGGCGCATAGTTTAGGCAGAATTTTATTATAATAAATGCTAGTAATAAAGTATCCTTCGTTTCAGTTTCAGTTACTGTTTATATTTAATGTTTTGTTCAACTTTATATTTATATGTTAAGGCTGCAATATGTCCCATCTTTCAAGTTTGGTACTTTATATTTTATATTTAATGGTATTTTGTAGACCAAGATGAAAAATACACTAACACGAAAAAAATTACACACAAAAAATAGTTTTTATTATTTGGTGTTTTGTATTTAATGGCATTTCTGGCATTTTGTAACTAATAAGAGAAATATAGTATTTTATTATTTGAAAAAAAATTACACAAAAGAAAATAAAAAAAAATTAAAACTCCTCGTCAGAAAGGACTTTATCTGAGAAGTATCCATCACTCCCTTCGTCTTCTTCTTCTAGTATCTCATCCAAGTCATCACTTTCACTTTCATTGGCTTCTTGTTCTTAAAGATTTTGAAGCCTCCATTTGAACATGTCCTGCATCAACGCCAATTTTATGTTCATGTATGTGTTCAAACATGTGGTGTTGTGTACTCCTCCAGGAACCCAACCCCTTGCTTGGTCATGATGTCTTCAAGCACGTAGTCTTCCTGCGTCCCGTTATCACATATAACGGTGACCATGTCTGTATCTTCATCAAAACGCCATGATATGATGAATGGGTCCATTTTTGCCTTTGCTTTGTATGGTCAAAATTTTTTGGTTAATTTCCTCGTAACCTTATGTGTTTCATCACATTCGTTATCAAGAGGGATGCCAAGTGATAGGATACTCATCTGTACCTCTTCTTCCATGTTCAAAATGGCTTTGATTGTACACTCTTCTTCTGTTGTCAAAACGTATTACGAATCTTCTGATTATGAGGGTGTATCTCTATGAAACGATGGTTGCCATTTTGGCGTTTTGGTTAAATTTGGCGTTTTGGTTAAAGATTACGTTTTTATTATGATCAATGGAAGTGATGGTAACGTTGTTTATATAATGATGTTTTTGGCGTGTAGTTTAGGAGGGAATTTTTTCTAATAAATGTTAATAACTGACTTTTAGTTACTGTTTATTCCATCTACCTGCTAAGTCTGCAACATGTTTTATCATTAAGTTTTGGCGTTTTAGTCGTTTTAAATGGCGTGTTGCTCATTAGTTTTAGTTTGGCGTTTTTGAATTTGAGCAGTAAAATACATTTTTACCCTTAATGAAATACGTTCAAGTAATAAAATTGATGTTATTTACGAAAACGCCACCGCGCCAGTCTAGTCCATAGATTGTTTTGATCTGACGATCCATAAGTGTTCTCACCGTTCTCACACTTTTCACCGTTTTCCCTAAATCCGGACCATATATATATATATATATATATATATATATATATATATATATATATATATATATATATATAGTGGAGGGTTCAAATGAGAAGAATTTTGTTGTAAGAAGAAAAAAGAAGAAGTTTTAACCAATAAGAATGCTTCATTTTACTTCATTTAATATTTGCATTTAATTTTAATATAAGGGTATATTGGTAATCTTACAAAAATCATTAATTTGTTTTCTTCCCCTTTAATAACTAACTAAATTAAATTTGTAACTCCTTTTCAAAATATATACTTTTTCCAAATTAAAAAAACAACATAATTTAAAGTGTAGAATAAATTACTAGTAGGATAAATTACGACTTGTGTAGCATATATTTCGAGGTGTGTAGGATAAATTTCGACTGTGTAGGATAAAATTCTATAATGTGTAGGGTATATGAAGAAAAATTTTGATATGTGTAGGTTTTGTAGATTATATGTAGGATAATTAATGATTAATTGACTAATTAATTAAAGAGTTAAAAATTCATGATATGAGTTATAAATGAAATAGTATTTTACTAATATATCATTTCTTCTTTTTCTTCTCACATTAAATTTCTTCTTAAATGAACCTTCCCCTATATATATATATATATATATATATATATATATATATATATATATATATATATATATATATATATATATATATATATATATATATATATATATATATATATAGGGGGCTGCTAGAATGAGAACCACCCCGAGTTGTAAGAACCGCGAGAACTACACCCCACGGAGCGCCGTTCGCCATGATTTTTTTTACAAGTAGATGTGTGTATTATAAACACAGCCGTAAAAAAATCATGGCGAACGGCGCTCCGTGGGGTGTAGTTTTTTACACCACAAGTTTGGTTTTTTTAATTTTTTTTCTTTTTTCTTTTTTTTTTCACCAAACTTGTGGTGTAAAAAACTACACCCCACGGAGCGCCGTTCGCCATGATTTTTTACGGCTGTGTTTATAATATACACATCTACTTGTAAAAAAAAATCATGGCGAACGGCGCTCCGTGGGGTGTAGTTCTCGCGGTTCTTACAACTCGAGATGGTTTTCATTCTAGCGGCTTCCTATATATATATATATATATATATATATATATATATATATATATATATATATAGGATTAGTAAACTTTGCTCATCTCACATATTCATAATGTTGTAGATTTACTTGTATTTATGCTTTATGTACTACCTATATATATATGCATCAATTCTGGATTCACTTTACTTGTTAAATCTATTTTTTGATTAAATTAAAGAATGTCAGATTTCCAATAGACTTCATATGATTTTCACAAGACATTACCATTTATGTAATATAGTTCATTATGAATTACCCACCTTTGTTCTCCCCAAGTTTGACCCAGTACTCTAACATGTAACCAATTATCTTGTTAATTTTAATCTTACATAAAAATATATTAACATAACTCTATAAATATTTATGTTTGAGAGGGTGAGGTCTTAAGTTCAAATCTCACAAACAACACGGATTAAAAGAAATTCGTCATTAAAAAAAGCACATAACTATTCGGTAATATCATATACACCATTGGCCACCCATTAGAGTTGCCAGTCACACCTTATTATCCAAAATTTTATACTTGAGTTTGAAATCCTAACTTCTATTTGAAAATAAAAAAAAAAGTTTACCTTGCTCTATTTGATCCAATTCTATTTGTGTGGAAATTTAAAGGTTTGGCCACTTAGACAATTTGACCCCATGACTTTCTGTTTTTTCAACTCTTGCATTATTTCAAACAATATATAATAAAATAACTTAATAATATGAAACAGTAGATTTAATACTAATTCTTGCAATAATATAACCTACTAATCTATAATACTATAAAAAGAAGAAGTGATGTACATGATTGTAATTTTACCATATGTATAAGTTTTGAAGCATGATGTACAAGAGGAGTACAACCATTTTAGAGGGGGTACTGCCCAAAATTTTAAGACACTGTAAGGCCAGTTTAGGGATTTCATCCATGGAATATGGAATTCCAGAAGAGCCTACATTTAAGGCCGGTGATTTGAACCGTCCATTTCAATATTCAGAGTTAACTTTGGGATTTCACATGGAATTCTAAAAAACCCTAATATAATAGCAGGTAAATGAATCATTTGTCGTCCAACCAACTGGTGGCGATTCGTGACCAGGAAATCGAAAGAGAGAGGACGATGGAGTCTTCAGGCGGCGGTGATGATGATATCCGTTTGAAGGTAATTATTTTCACCCACTTTACATCTTCATTTAGAGTAAACCAGACACTTTCATCGCAGACCTGTTGACATGGCCGGAAAAACCCCCCCGCTGATTCGTCGGCGATCAGCGCTACTACTTGCTTCGCTGCTCGGTCTCACAAGGTAAGCACAAATTAGGGCAAAATTGTTTCAGTTCTTGATTTTTAGCTTTTGGTCATATTTCTGATTAATTCATGCACCAGGACTAATATGGATCTGCTTTGATTTAAAAAATTTTGAAGATGTGGGTCAATGACGGTCACGGTTTAGGGCGAATGCTGTTAAACGGTTGAATAAAAGCGATGAGTTTTTGAGGAGTTTGGCGAATTCGGCTACTGATTGGCCGTATTTGTTGCTGGAGTTGTTGTCTGAAGCTGCTCAATGCTAATCGTGTTAATGAGATATCTTGCTTTCATGGGAGGTCGATCGGGTACAGAAGGAAGAACAATCGAACAACAAATTCTAGAGGTGAGTGATGAAAACAATTAATGATAATTTTATATGATATATAGATTTATTTAACTTTAGACACTAATGACCTTATTTACCAGTCAAATCCAGTTCTGCAAGCCTTTGGGAATGCCAAAATGGTGAAGAACAACAATTCCAGGGTAAAAGTCCGCATAATAATTCATTTAGATACATTTGTTTTAATGAATTAAAAGTTAATTTACAGGAAAGTTCACATGACTGAGTGATTGTACCAGTCGTTTTGGTAAATTTGTAGAGATCCAATTCGACAAGCAAGGGAAGATATCTAGAGCTGTGGACTGTGGTTAGAACTTACCTTCTAGAAAGATCACGAGTTTGCCAAGTGTCGGATCCCGAGATGAACTACCATTGTTTTTATATGCTTTGTGCCGTAACCCTGAGATGACTTCATTTTTTTTGGAAATACGTGTGAATTCGGTTATTGTAAATATTGTATTGAGTGGAGTTTGGTTTTTACATATAGATTATACATACAATTGTTCTTTTTCAGGATGTCAAGAGGTTCAAATTAGGAGACCCGAGAAAGTTTCATTATTTGAATCGGACTAACTGCTATGAAGTAGCGAATATAGATGATGGGCGAGTGTATTTGGAAACAAGAAATGCTATGGATGTTATCGGAATCAACCAGGATGAGCAGGTAACAAACATGATGAAATGGGTTGGCCTAAAAACAAAAAGTTCAACCCTTTTATAAAATAGTTTCGGTAGAATAAGTTAATTTTTGAAATTATTTAGGAGGTTATATGCATTGAAATACATTAACAGCCCTTTTCAGCCCTTTTGCCTCGTTTCCTTTAAGCTAGAATTACCCATTTACAAAAGTCAACCCATTTAAAATGATAAAACGGGTTGAATATGGTCACATATTTGAAACCTCTTTGAACTTGCTAAAGAAAGGTATGATAATTTTCATTTGTGTTCTTCTTTATCTAAGTATCTTTTAATCCACCATGCTATCTAATTTGTTGATCATTAAACTGAAAAGCTATAAATGCACATGTTCTTAGTACTTTGGTTTACGTGTGTTATCATGTGGTCTTTTTTTTTTTTTTTTTTTTTTTTTGCAAAAGCTATAAAAGCTATGTAATCATTTACATTTGTTTGTGTTTTTAAGATGGATCTTTGTTTTTTGTAGGTCATGGTTTAAAGAACAGGTAATGGTTTGAGAAGAATTCAAGATGGAGCTATTTTTTGTAGTATGAAGGTGTGCATCTTCCATAGAGGTTAGGTTTAATTTATGTACATTAACGGATTTGACTATAGTGATTTGCTGGTATGCTTTCCATACATTATTCGATAACTATGTTTGAGAAATTTATGTTTAATCTTATAGGTTAGGTTTAATTTCTGTACATTAAACAAACTATTGTTTTAATTAGTTTTGATGACTGAATTTGGGCTGTTTTGATTGTTAATTTGAAGACAGAGGATATAACGTACTCCGATGCGTATGCGACGTTGGGGGTTGATAATAGTTTAAGGCTGGATGAGTATAGGAAGAATTTTAAAGTTAAAGTGATTAAGCATAACGAAGAAGATATGGAGTTTGATTTGATCGGAGTTGATGCGTCCATTGCGAACGCTTTTAGAAGAAATCGCATATCTGAGGTAGTTTTTTTTTACTTTTACGATTGTTGTTTACATGTAGGATTATTAAACCGAAGAAATACGGCTGGTTATATACTGTTTGGTTTTAACGGTTTGACGGTTTATGGTTTTGGAACTTAGAGTTGGCCGGGTAAACCGAATTAACAGTTCAACATAATTTTCTTTCCTCAATTTAGGAATACAATGATATATATATTATGTAGGAACAATTCTTATATTTTTTTAAATTTGATAAAAAAATTATGCTTTGATTCTTTTCTTTATTTTTGTCTAAATCGTAAAAAAAACGAAAAAGTTTCGCCCAAAATTTTTGTCAAAACCGGTCGAAGCGCTGGCTGTGTAAATCAGACCAGCCATTCAATATGTATTCTTTTTTTCCCTTTTAGGAATATAATGTAATAAAAAAGTTATGCTTTTGACTCTTTTTTTGTTTAAACCACCAAAAACGAATGGATTTGGTCGACCCAACCAATCGAGCCGGTTTGTTTTGGTTTGTCTTTTTCTCAAAAATCGTAGTTAGTGGTACCGCCCAAAATTTTCCTCGAAACTGGCTGAACCGGACCGTAAACATCCCCAGTTTTCCCCTTTAAACTCACTTTAATCGTTTGAATGCTATTTTGTATATTAATTCTTGCAAATCAAAAGCGAATTAAGCCACTATCTGTATCGAGTTACCAGTGAAGAAGCTTAGTTTTGTTTCTTTCGTACTCAACTGGGCTATACGGTTCTCATGTAGGTTTGGTGCTCAAAAGGAACTTGTGAGTGCATTAAGCCAATGGCCTCTTAAAAGCCTTATGTACGAGCCTGAAGAAACCGTGGATGGACCGCTTCCCTACTCACCAGGTCGAATCAATGCACCGGCTATATTCATAATATGTAACCAATGGGCTCAAGCCATGCACAGAATCTCTAGCAAAGAAGTGGTTGACTTAATGCGGCATTTTGCAACGGCCATTCTTCAGTTATGGAAACGGGAGAAGGGAGAAATGTGACAGGCAGATGGTGGTTGATAAAAATCAAGACACAAATTTAGATAAAGAAGACGAAGTTTCTTAAGAGTTGCAAATGTTGGATAAAATGATTGTTGTTTCATTGATAAACGTTATGTCGTTAGGACACCATGTCTAGGAGAGTGAATGCACACATAATCAATGGGTTGGATAATGGGTCAAAGAATGTAGGGTCGATTTGGCCTGGCCCACAAACATTTTTTTTCTTGTTTAGTATGATTTTAAAAACTAAAAAAAACATAAGAACCATATAGCCCAGTTGAGTAGTTCATGTTCGAGTAACAGTGTAGTGTCAAGACTTGCATCAGTCGAGTGTTTGTGAGATGCAACTGAGTCGATTTATAATAGATATTATACTTGAATCGATATCAATCGGGACACCCGCCGCAACGCGCAGGCCTTCCCACTAGTCTAGTTATATGATTAACATTAATAAATAAGACCCCTGATCATATTTCTTCCTTAATCTTACAATACTTGACCAGAACAAGAATAATGCAATATTAAATAAGTTTAAAATATAAATAATGATAGAAAATAAGAGGAGGTGGTGCTATTTGCATCACAAATCTACCATTTGAACAATTTGTGGTCACCAAATTATCATTTTCTGTTAGATATATAATATATTCTCTTGTGGTAATGGACCCACTAACTAATAGTTTTCCATGTGACCTCACCATCCCTTTAGCTATTATTATGTCTCTCAAAATGCAAATAAACAACAAACATATACTCTATTATGTCTTGTTGCATTCTTGCATGTTAAAGAGTTATGTATTTATAATTTATCAATAGTTAACTATAGCTAATTAACTGAAACAACCAACTTCAATAGAAAATCGAGTGATTTTATGAAAATGTTATAATGTGGTTTTGTTATTACTTGCCTTGTGAAATGCAAACTACCTCTTTTCTCTCAAGAGATTGATATAAATATATTGTATAACACAGAAAAGAATATATATTTCGAAAAGATTTGGTAAAAGAATGATCATAAGTACTCATCTCATTTCAAAGACATCTATCGTGCAAACCTATCGGGGGCTTGCTATGCGAAAACACATGTATAAATGTTGAGCTTAGAATAGAAAACACATTTTATTGGTGCGTGAACTGCTGTAACTGCATCCAGCGTCACACTGAGCCTAATGCCCTATAGGACAGCGTTTCACGCATGTTTAACATTGAGGTTATCGAGGCATGACCCCATTAAACTTTGCCTCAAATGTCAAGTTGATAGTCGTTAGATTTCAATAGAATAATGAAAAACTTATATTGTGTACCTAGCAAACAAAATATTGTTTTGACACATGTCATTTTGTTGTTGGTCAAATTATACTAAACTAACATACTGAGGCCATGCGTAATGATCATTATATGGGTATGACAGGGTTTGATAATGCCTCCATATCATCATTTATGGGCATCATAGAGACATGAAGAAGGAAGGACATTTCAGAATAATGCTCAATGAGGAAAAAAAACATGTAAAGTAATAAATGAAAGGACAATAAGGGACCTTAACTATTACATGGGGCGTTATGATGCTGATGTGTCAGAAAATGCCCTTAAAAGACATTTTCCGTTACAGATGATTTGATATCTACGGTGATAGAAAGGGACACGTGCCAATTTGTTATTGGTTATTTCTGTTCATTAACAAGTATTTTAAACACTGCTTTAAAAATTTGAATGTTTTTATTAAGCTATATATAAATTTTAAGAGTACCTAATGTAATCTTATCTTATCTCGAGTATAAATAAAAAACAACTAATAATTGCTTTACTTTTACTGTTAAAATAACAACTAATAATTGCATATTTTAATAATAAGGTTACTGTTAAAATAACAACTAATAATTGCATATTTTAATAGATAGTTAGCCGGTTTTTTTGGTTAATGAAAGTTGATTTAAAAAAAATGCATATTTTAATAATAAAGGAATAAATAATTATTTCAGAACCGTGTACGATGCGCGTACGATCTCTATCTTTTTTGGTTTTAGTTTTAACGATAGATATAAAAAAAGAATATCATTTACACACCACTAATTATACATACATTGAATTTCGATGAAGAGTAACGTTACGTCTAAAAATATGACACTTGGTTTTCTTTTGTTATTTTTTAGTTTCAATTTCACAAATAAGATACACTTTTAACCTATTCAGTTTTTTTTAATAATTTTATTTTTCTTTACAACATACGTTTGTCAACTAAAAAATAAAACAAAATACGCACTAGTTTTTAATTTTCTATCCTTAACATTTGGATATAAATTTTATTAAAAAGAAAAATAACTTATTTCTTAGGTATCATCAATGTTGTAAGAATCGTTAGGCGCTAGTCGATCGGTGGGGTATCGACTAGCGATTAGTCGGGATTAATAGAGATTAATCAGATCGAGATTTTTTATATGTAATTTTTAGTTATACACACACACATTTTCATATGTAGTTTTAAGTTAAGTAGATATGTTTTAACCCCCCATTAAGCCATTTTTAAAGTAATTGACGGGAATTTATAAGGTTTTGTCCAAATTTGACCGGAATTTCGCCAAGGGAAGCATAGGATCACTATTGACCGCATAGTGATTAATCGGTGACCATCCGATTAGTGATTAATCGGTGACACTCAGAGACTAGTCGGGGTTTTTATAATCATGGGTATCATAAACTATGTCAAGTACCAGTACAGTACAATACTGGTGCCATATTTAACAGAACCAATACTGATTGAACAATATCGGTACCAATGTTGGTATCATCGAAAATTCTGAACCAATATTAGTATTTGTTTTTATAGTTTTCAATTGATGTAAAACATGTGTCGATATCCTTTTGGGCAAACCACGACTTTATTTTTTGGGTTTAATCTGGGGCTGGCAATGGGTCCTAGTTCGGGTTGGGTATTAGTAATCCCAGTCACGTAGAAGGTTGTGAAATTGTGTCTTATCCCGTGCCAATACCCGTCGGGTATTTGTCGAGTAATTACCTGTAGGGTATCAAGCATACCCGTGGTTGTCGGGTATACCCGTTAATTTATTTTAAAAAAATACCTATTGGGATTTCCAAGTACATTGCTATTATTATTGTTGTTGTTGCTACATGGTTTTTATTTATATAAAAACTATACTAGATATGATACATTACATACATATAAGTTTTATCATAAATAAATAATACAATATTTTTTTTTTTTTTTTGTAATTTTATATATATGCTTCACAACATTTACATATAAATAATAGTAGTAAACACATATTTCAAAATTAAAATAAAAGTTTTCACATAATGAATATACCAAAATAAGACACTAATAAACATAGGTTAAGGGAAAATAAAAAAATTAAAATAAAACTGTTTTTAGTAAATGATTCTGATAAACGGGTATGTGGTTTCGATTAATCGGGTCAGGTTTCATCTAATCTCACACATCTCCCATGCCACAACTTTCTTTAAACTAATCTCATATCTGGTCCTATACCCGTCGGGCTTGAAATACACCCATCAAACTTCAGGTACACCTATCTTGTATGTTTTGATTTCGGGTACCCATTAAACTCGTGTTATTTTGCCATCCCTATTTATCCTTCATTTACACCAGTGCACCATATGTGTACTTAAATACGATATAGCTATAAATTGTTTTCACGTCACCCCTTTTTGAATTGCAAACCCTAATCTGCCAAAGATAAAATCATACCAAAACTAAACAATTGTTGTGGATGACCCGTTGCTTGGAGTGCAAACGAGCCGAGCTACTTGCGAGCTACTCGAGCTGGGCTCGAAAAAAAGCTCAAACGAGCCGAGCTTAAACGAGCTCGAGCCCGAGCCTAAAAAACAAGCTCGTTTAGTAAACGAGCCCGAGCCCGAGCTTCGCTTATCGAGCTCGAGCCGGCTCGCGAACCTAAACGAGCTTTCTGTTTATATATTTTTTATTAATATATTAAACATATTTTTATATAATAATAATTACCATTTATATAAATATAAAAAAAATAACTTAATTATATGTATAATAATAATTATAATTATAATTAATATAAATTAATTAATAAATACTATACGAGTCGAGCCTGAGCCGAGCTCGAGCTTGAAAAATTACCTTCAAGCCGAGCTCGAGCTTTAGAAATAAAGCTCGAATCGAACCGAACTCAAGCTCGAGCTTTTATATGTTAAACGAGCTCAAGCTCAAACCTAGACAAGCTCGGGCTCGCCTCGTCTCGTTTACACTCCTACCCTTCTACCTGCACAATTATTGTTATATTTGGTCCTCCATAAATGATAACTGTCCCTCATAGTTTCATCCGCCCTCTCTCTTAACGAACACAACCAACCACCACCGCAGCTGGCAGCAAGCTTCTCCACAGAAGCTCTTTTTACCCATCACTCTGGCAGTTGTCACGGTGGTGCACCCTCTTTATTCTTCCAAAAGGGCCGCCGGAACCACCACTTGTTCATTCTCCGACCACCACTTTTCACCCACTTCACCACCATCTCTTCTTTGGAAACTGCCCATTGATTACGGCTAATATTTCAATCTTTTTCTTCCCAGATCATCAAAACTGAATCTTTTTATTGGGTTTTGTATAAAAATTGAATCTTTAAAGGGGTTTCAAGAAACCCATTGCCCATTGATTACAGCTGATATTTGAATCTTGTTTTTGTTCCCAGATCATCAAAATTGAATCTTTTTTGTGGGTTTTTCATAAAAATTGAATCTTTTTTGTTCCCAGATTATCAAAACTGAATCTTTTTTGTGGGTTTTTCATAAAAATTGAATCTTTTTTGTTCCCAGATCATCAAAATTGAATCTTTTTTGTGGGTTTTTCATAAAAAATGAATCTTTTTTGTTCCCAGATCATCAAAATTGGATCTTTTTTGTGGGTTTTTTCATAAAAATTGAATCTTTTTTGTGGGGGTTTTCATAAAAATTGAATCTTTTTTGTTCCCAGATTATCAAAATTGAATCTTGTTTGTGAGTTTTTGATAAAAATTGAATCTTTTTTGTGGGTTTTTCATAAAAATTGAATCTTTTTTGTTCCCAGATTATCAAAACTGAATCTTGTTTGTGGGTTTTTGATAAAAGTTGAATCTTTTAAAGGGGTTTCAAGAAATCATGTCTATTCTTTGCTGCTTTACTCCATTGGCAGGGAAGAACAAGAAGATTAAGGTGAGATTTCATGTTTTGTATTTGAATTTTGTAAGGATTCTTAGTTTGTTTGATAATATATATGAATCACAGGCTGTGGACCTACTTAGTCGAGTTCAAAGGGTCATGCATAGTAATGTTATGACCCAAGATCTATGGACGTAGGTTTAAAAGACTTAGTTTTGCTGTTCAAAAAGGGGTAGCGGTACAACTTGTTGCCCGTTTACCAACTATCTTGATGTAAATTCATTCTTGAATTAAAGATTTATAAGTTAACTATGTTCATTTTTGCTAAAATATTTAGACTTTTTTTACAATAAAAGGAACATAAATCAAAGTTGCAAAAATTGGGGAAACAGTTAAGAGATCAAAATCGGTATTCGAGATGATGGGATTCGGGTTTGAGAGTCAAACAGTCTATCAGTCTATGGTCATTTACTCATATGTCACATGATCCGACCTGTTGAGACGTTTCCGTCCATTACTTATAAGCCATGTAACTCCGAATGTAGGCTATAGCTTTTTATCGAAAGAAGTAGATTGTTAACGTATAGTTTTAATTATTAATATTGATTTAAAAGATATAGATTAAGGTAAGTAACAATAAATCTTTTCTTATTCATTTTATAGTTCGCTTAAAATTACTATTCTGTTTAAAAAGTTCGTGGCTCGAGGCTCGCTCGAAGTTCGCTCGAAAAAAGTTCGAAAAAAGCTCGGCTCGAAGTCAGCTCGGTTTTAAACGAGCCGGCTCGGCTCGATTCGATTTTTAAACGAGCCGAGCCTGAGCCCACCCTGGTTCGGTTCGGCTCGGCTCGTTCACAGCCCTAAATGTAGCACATATCATGTCATTTTTAAGTTGAGCCTTTTAGTTAATTTGCCTTAGTCCGATCGGTATAAGTACGAATCCTTTTAACTCTTGGATCAGCTCCGTATCGGATGTGTATTAAATTGGTTATATATTTTTTATTTGTTTCTAATTTGGTAAAGAAGTTTATATTTTTTGGGCAGTCAACTTCCTAATTAATATTTTAAGGTGTTGACTTTCTTTGACTTTCTTAGAAATATGATCATGGTATTGACTTTCTTTGACTTCATATGTTGTTTTTATTCTTAGGAAAAGAATGATAATAAAACTTTGCAAGTGAATTTACAACACTTGGGAAAACCTATAGATAAAGATGACCAAGAGTCAAACCCAAAGTCAAAGTCAAAGTCAACATTCAGTCTAGATGTACCCTTTTCTATCCCCAAGAGTTCAGCCTGCAATGTCAAGGTGGTCAACCTTGAAACTCCTGTAAAATCTCAACAACAAGAAGAGGTGACATACGATTACGAAGGTGAAGACGAACACGAAAACGACGCAAATTCCAAAACTAACCTCCCGGTTCAAGAACAAGATGATCATCAAAACAATTATTCAGACATAGAGATCAACAAAGATGGGCATTTAAGCGATCCCGGGACTTCAAAGAAGCCGTTTTTACCTTCCCCGAAGCTAAAGCGATCGTGTTCGAATATCGAAACGAAACGGGTCATGTTAAAACCGAAAATCGCCCCGAACGAGTCTTTTGAAGATTTGCAGAAGTTAGCAGGAGATGGTAGTATGAGTCCTGTTTCTATAACGAGTAATTACAGTGCTGATAAAGTGATTCTCCGAAAGTGCTCTTCAAGTCAAATCTTGCCGTCGAAAAGCCGAAGATTATGGTGGAAGTTGTTCTTGTGGAGTCATAGAAATTTACACGAACCGATAAAAGGAGTTCAGAATAAGCTTCTTATAATCAATCAACAAGGAGGGTACTCTTCTGATCTAGAACCAAACAGAAGAACTGAAAAGTCAAAGTCAAAGTCAAAGTCAAAACTGGAAATGGTCAACAAAGAAGATCAACGATGGAATTCGATTAATCAGTGGATGGCTTTTCCAGCTGGATCACCATTGACAAGAGTAGATGAATGGGTTCAAGAGATACCAGCAGGACCTGTTTTGACAATCGGTAACGAAGAAGACGGTGAAATTACGTTTCCGCCCTCACCGGACAACGGTAAAAAGCCGGCCGAAGATGTTACCGATCTTCCTGAAGAGATTGCATACGCAAACAGGGTGATACAATCTTTAAACTCTTCTTCAAAGGTTGCTTATATTTCTGGTATTGGACTAAAGGTCATTCCCGTAATTTCGAGCTTTACCAGTCTTCGTTCGGTCAACTTATCCGGGAATTCAATAGGTTTCTAAATTCTATACCAACCCATTTTCAAGATTTCATTTTTAATGTTTTTCGACGCGAATATTAACTGATTGAGTTAATTACTGTTTCCGTCCCCGTGGTTTGTTAAAAATCACTATTTCAGTCCATTAGTTTAAAAATTGCGATTTCAGTCCCTGTGGTTTCACTTTCGTAACCATTTCAGTCCACCTCGTAACCATTTCAGTCCCTCTAGTAACAAAATAAATGGATTGAAATAGTTACGAAAGTGAAAACACAGGGACTGAAATGGTTATGAAAGTGAAACCACAGGGACTGAAATCGCACTTTTTAAACTAATGGACTGAAATAGTGATTTTTGACAAACCACAGGGACGAAAACAGTAATTAACTCTAACTGATTTATGCTGGTTTACGGTGTTTTTTGTAGTGAATATAGCACCGGGGTCATTGCCAAAGGGTCTTCATGTTCTAAATTTATCGAGAAACAAGATTAGTGTTATTGAAGGCCTTAGAGAGCTTACTCGGTTGAGGATCCTTGACCTAAGTTACAACCGGATTTCACGAATCGGGCAGGGTAAGCAACTCGACTTTCCTTCGGTAAAATTACCATTTAGCCTTCATGGGGTTTAGGGGTGTTAAACCGGTTGTGTTCGCGGGTCCAACCTGGCATGAACCTAAAAATTTGACGTGAACCGAAAATCCTGTCAGACACATGATTCGGAACGAGACACGAGTATTCACGGGTGGATAAGAACACAACCCGTTTAACCCGATTTTTTTGATCTTTTATTTTTTTTACAGCAAAAAAATACAAAATGTACATAGGGGAAGGTTCAAATGAAAACCACTAGTTATCGCGAAAACTCGAAAACTAACTAAAAAAGCCTAAAAAACATACCATTTTTTTTTGCATGCCAATTTTCGCTATTTAAATTATATAAAAAAAAACTTTTTTTCAAAAAAAAAAAATTGTGGTGCACATGTGTATGTGTACTACACATATGCACTACAAATTTTTTTTTTTTTGAAATTTTTTTATATAAAAAAACTAGCGATTTTTATAACAAAAAATTGACAAATTTTTTTTTGTGTGTTTTTTAGGCTTTTTTAGTTAGTTTTCGAGTTTTCGCAATAAAAGTGGTTTTCATTTGAACCATCCCCAATGTACATAATACAATTATATGTATAAACTATAATTTATAAAATTTCATTTTCAATATATCTTTTTAACTTTATTTTTGAATTTTGGCATTAAACATCTGACAAGTAAATTTTATGACATAAAACACATTTAAAAAAAAAAACAATAAACAGGCTAAAACGGGTCAACCCGTGAACCCGACAGGTTGACCGAACACGACCAGTTTAGCTTAACGTGTTTGCGAATTCAACCCAAGACTAACTTGATCCCATTTATAACAGTTACAAACCCACGAATTTCATGTTAGGTTCGTGTCGTGTTTTCATGTCGTGTCAGCAATTCGCACAATTAGCTAAAACAATTACTCAAAAATAGAGAAAATTATATTTTTATGAAACATTTAAAAATATATATATATATATATAAAAGTTGGTTTTTGTTATACGCATAATCTTTGAAACCGAAATTCGATTGTTTGACCATGAAAGTCAAAGCTGTATTTTTTATCTGCAGGGCTATCTAACTGTACTCTGATTAAGGAGCTATACCTTGCCGGAAACAAAATTAGCAACGTCGACGGGCTGCACAGGCTGCTAAAATTAATAATACTGGACTTAAGTTTCAACAAAATTACAACATCAAAAGCACTTGGTCAACTAGTAGCGAATTACAACTCTTTGCAAGCTTTAAATCTGTTGGGTAACCCAATTCAAACCAATCTTAATGATGATCAAATCCGAAAAACGCTTTGCGGGCTTCTTCCAAAACTCGCATTCTTGAACAAACAACCCGTGAATCCACAAAAGGCCCGGGAAGTTGCTACGGAAGCCGTTGCTAAAGCTGCACTCGGGAATGGAGGTTTGAGTTCTCGTAGAAGGTCGGTGAAGAGGATCGGGAGTGGCGGGTCGGGTTCGGTTAGTCGGCATCGGGGTGGCGGTGATGGTCAGAAAGGTAGTGGGCGGCATGGGGCAAAGCCCCGCGCTCATCATCGGTCTACTAAGGGTTTGTAGATTGATCATGGTTTTTCTGTTTATTTGTATTGTGAAATGTTAATAGGTCCAAATTGTGTTTGAAAAATAATAATAAAATGAAGTCTTTTGCTCTACTTTTATTTATGTTTGAGAAGTTTAGGGCATGTAACCGAGTAGACAAACGAACATGAAAACGGATTTTCTTGTTGGTGGTCGTTTACGTTTGTTCATTACTGTTCTAAATGAACACGGATTTTCTTGTTGGTGGTCGTTTACGTTTGTTCATTACTGTTCTAAATGAACACAAAGAAAGAAAATGAATGTGTTCGTATTCAATGAACGAAAATGTTTGTACAAGCAACTTAAAAAAATAGAAAACATATTATCACATTAAATGTTGCTGACCGGGATCGAACACGAGACCTTTTGCGTGTAAAATAAACGTGATAACCACTACACCACAACAACTTTTGTGTAAACTACAAGTAGAATAAACAAAAGATACACATTTCTTTTCTATTTATACATTGATTATGTATACCAATAATAATAATAATAATAATAATAATAATAATAATAATAATAATAATAATAATAATAATAATAATAATAATTTTTTAAATTAACCAAATTTTATTAAAACAAATACCATACCAATAGAGGGTAGGGATATGATAAAAAGTGTCTAAAATGTGAGAATGGTAAGAAGTGTTTTAAACCATTGGATATTTGATCTAGTGGTTGAGATCAGTAGGGTATAAAATGTAAATTGTGTTTTAATTAGAAGGACTTTATGTAAAATTAAAGGGCAATAGTGACTTTTCCAACGTTTCAAACATGGTAACTGTTTCAAAATCCCCATCAATCTCCTATAAATCAGCGAATTTATGGTAACTATTTCAAAACCCCCATCAATCTCCTAAAAAATCAGCGAATTTCTCGTACTGAAATAAATTCTTTGATTTCCTTCATAACAACTTTTTATAACACTATAAAGAACAGTATATTACATGATAAAACACTATAGGAAGATATAACACTATCTGTTTACTGTAAGACACTATACATAAATAAAACACTGTTGATGGGGGATAAAACACTATGAAAAGGAACAATATAGTACATGATAAAACACTATAGGAAGATATAACACTATCTGTTTACTGTAAGACACTATACAGAATAAAACACTATTGATGAGGATAAAACACTATGAAAAGGAACAGTATATTACATGATAAAACACTATAGAAAGATATAACACTATCTATTTATTGTAAGACATTATACATAATAAAACACTATTGATGGGGATAAAACACTATGAAAAGGAGATTAAAGATACCTGTACATAATATAACACTATTGACTGGGGAATATAACACTACAACAAGAACTTACCGTAAACAATTAAATGTATAGAACAAATCGAATTCGAATCACATCCCTAATATATCGCCTGATATTTTTGGCAGTTATCTTTGGAAATCAATTAATTGATAAGAATGGACAATTACTAATATACCCTTTTGAATTAATTAAGATAAGGGACACTTGTCATTCCCAAATTATTTCTCACACTTATCACAAAAGTTGGACTTTTTACAGGATCCTCTACCTACCAATAGATATGCGTTTGACGTAATTTGTTTGGCTCATTAGCTAACGTGTCTAATGTATTACGTATCTATGTTCTTAGTTTCAGACAAAACAAATCACTTCGAAAATATTATAAAAACTCTACAACTTAGAAGACACTCGAAGTATTAATATGGTGTCAAAACTAATTTGAGCATGGATAATGGATGTGCTCTAAGGTAATTTTGGAAATCTTAGATTCTTATTAGCCAAAACAAACATGAAGAAAACAGTCATTTAGCCAGTCATTTAGCCATTTTGGGTTGTGACACACAACACCATCTTTGATGGACTCATTCTTTAAAGTCATGGACATAACTTTACTTTTATATTTTTTTAACCTAGAAACCATATATTGTTAAACTTCAAACATAAATATAAAATACACTAAACTAACAATTTGATTAGAAAAATAAAAAATAAAGGTCAGCCATACCATACCTGAAATACCTTCATGGTGGTCGAATGGGATGCTTGCGTCCCATGGCCTATAAGTTTGTACTCCGCCAATGCTCTGGTAAGTCGTCCACTGTCTTCCACATTGGACCGAATAACTTTAACCTCCGTTTTGCATTATCACATTCAGGCGGTTTCTTTTCCTTCTTCTTCCCTCGTGGCTTCCATTTTTCTGTCTTGAACCCCTCATGAGACGCACCTTCATTTTTCCTTACTGGTTCGCTTCCTGCCACTTCAAACCTGTCAACCAACAAACACTCCTGTTTTGTTTGAATCTCCTTTGCAGGAGAGACATTTTCTTCACCATTTTCAGATTTTGAGCGTTCACTTGAAATGGGAGGATTAGTCGCATCCGAAAACACATTTAACCGCAATTCGCGGTCACCAAACCTCATACTTACCGTTCCATCAGCACAGTTGATAATTGCATGAGCAGTTGCTAAGAACGACCTACCCAGAATGATTAGAGGTTATGTGTTCTTTGAACTTGTGGTACAATCAAGCACTAAAAAGTCAACTGGGTAGTAACCCTCTTCAACCTTCGCAAGCACGTCTCTTACAATCCCCCTCGAACACATGGGAGTCTGATAAGCCAACACCACGGTGGTGTTGACTTTTTGCAGCGGACCAAAATCATATTGGTCATACAGACTCCCTAGTAGAATACTCACACACGTTTCAAGATCCAACAATGCCCTTTCTATTCTAAATTCACCCACTTGCACTGAAATAACGGGGATCTTGAAGTTTTGGGGGAAGGGTACCCAACAAAACGACATTCACATTTGCAGTCAAATCAAGTTTTTTAGGAAACTTGTGAAGTCGTTTTTGGGTACTTAATTCTTTCAAACACTCAATATGATCGGACTCTCTTTAATCGCATCGAGTAAGGGTAGATCAATTTTAGCTTGTTTAAAACTTTCCCACTTTTCATCCCTTGGTGGGTCCCGTTTACCCAAAACAAATGTGTCAGATGGTTTTAATAACGCCATAGGAAATGGAACTTTAACTTTCTTACCATCAACTTCAACAAACATTTCCTGTTCATGTTGAGAATTCGATTCAGTATCAACGTCCTCCACAACCTTTTCAACTAATTGTGATGGTGGAGTTACTTCAACACTCCCAGTTTCAAAAGTTGGAAGAATACTTACCGCGTTGACGTGCACATTTCTTCCATTCTTTGCGCTAGATGACTGATGTGCTCGATTAACTGTGGTAGTGCTTGGCAACTTACCTGGATCTCTTCTCAACTGAGCCAGATCTTCTGCTAACTGCCCAGCTGCTTCTGCATTGCTTTGGAATTTTTGTCTCAAACTTCATTATCCTTCTGGATGTCCTTCATAAACATCATAATTGCATCTAATTTGTCATCACTCGTTCCACCACTAGCACTTTAGGAGTTACCCTGCTGATTACCCTGATTATACTGGCCCTAAGTTGGGTAATTACCTTGCGAGTAATTACCTTGACGGCTCTGATACCGTTGACCTCCTTGCATGGGTACCTGAAAATTATGGTTTATTTGATTAGCAGAATTACCATAACTAAATTTTGGGTGATTTCGCAAACCTGGATGATATGTATTCGATTTCATATCATATTGTTTTCGTTTGCCGAATACTTGATTCACTTCTTCATTCTGACCCATCCTCGAGGGACACTCTCCAACCTAGTGTCCTAATCACCACAATCTGTACACTCTATGCACTAGCCGCCCTAACTTCGGGTCCCTTTCCCAACTTCATCTAAGCCACTTGTCGCTCTAATAGTAAGTTTTGGTGTTTCAATTTCTCGACCCGTTCTTCAGCTTCATAATCAACTGATCTCGCTGATGCTGATCTTACTCTCCTGCTAGACTGTGCCTGCCTTTTAGAAGTAGCACTCTGTCTCTCCAAATATGCCCAATCTGCAGCTTCTGTATTCGTGAGAAACGTACCATTACAGATGGCTATGAGATCTCTTACATCATCAGGAAGTAGCCCATCGTAGAACGCTTTAATCAATTCCCATGTCTGAATGCCATGATGGGGGCATTTTCTTAGCAACTCCTTAAACCTTGTGAACGCCTCATGGAACACATCCCATGAATGTTGTTGGAAGGCTCTTATTGCATCCCGAGCTTCACTGGTTCTATTCATCATGTAATACTCGTCCAAAAACACCTGCTTCATCTCTTGCCAAGTGTAGATACTACCCGGAGGTAATGTCGTGAACCATTGTCGAGCTTTGTCTTTCAAGGTAAGCTGAAACAGCATCAACTTAACCTCATCCTTTGTAAAACCCGAACCTCCTATAGTTTGGCAAATTGAATCAAAACTTGCTATGTGCAAGTATGGTTCTTCGGTTCTTTTTTCCATAAAACTCTGGGAGGTGGCCCAAGTACCGAGGCCTAACCTCAAACGGTCTGTTATTGTTTCCAACCGGTGTGACTATAGCCGACGAGTTAGGTACTACAACTGGTCGACAGTGACCTTAAACGCCTTGAGTTGGCGCCCCCTGAACGACTTGTGGGACACCATCCACAAACTGTATTCGATCGCCCCCCAACCCAGTTATTAGCTCTTTGATTCCCCGCATTGAATTGTAAGACTCCATGTTGAACTTGATTTTGTGGAATCGGGTGTGGGATGTGATTTCTTTGATTGACCTGTTGTTGTATCGGATATCCTTGATTTACATTATACCCTTCATCGTATTTGTAATCCCCATATCTCCCATCATACTGGTTTTCATAATTGTCATCTTCCCAACCGGATTCCCAAGTGTGGACACTGCCTTCTCTGTGGTTGGGATCCTTATCATACCCGTGTTGATGTTGTGGTTGGTTAAGACGAATAATTTCCCCATGTCGGAGATTAAGATTTCCAGGTTGGTTTTGTGGGCCTGGGTTGAAGTGTGGGGATGTGATAGAAGTGTGGAGATTAACGATGATCAAATCCGAAAAACGCTTTGCGGGCTTCTTCCAAAACTCGCATTCTTGAACAAACAACCCGTGAATCCACAAAAGGCCCGGGAAGTTGCTACGGAAGCCGTTGCTAAAGCTGCACTCGGGAATGGAGGTTTGAGTTCTCGTAGAAGGTCGGTGAAGAGGATCGGGAGTGGCGGGTCGGGTTCGGTTAGTCGGCATCGAGGTGGCGGTGATGGTCAGAAAGGTAGTGGGCGGCATGGGGCGAAGCCCCGCGCTCATCATCGGTCTACTAAGGGTTTGTAGATTGATCATGGTTTTTCTGTTTATTTGTGTTGGATTGTGAAATGTTGATAGGTCCAAATTGTGTTTGAAAAATAATAATAAAATGAAGCCTTTTGCTCTACTTTTATTTATGTTTGAGAAGTTTAGGCATGTAACCGAGTAGACAAACGAACATGAAAACGGATTTTCTTGTTGGTGGTCGTTTATGTTTGTTCATTACTGTTCTAAATGAACACAAAGAAAGAAAATGAATGTGTTCGTATTCAATGAACGAAAATGTTTGTACAAGCAACTTAAAAAAATAGAAAACATATTATCACATTAAATGTTGCTGACCGGGATCGAACACGAGACCTTTTGCGTGTAAAATAAACGTGATAACCACTACACCACAACAACTTTTGTGTAAACTACAAGTAGAATAAACAAAAGATACACATTTCTTTTCTATTTATACATTGATTATGTATACCAATAATAATAATAATAATAATAATAATAATAATAATAATAATAATAATAATAATAATAATAATAATAATAATAATTTTTTTAAATTAACCAAATTTTATTAAAACAAATACCATACCAATAGATATGCGTTTGACGTAATTTGTTTGGCTCATTAGCTAACGTGTCTAATGTATTACGTATTTATGTTCTTAGTTTCAGACAAAACAAATCACTTCGAAAATATTATAAAAACTCTACAACTTAGAAGACACTCGAAGCATTAATATGGTGTCAAAACTAATTTGAGCATGGATAATGGATGTGCTCTAAGGTAATTTTGGAAATCTTAGATTCTTATTAGCCAAAACAAACATGAAGAAAACAGTCATTTAGCCATTTTGGGTTGTGACACACAACACCATCTTTGATGAACTCATTCTTTAAAGTCATGCACATAACTTTACTTTTATATTTTTTAAGCTAGAAACCATATATTGTTAAACTGCAAACATAAATATAAAATACACTAAACTAACAATTTGATTAGAAAAATAAAAAATAAAGGTCAGAAAATAGAAATAAAGAATATAACAAGTGATTAAGTGAACGATTGACGGGTTGCTAGAATGGTGAATCTTACTTGCTAACGAGTGAACGATGCTCGATGCCCAAGTATTTGCTAATGGTGCTTCAAGCCTTCAATACTGGCAACACGCAATATGGGGCCTAATCAGGACTTCTTCGAGGGCTACGTAAACGAACATTTTTATCCATTGTTATTAGCGGGACCCTCACCCCTACCCTGTGTGGCTACTACTATTACTACTACCACGTTGATTAATACTACAAGTAGGTCCCCATATAGAACCGCCCATGGGGTGGAAGAGATGGTGATTTGACGTTGAGGTGGCAGACTGGCAGTCAGTAATTATGGAAGAGTATAATGCATAACCTAACCAAGTTTACATCACTAATTAAATATCAAAGTAACTTGTAGATTGTAATTATCAAAATCGTTATGGGGTTTGAAATTTGATTTTTATGTTGGTGTGTGATAATTTTAAAGATCTCTTCTCAATTCCAATCATTATTAATATCTTTAATATGTTATTATTCAAAAAGTTTCTCTATGTTAATCATGGCCAATTTTGAAAAGTTTCTTCCACATGAGTAAACAATTAGTTGCTACATCCCCCAAATTAAACTAGTCTAGAAAATTTACCATAAGGGTTAGATTAGTCTATGACACCGTATGACATCCACCATAAGCATAATATGATAGGACCAATCCACACGCCTCGATAAAAATCCTTAACGACCTAATTAGCCCTTTAAGGAAAGGACTTTAAATCTATGCCATCTTAATAAACATGTTACTTGTGTTATAAACATGTTAGGTATTGAACTTGTTTACAGACGATTTTAATAATGTTATTTGCATGTCGGGCATTTTATGACCCGAACATGTTTAACTCAAACCCTAACTTTGTGGCTAATTATGTCATGGTAACAAATCACATTGCTAATATAGTGTAACGACGCCATTGATGCCACACCTTTGAGCATTGTAGCTCGGCTATCAAAGTATATAAACTGATAACTAATTTTACCTCATAACTATTTTCTTCTTTCGAACGACAAATTTTACTAAAAAAACATGCCTACAACCAACCAGACACCCAAAACAAATTAAATATCAAAGGGATATCATAACATACATAAAGGGATGCCATAAGAATTATGAACATAATATAAAAAATTAATTGCAGCTGCCCGGGATCGAACCGGAGACCTTTTGCGTGTAAAGCAAACGTGATAACCACTACACCACAGCTGCTTTTGTGTATTTTATTAGATTACACTCTTAATTAAATAGGTAAGCTTGTTATTTTTTTATTATTCTATTTTTTTATTTCAATGAATCAAACAACATGGTGATAAATGAAAAATATGACCAAGAACATAAAAGACAACAACATAACACTTTGCTTCAACATCCAAATCTTTGTATATCATCATTATCATTAACACTGATCCCAGCTTCTGTTTATTCCTATAACCATAACTAAATTCATCCCGTTTTTCGTATAGTTGATAACAACACAAACCGATTTCTAACAAAAAAAAATGTAAAATCCTCCCCGACTATAAATATCCGCCTAATTACATTCGCCCCACGATTGCCTTACGGCTCCCATGGGATTTTTGCTTTTTTGTAAAACTTCTACTGTTGAAGTGTATGATTGTCCAATGGATATTGACTTTATTTAAGACGGGTTTGACCGCCTTCTTATCAAAGGTTTTTGGCAGACAAGGAGTTTTTCGTCACTGTTGCTCTCTATTTCTACAACTCGCGCTTCCCATTTTAATCTTGTAGTGATTGTTCTTGCGGCTTCGATTAGAGATGACGTGTCACGTAGTATCACCCAACCCTGCAATTCATTTTTTATAATGTTAAAAAAACATTCACCATTTTAATCTTTTAATGTTTTTATTATATTTTGTTTTATGATGTTATTTAGATACCTCAGGGCGGAGTAACCGGTCCATTTCAAAGAATACATCCAGCATACTGCAACGACGCCGCTTTGAAGTTTCTAGTGATAAAAAGCCTTCGGCATGAACCAGATCATAAGTTCTAGGATACGTTGGAAATGCTTCACACCTACAAGGTCCGGTTCAAATGTTAAACTTCTTAGTATGTGATGAGGAGCGGGCCCAAGAGCGGGCAGATTCTTATCTGGACCAACTTTGACAAAGGGAAACATTCAACCCGTTCGCCTTTTTTTACCAACTTTTTTTTATTTAACATGTTGAGTTATTAAAAAAACAAAACCAAGCCCATTTGTAAGTAAACGGGTCGAAATTACCACTTGTAAAACGGAATGTGACTATGTAAGAGACTAAGAGGTGCAATAGAATTAAATATGTACCAATCATGTAAGACACCAACGAAACCTCGGTCTAGGATAAGCGGAAGGTGGTTGGGCCCACTGGTGGGGACCACATTCATGACCCATACAGATTTCCCAGCTCCTAATAAGGCGGAATTAAAACCGCCAAAATGAGCATTCATGTCCAACACATTTCTGACCATGTTATAAGGGGGAATCGGGTCCTCTATTCCGGGTCGTTTTGGATGATCCGAAAATATAAGTGGGGAAAGTAGCGACCAATAATTTCTAACCGCCGGTTTCCAGTTCAGATCGTCTTCAATAAGATCATCAAAAGGTACACCTGATAACAATAATAACAATAATAGTAATCGAGTTAAGCGTCTGTATGTAACTGTACTAGATTCTAAACTACGTTTTCGTCAAAATGTAAAGAGATTTTTTTTTACCATGAACCGCGAGTTCCTTGGAGCTTAATGTGGCTCTAGAAGGCCATTTTGGTCTTTCGTCAATTGGAATCCACCGGCGACTGTGTGTTCCTCCAATGCATGCCTCTAGTGGATGATAATACGGCGATTCAACATCATGGCCCACTTTGCAGACCGAAGGGTCGTGGTTCCTATTAAATAAAATTAAAAAATAGTTCACAAAACGATATCAGTAAACGTAAAAACGGAATTTAAACAGGAATGGTTACAAAAAAGTGTAGTATGTATGGATGTGGTCTTACCGGGAAGCATGACAATCTTTATTACTAGACTTCTTCCACACAACGGTTTTGTCTTGTTGCGATAATAAATCCCAACATAGATCTTTCGCAAAATTGCGCACGATATCCCCTGTGTTTGAATTATCTTTCTTTCGACCAGAAGCCCGTGTGTTTGCAACCGATGAGGTCCAAACAAAGTATCCACCAGGCCTAAGAACTCGATCGACTTCTATCAAATGTATACCGTCTATAACATTTGAAAAAAAAAGGAGATGATTTATTCACTATTCAGTATAAAGTATAAATGAGTAGTGCATATGAAATCTAATGCAAGTGTAACAAAACCTAAGCTATGAAATTACTATTACTATATATAACAAATAAGGTAGTTTCTTATCTACAGTGTTTTAAGGTTTTTTTTTTAGTGTTTTTATCTTGTAGCGAAGTTAGTTTACGTCTTCAGTCCTTTAAGTTTGTATGTTTCACTTTTGGCCCTTCAACTTTGTTTTTTTTTCTTTAAGTTGAAGCTTTGTCGGCGTAAATTCTAGTTAGTCTACGTTTTACGGCAGCTTGAGGTATAAGTTAGTGTTTGTCCTTGCTTGCGTTTTACATCACGTGGCGATACAAATTCGCGTTTTTTACATTTTTCCCAGTTCGTCATTTTCTTAATACTTAGCACAGTTTTATGAACCCCCCCCCCCCCCCCTCTTAATCACTAATTGTATTCTATTTAGGTTCGTTTGGCATATTACAGTAACTAAACATCTAGCAGTTAGACACCACATAAGTGGTACTCACAAAACGAAAGTCTTGAGGCGTAAAACGAATGGTAACAGAAGATAACGAGAATTTAGCTAACGAAAATGGTACCTTTGTGATTCCAGGCGATCCCATCCCACGCACTATGTACCATGTCAAACGAAAGTGACGGGAATGGCAACTTTTTTGCAGTAAAAGAAGCAACCATTGCAGGAAGACCTCTTTCGAGAGTTATTTCGACTTGACTCCCCGAAGACTCATAATTCGCTATACACATAGTCAAAAGATGATTTTGAAAGAAATGTGCTCCTAAGCTACCAAAACCGCAACCTATATCCAATACCGTTCTCACCTGATAAAAAAATGTAGAAATCTGTAAGCAAACATCATTAAGAAAAATATATTCAAAAGGGTATTTTTCGAGTAAACTTTCGTTTTGCTCCCTGTAGTTTGGTCATTTTAACAGTTTTGCTCCAAACCTTTAAAAATAGCCATTTTACTCCCTGATGTTTCAGTTTTTTTGCCAGTTTGCTCCCCGCCTCTAACTCCATCCAAATTGTTTGTTTTTCCATTTTGCTCCCCGCAGGGAGCAAACTGGCAACAAACCCAAAACATCAGGGAGTAAAATGGCTATTTTTAAAGGTTTGGGGCAAAACCGTTAAAGTGACAAAACCACAGGGAGCAAAACGAAAGTTTACTCGTATTTTTCACTTACTCCAGCTTGTACAAGGTAAGATTCGTTTCGTAAACCGATCATTTCCGCAATCTGATGTGAATAGTCTTCGATACTATCGTCAATCATCGAAGACGCAAAACTAAACGAAATCTGATCATCATCCAACAGCATCATCCTGCATCCACATCATAACACATTCGACAACTTTCGTTCATATTGTTTATTTGTTTTAACGTAAAGAGGATTCGAAACACACCTTTTTGTCAAACTTCCCGACGAAAGTACCTCCTGTGCGTTGATTTTAACGTTATCGATCCAGATAACGTCTCTTCCAGTAGGCCATCTATGCGGAATCTTGTATCCCGAAGGAGCAAGAACTAAGCAATTCTGTTTCGATGTGGGCCCGCAATGGCGGTCTTGTTGTTGACCCTCGGTCAAACCCGATTCAAGATTTTCGCTAATGTTAAAACATGGTATGTGATTTTCACACTCTAGAGGACAAAAATCTGTTTCTTTTGTTTCTTTTGTTCTAGAAGCACCTAGTGAGAGTTCACCAATGTCCCAAAAATCCGAAACCAGTTGTTCTTGAAGGCGTCTGTAAGACCCGCGAAACGTCTGGTTTCTAGACGCGGCTGTGAGTGATAGTGTCCACCAAAACGAACCCGTAAGCGCAAGAAATACAATAACGAATAAACTGAACTTGAGTAAAAATAACGTTAGTTTATAGCGTTTTCGTGATGATACAGGGCTGAATGTATCAGGAACAATAAAACCGTTTTCGTGAACACTTTGTTTGGATGGTGAACTAGTTGTATATGTAAACATAAAATGAAATGGGTTCCATGAGCATCTATGATTAGGGGATAATCGGTTTTTATCGAAATCTTCCTTTTCGGCCTTGAATTTCATCTGGGAGTCTTCTAAGAAGTCATGAAAGTCGCCGGATAGTCTCCCGCCGCCGGAGAAACCTCTGTGGAGCGGCCGTGACATTGTTCTACATTCGAAAAGCACATAAAGATGTCACACAAACACTACATTTTTACAACGTCTCTAAATTTTGAAAAAAGATACACTTAGAATATAGTTGCAAATGACCAAAGATGCTCATATAAGTCAAATAGATCAACCCTTAAACATAAGTGTTTTTGAGTTCAAAATAAATTAATAATAGAGTAAACTTCCGTTTTGCTCCCTGTGGTTTGGTCGTTTTAACGGTTTTGCTCCAATAGTTTAAAAATAACCATTTTCCTCCCTGATTTTTCTAACTTATCTTCATTTTGCTCCCAGCCTCTAACTCCATCAGGGAGGAAACTGGCGACAAACTCGAAAGATTAGGGAGCAAACTGGCGACAAACTCGAAAGATCAGGGAGGAAAATGGCTATTTTTAACTATTGGAGCAAAACCGTTAAAATGACCAAACCACAGGGAGCAAAACGGAAGTTTACTCTTAATAATAATACCAACTACCAAGTATAATTCAGTTTCATGAGGATGATCAGATGTTAAACATCAGTGCATTACATACATGGGAAAGATTCCATTAAAACCAGAAAGAAAACAGCAAAAAATAGATGATTTTTTTTTTCTGTATATATTTCATTAAAATCACCAGGGCAAATTACATAAGAATAGGAGGTAGACGAGCAACAAATTATAAATAGAAACTCTAACCTTAATTAGATGCAACAAATTCAAGCAATTTAATTTAGAAAAAAAAATGAATTGGATGATATAAAAATAAAAATTGAAACTTTTAACTTGATTAGATGCATCAAATTCAAACAATATTAAAAAAAAAATTGAATTGGATGGTAAAAAAACTAGAATTTGCCACCTTGATTAGATGCAACAAATTTCAAAAAGAAAAGCTGAATTGGATGATTAAAAAAACTAGAATTAGAAACTCTTACCTTGATTAGATGCAGCAAATTCCCAAAAAAAAAAAAAAAAAAAAAAAAAAAAAAAAAAAAGACTCTGCTTAGGATGATTAAAAAATAAAAACAGAACTTTTACCTTGATTAGATGCAACAAATTCAAGCAAAATTCAAACATAATTCAAGAAAAAATCTGAATTGCATGATAAAAAAAAGCTAGAATTAGAAACTCTTATTGATCAGATGCAACAAATTCAAGCAAAATTCAAAATGAAAAAAAAAAAAAAAACTAGAATTAGAAGCTCTTAACTTGATTAGGTGCAACAAATTTAAAAATATTGAACTGGATAACTAAAAAAGAATTAAAATTTAGAAGCTCTTACCTTGATTAAATGCAAGAAACTGAAGCAAGTTTCAAACTTTCAGTCAATTATTCTGCAATTTTTCATCACATGATCCTGCAAACTCCCTTATATGTAGAAATTAAACTGATTTATTTATTACAAAAAAATAAATAAATAAATAATTCCCTTTATATGAATCTCCCCAATCACAACAAAAGTTGATAGTGAATGCTACTCATCACTTCAACTATATACTAAGTAACAAAGATAGAGATAGACAGAAAGAAGAGAGAGAAAACATATAGATACAAATATATAGATAATATTAAATATTTAACATATTTGTATGTATATGTACAGATTGACACTGAAAACTGCAATGGGTAGTGGCAGACTATGGATGTGTGAAAATAATATATTGGATAAATACCAAAAAAAAAACACAAATTTTGAAAAATAATAATAATAAAAAATTAAACGCGGAAATAAAATTCTTTTTTTCTCACTCATCAGAATCAGATCACGCGTTAATGAAGAGGTGTTTGGATACCAAGTGTAATTATTTTATTATTATTATTATTATTGTTGTTATTAATTTTATATTTACTAAAATAACACAACAATTAGCGGTGTAAATCGTGTCGAGTTGATGTGTTACAAGTTGGCGGGTTGACGGGTTCAACCCAAACTCGACCCATATTAATATTATATATAGGTCAATCCGATCCTGACTCGCGTAACAGTGTAACCTGTATTTTTAAATGAGTCATACAAGTTGACAATTTTATAAATTTATAAGTGAGTTGTTGAGTTTTAAGCGGGGTTATCGATAACATTATTTAATGATGACTAACTATATAAAATAGAAACGAAAAAAACAAAAACAAATATACATAAGATTTTTTTTTAAAATAGTTAAACGGGTTAATGCGTCAACTCGAACAGTTTTTTATACTGGTTAACGGGTCAACCCGAACACGACCTGTTTTTCAAACATATCGTGTTAGTCAATCCGAAACTGTTTTTTGTAGTGTCGAGTTAGCGGGTCGTGTCAAGAATTGCCGTCAATCAATAAGATTTACATCATATTAATAAATTAAATTATTAATTAAGTTAATTAAACAACTATAGATTAATAGAAATAGGATACTGAGAATTGGGGTCACCTATAACCACCATCGATCTGCCGCCAGAAGTAGCGGCACCTTTTTCTTACACATTTTTCACTTGTCGTATAACCTCTTATTTATATAACCCCCACTACACATTGGCTTATGGTCAAGGGCGTAGCTTTATGGGACGGCCGACCCCCTAAACTTTTCACTCGTCAGTGAAGAATATGTAGTTTTCGCATAGAAATTTTTTGATATATACGTTTTTGACCCCCAATTTTATAGAAACTTTTTGTATAGACGTTGACCCCCAGTCAAAAATCTCAAGATTCGTCACTGCTTATGGTAGTCATGTATAAATAGAGAGAGAGAGTGGGTATATTCGTCACTGGATTATACCCCCCTTTGTGAGAGGAAAACTGTCGGTCTCACGCAGGCCCCACCTGTAAGTATGTGAGAAGAGGGGGTGAAAAAAGTAGATAGGGTGGGTGTAGAAAGTAGCACCCTTTTGATATGGAACTTTAACACCGCCATTGAAGGATATTCGGGTAAATGCGAAATGGTACGCTCTGAACAATGTACCTTGGTGTTCATGTGACAAATCTTTAACAATTTTTGTTTTTCTGCTTTATGTCATTTTTTTGTCATTTTTAGTGTTTCATGAATCATATTATATGTATATTAAGGGCAAATGTAACAAGGTAATAATATTTTTCTCATGGTCTATTTTGATATTATTTATTATAGATTAGTATTTAGGTCCCGCGCATTGCGTCAAGACTGTTAAACCGAATGAAAAGTAGACGTAAAAACGTTAAAGTACGCACGTGTTTGCGGTGTGTTAACTCATAAAAATTAGAACGAAACGTAAAACATATAAAAAAAGAATAGGTCGACTTAGGTCCTCTCTGTTGCGACAAGGCCGTTAAACAACATAAAAAATAGATGTGAAGATGTTGAACAACACAAACGTGTTACAACGTGTTAACTTTCAAAATTTAGACTGAAACGTAAAATATTATCATAAAAATAATAACTCAGTCGAAACGATTACATTCTATGTAAAAAATTTAAAAAAAAAATTATGTTGTAAGAAATGAAAAGTATAGGGTTTTTGAAAATTCAAACCAAATCATAAGGGTTATGTTGTATTTTAAGAGAAAAAAAAGTAAAAGTTATTAATACTTTAATAGAAAAAAAATGAAAAGTTATCAAAATATAAGAGAACAAAAGGAAAATTAGAAGATGTGATATCATTAAGAATGTATAAGGTAGAAGTATATAAAGCATAATTTATTTATTTTTTAAACAATGAATTTCATGTTTAAGATTATCATACTCTTAAATTCGGAGAGCAACGTACTGTTCACTCTGGTCAAACTATGTTGTCTTAATCGGGCCCACGCTCGGGAAACTATACCAAACTGCCACTTGACAGTCGTTGTACCACCACAAGAATGGAACTCTCTGGCGTAACACAATGTGGGACGAAAACCCGGTTGGGCTCGGAATCGAACTGACAACCTCACACAAGGCTTAGTCCAAATCCTTTATTGGCTATATCCACCCCAATATGACAAAAATAAGAATTGAACTTAAGTCTCCGATGAAAAATTCAATCCTCCTACCACTAGGCCATAACGAATACATTAGATAGGTGAGGAAAACCAATTTTGATAATCAATGTTTGGTTAATGTGTTTCTTATGTTATTTGTAGGTTGTTATTATTGGTACATCATTCCCATAAGTAGACACCATGACACCTGTAGGCACGTCATACATATCATATGAGACTATGTATTGAGTTTTTTTTTTTAACGGCAAATTATCTTTTATAGCTATGTATAAAGAGCCAGCAAGCTTGCAGGAAAGCTTACAAAAAGGAGAAGACGACAAAAAACATATTACAACCAGAAACATAAAAAACAGACTATGTATGAGTTATATGGTCATATAAGACCATCCGTAATGGGGCTTTATATCGCATTGTAATGGTGTATAGCGCCCCATAGCTTCCGGCTATACCATTATGACCGACGCTATGGGGTCTGAATTTTGAATCCCCGCAAAATTTATCACGCTTTGCCCCTTACTCCCTCACTCACACACATATATTTACATACCTATGTATGTATAATTGAAGGGTTATATAACCCCCTATCACTACACCCTCTTGTGATATAAAGCCCCATAAAACTCCCCTTTTGCATTTTTCGCCACTTGTCGCATAATGTCCCGTAAAGAACTTTATGACTACACATGGCCTAAGGCTGGAGGGTGTGGGATAAAGCCCCTAGAGGCTTTATCACACCATGTCAGATCCACATCAACGTCACGTCATGGAATAAAGCCCCTAGAGGCTTTATCACACCATGTCAGATCCACATCAACGTCACGTCATGGAATAAAGCCCCTTTAACTTGCATGGTATGGTATAAAGCCCTCTTTTAAACAAAATAAAAAAAAATTATTGGATGAAATGATGTGGGCCCCACCTGCACACACCTTCTTCCTCGTTACCACGGTGGCGGATGAACCATGGCGCCCCTCTTTTAATTGGCTGGGTATGGGTGGTGGCGCCCCTCCGGCGCTATCGGAAGTGAGGTGACAGAGGTAGCGGCCTTCTCACCCAAGGGAGAGAAGAAAGTCCTTTAAGCCGTATGTGTTATATCATTGTCTCATGAGTCACTTTAATGTGTCATTGGTGTATGTATATCATTGTTGTTATTTAGCTACATAGAGGTTTCATAAAACATGATGTTTTTATTTTGTTTTACCCAAAAAGAAACAAACTAAAATATGTTTTGAGATGAGATGATTTTAAAAGCAATTTAACTTCTTTGTTAATTTCTTTTCACATCGACAGAATTTGTATAGTATAGTCATCCATGACGAATACAACACGATATCTAATTTGTTTCATGATCTTAAACCCAAGCTCAAACACGAACAATATATAACAAAGGTAATCCAAACATGAAGTGCATAACTCAGGGACTGTTTGTTTACCTCTTATGGGGCTCTTAATGGTTCAGACCTCTTACTGGTTCAATACTTAATGGTTCAGACTGTTTGTTTCACGAGCAGATGTCTGAATGGTTCAGAAATTTGCCTCTGAATGGTTAAGATTTATACAAAGTCTGAATGGTTAAGACCTCTAATCTGAATTGGTCAAACATTTGCATCTGAACGGTTAAGCATTATACAGGCTCTTAATGGTTCAGACCTCTTATTGGTTCAGCACTTAACCATTTAGATGTTACCAAACAGCCCCTCGGTTATTTAAATAGATCAAATGAGTTAACGAGTTAAATAGGTTACGTCTAAGGGTGTTGGAGACATACATCGGGTAGAGCTCGCGAGTAGCGTGGGTATATCGGGAACATCGGCACACGGGTCACATGTAGGGTTGGTCGGGTAGGGGCAGAGGGTATCACTAATCACCGATCCGCATAGGGTTGATTGTGTGTGTGTTTGTAATCATTGAGCTATGAAGAAGGTGCATGGGGCGCGTTCACAGGAACACCGGTGCAGGGAGAGCAAGTTCCGACGGGTACCCCTTGGGGAAGATGAGGTGTCAGCCGATGATTTGGTGATGAACGGGTTCTACGGATTCCGCCCCTTATACCCTAACTTAAATTCAATAGTGAAGTATATACACGTACACCTTGGCACATGAAGATTGAAAAGGCCAAGGAAACGAGAAATTGAGATCGTATTCTCTTAAAATCTATACTATATAATAAAAGAAACCACTTTTGAGACACTTGTCATCATATTAGAGCATCTCTTATATATAATTATTGTTTTAATTTAATCTTTTTTAATTAGTTATAGATAACCCTTCTATTAAATATTATTTAATTTAATATCTTATGGATAATTATTATTTAGTTTAATCTTCTTCTCATTTATAATACTATTTAGAGAAAATTACGATTTTGGCCCCTGTAGTTATATCAATTTTAACTTTTTAGCTCAAAAAAGATTTTTTTTAACATCTGAGCCCCTAACGTCTTCTTTTCTAACCCTTTTGGCCCCTAACACTAAACTCATCCATTAAATGTTAGGGGCCAAAAGGGTTAAAAAAGACGTTAGGGGCCAAAAAGGTTAGAAAAAAATACGTTGAGGGCTTAAATGTTAAAAAATTCTTTAGAAAAAATTACGATTTTGGCCACTGTAGTTATATCACTTTTAACCTTTTAGCCAAAAAAGAATTTTTTAACATCTAAGCCTCAAACGTCTTCTTTTCTAACCCTTTTGGTCCCTAACACTAACCTCATCCATTAAATGTTTGGGGCCAAAAGGGTTAAAAAAAGACGTTAAGGGCCAAAAAGGTTAGAAAAAAATTCATACAATACACAAGGTTTTTTAAGGATATATATTTTTTTATTATTTAGTACAGAAAATTACATTTGCTCAAACCGTGTAATACTTATATTTTTAAAGATGTAATTTTTTTATTATTTGGTATATAAAATTACATTTATTCAACCCTTGTAATAAATGAGGTTTTTTAAAGATGTACTATTTTATTATTTGGTAAACAATATTACATTTATTCAACTCGTGTAATACACGTGGTTTTAAAGATATAACTTTTTTATTTTGTATATAAAATTAAATTTATTCAACCTGTACAATATTGTTCTTATAGATATTAATTATAGATAACCCTCCTATTAAATATTATTTAATTTAATATCTTATGGATAATTATTATTTAGTTTAATCTTCTTCTCATTTATAATATTATTTAGAGAAAATTACGATTTTGGCCCCTGTAGTTATATCAATTTGAGTAAATTACGTTTTTGGCCCCTATGGTTATATCACTTTTACTATATTAGCCCAAAATAAGAATTTTTAACATATCTGCCCCCATGGTCTCTGTAACTAACCATTTTGGCCCCTAAGTCTAGAGATCATGGGGGCCAAAATGGTTAGTTATAGAGACCATGAGGGCCAAAATAGTTAGGCTTATGGGTCATAATGGTTAGTTATAAAAACCATGAGGGCAGAGATGTTAAAAATT